>NC_056525.1:189051229-189237408 GCF_019175285.1 Sceloporus undulatus | reverse complement strand
GTTCTGGTTGCTATAACCTATTGAACATGCCACTTTACCAAGCGTGTGTTGGAGGACACCCTATCCAAATTCTTCTGAACAGGGAAAGGTACCTCACATGATCCTTAAATACAAGATCATTTTAAGTAAAAAATGAATATTTCCTAATTACATGCTGCCCAAAACTTTCCTGATTTTCCTTTATTTAATTTCCTTGCTGCCACTACCACCACCACTGCTGGTCCTCTTGAGGAGAATTGTAATACAAATACTCATTTTGTAATTCTTTCTGGGGCACAACCAATTCAGTCAGGAAGAAGTGTGAAAGAGGTAGGGAACAATGTTTTTACTTGATGTGGCTGACGTTCTGAAAAACCAGGCTGTCTGGAGCTCCTGTTCTTTAATAGTCAAAGAATAGAGTAGACATTTATGAACTTTCATAATGTTTACATAAGACAAGAGGGGACAGATACTATTGGGAAAGTGTGTTTGTTTTTTCATGGAGCTGCTTATTAAGCTTTATTGTTCTTTTCTATAAAATGACAATAAAACTAGAATGCATACTTCTAATACGACTTCTTCCAAAGTTTACTGGATACAGCATCATAACAGTTCTAGTTAAATGACAGAAATCTGTGGCTTTTTTTTTAAACATACATACAAAAATGCTAACAAACATACAAAATCTGGGCATTCCCTTTATGAGAAGAAAGACAATATATATTATTCATTCTTGTTTTTCCATAAACTTGATATTGCTTTCCATTTGTCCTTGTATTGTTGTGAAGTCCTGTCATTTTTAGACATAGAGATCATATCCACTGAGGCTAATTCATTTAACTTTAGGCTCCATTTATCCATAGTTGGAATTATATTGGATTTCCAATATTTCGCATATACTACTCGGGCAGCTGTGATCATGTACAATGAAACACTCAGTTCATCTGGAACCAGATTTTCAGTAATAGTGTCGGTTATATTTAACAAAAATCATTTTCCAGAAATTTTTTTGCCTTATGACATTGTCACCACAGATGATATAAGGTGCCTCCCTTCTTATTACACTTCTAATAGTTAGAATTGCCATGTTTCCCAATTTTTGCTAGTCTAGTTGGTGTGGTAAACCAACGGAAGAACAATTTATAATAATTTTCTTTTAAATTATTACATTTCGTAAAACAAAGATTTCTTTTCCAAACGATCTCCCAGCTAACCAGGGGGATTTCTCTCCAAGGAAAGTGTGTTTGTTTTGATGTTCACTGATCTTGAATGATATAGGGCTTGGGTCTATGCTGTTTAATGCCTAATACATATGCAAAATGGTACCATTTGAAGTTCATCCTTCCCAATATATTGCTAATCAATTCTGGGTTTGTTAGCTGAGTGTTTCCAATTCTCATTTATGGATTGATAGACTGGGTAAACTAAAAACAAAGCTGTCAGAGTTTCAAAAATTAATAGCAGACATTGATTTTCAACAAGACTATAATGCATAAGTAGGTAGATATAACCATTTTCTCCCCTGCTGTAGTTCTAATGAAAATATTCTGGCTCACTAGAAATATCAAATACCTGGTTTACATTCTGCAATGCTCATATAGTAAACAATTGCAAAGTTTCTTGACTCTCATTTCTGGTTTATGCAATAAGTACTGCCATCCTGAGCACTTCTTATGCATCGCTTAGGGCTGAGAAAGCCAGTCAGTCAGATCAGTTCATGGTTCAGCTGACCATCTGTCCCGAGTATTTTGACTGTGTATTTCTGCATGGCAGAATGAGGTTAGACTAAATGGTAGTCTTTTCCAACTCTAGGATTCTACAATTCCATGAAAGTAGAAAGGGTGATGTTCACCCATCTCTATGGCTGAGAATATGCATGAGAGCAGAACATGGACACAAAAACGTTTAGTTTAAAGATTCATGAAAAAAGAGAGAGGGTCAAGGCCCATGTGGGCATTGATCATCACCACTGATCCATTTTACTTACTGTTAATAATGATTGGCAATGGCTCTCCATGTTTCAGGACAAGAATTATTCCTTAACCCTTTCTGGAGATGCCAGAGACTGAGTCCTTTCACAAGCAGAGCATGTGCTAGGCTCTAGGCTGCCTTGATCATTTCACCAAGGCCAGTAGAGAAAACCTTTTTGTCCATAGCAACCTCTACTCTTCATAGTTCTGGGGAGAACAGCTTCTGGCCCTGCTTCTACTATTCCAATCTTTTAAGGGGGATATGAAAATGAACACCACTCTTTACTCTGAAATAAAATGTCAAAAATAAACAACAATGCTCACTTCATTCTACAGTGCCAAAATATTGTATATTCCCCCAGCTTTGAGTTCTACTGAAACTGCTTGTACCCATTCATTATTAAAAGAGGACTGGGAACCTCACATAAGACTAGCTTTGAAGTTTTGAGTTCAGGGATATACAAGACCACAAGACATTGTTGCTTCAGATTATGGAACAATGTAATGAACCAGTGGATTAAATACATTCATTTCTGATTTTCTTGATCCTCAAGACCAGCATTTTTAATTTTTATTGTATTTTATACTTTCTATCTTTAGGAGACTCTTTGTCATGTCATCTCATCTGCCAAGGGACTCTGGTACTCTGCTAAGAATTCTTGGGTGATTGCCCTTAATGGAAGCTTGCCTGCTGTTACTGAAATATTCTCTTTAGGCAATTTTAATAATCTTTTAAGATACTACTATCTAAAAAATAGAAAGGTGACTCATTTAGAGACCAAGATCAATCACCTCTTAAGGTAAATCATAATGGATAACCAGTGGTGAATGCCAGGCGAATGAGGTGACCAAAAGAGATGACATTTACATATTAAGTATCAATAGCATACTGAGAATAATTATAAAATGTTAATCTATTTGTTTATTCTTCATAGGAGACCCAAAAAACCACAATAAAATGCAATGATGCTGTGCCAGTGTCTAGGAGAAGTACTGTTTTGGATCATCATGGATGAGTGCCACATATACAGATCAATAAAAAAATAATGGCCATTTCCATCCAAGAGTTTGATTGTACCTTTAATGCACCACAGACTCTGTTAATGATAGCATGGTGATTTGTTGTATATTTTTAAAGTGATATTTGAACTCAGTGCTAGGAAGCCTTCTGTTTTGAATGCAGCACTTTGTGTTTTGATATTCTGCATAAGTGCAAGTGACACTCCAAATTTCATTAAAATTTGCTTGTTTAAAGGTTTTGCCATAATCTCAATAGGATCCTAAAAGTTGGTGTAATGATAATGGGGCTGCGGGTACTTACCCATAGTTGAAGGTAAAAGTCCAGGGTTGGTAGCTGGAGCTGGGTGGCCTCCCTCATGGCCACTGGCTGGTGTCTCCTTCCAAGAAGCCTCTGCAGCCCCAGGAAAGGCAGAGTTAGATGATAGGAAATGAGAACTAATAAAACTATGTTAGTGTGAAGATTTTGAAACTACGCTTCCAAACACTACAATGCCTGTGCTTTGGGCTTTGCTAAAAACATACCATAAAGGCACCAGATCCTGTCTGATCTTGCAGGGTAAACTCTGGTTAGTACTTCAACTGGAGACTGCCAATGAATACCAGGTGCTGTAGACTACATTTCAGAGGAAGGAACTGGCAAAACCACCACTGAGTATTCCTTGCCTATGAAAACCCTATGAAATTCATGGGGTCACCACAATTTTACAGATGACTTGAAGGCTTATACATACACATATTTTGTAGTACTAACAGATTTGCTTCTGTACTCACTTGTTTTTTTGTCTTGATGAGTTTAAATCTCGTCTCAGTTAAATTTTAATAATGTTATAATATAGATGTCTGCATAGTGAGAAGATTAATAATATTTCAGTTTTACAACAACCCAGTGAGGCACAGCAGGCTGAGAGACAGCGATTTTCCCAAGGCCACACAGCATATTTTATATTCACGCGAAGCAGCCTTGCCATATTTTATATAAATATAATATGAATAACATATAACTTCAATATATCTTTTTATAAACATTATATTATAAATAAATATCTACAACACACTATAAATATACTATAATTTTACTGTGATTATTTTACCTGGTTTATTTTTAAATTGTTTAAGATGGGCTTATAACTTGTTACTACTAAGTTTTACTGTTTATACTGTAAGCTTCCTTGGGAACACTTCCTTGAACACTGACTAAGAGATATGTCAAATAAGTATATAGCCATGTTTTTTTTAACCTGGTACCTACCTGACTGTGCTAGATTACTCCACCATCATCCCTTCCAATAGGCCACTGGCATGTGTTGCAACTGAACACATCTGGAAAGGCCTGGATTAGGGGCTGGAAAACAAATGGCCTCCACATGTTGCTGAACTGCATCTTCCATTTTACCTGGGTGTCATAGGTAATAGTTGGGATTATTAGAGTTTGGAGTGTCACATATTGCAGAGCCCTGCTTCAGACAAAGTATCCACAACAGAAATTTGACTTCATGAAGAAGTGGCAAATTTCAAGCCTCTGCATATTTTTTGGGTTTGGTCACCAATTTCTAACAGTAATTATTTGCGCTAAGTTAGTTATTGTGTCACTACAGGTTTAGTCTCTCTTTTTCAGAATCTTGAAATATTAAAAAAAAAAACATTTTCAGGATTGGCTGAAGTAGTGACACCTTTGCTTTCTGATGGTGTAGTGTACACAAACTTTGTTTCATGCACAAAATTATTTAAAATATTATATAAAATTACCTTCAGTCTGTGTATAAAGTGCATAAGAAACCTAAATGAATTTTTGTTTAGACTTGGGTCTCATCCAAAAGTATCTCATTAAGTGTGTGTGTGTGTGTGTGTGTGTGTGTGTGTGTGTGTGTGTACACACACACACACACACACACACACATATACATATACATACAAATACATGTCTTTCAAAATCCAGAAAACAAACAAACAAACAAAAACCAAGCATTTTGGATAAGGGAGACTAAACCAGTATACCATTTGGTTTGCTCAAGGTCCAGATCACAAAATATTAGTACAGTGTTCATAATTTCTACTGTAAATGTTATTTTTTAAAACCTGTAGCCATCCAAATTTTGTTGGACTTTTACTTCCCATCAGCCCCAGACTGCACGGCCAATGGAAGTCAGTTGACATCTGAAAGGCTGTAAGTTCCCTATCTCTGTCATAAATAATGCAGTCAGCCCACACATTCTTTATCCACAGATTCAACCATCTATGGCTTGAAAATATTCAAAAAATATAAATTCCAAAAAGCAAATAATTGAACATCCCCAGAGTTTGGTATCCATGGGGGGGGGGGGGGGGGCTGAAAACAAACCCTAGTGGATCCTGAGGGCCCACTGTACAAAAAGATGTTTCAGACACATATATTAAGCCATACTGAGTTATATATTATGGATAGTAAAAAATATTATTCTATGATAATAAAAACAGTAAGATTTTTACAGTTTGCTTTCCTTCTCAAATGAAATGTGTAAATGGAGTTGCACATATTTTGCACTAAAATAATAAGTAGACATAAAAATTCTGGACAAAGTCAGCCATATTCTGTACCAAAAATCCTTGGAATATTATCTGGTATATGTATATAATGCAAGATGCATAAACTTGTATTTATTTATCCATGTTTTGTTTCTTTGAATCACGAGGAAGCTCAATGAGTTCTGCTAGCAATTAGTTACTTGTTCTACTCAATTTTCTTCAAGTTGCTGTGGAAAGGATGTGGGTATTTCCAGGTCACACAACATATTTACCCAAGTCCAGGCAAGCATTCTCTGAAGATGCCAGCCACAGATGCTGGTGAAACGTCAGGAAGAAACTCTTCTAGAACATGGCCACATAGCCCGAAAAACCACAAAAAACTATGGATGCCGGCCATGAAAGCCTTCGACTTTACATTATTATGATGATTTTGTAGTTTTGTTAAATGAAACATTGACTACCAAAGAGGAGTGGCTCATTTCAGTACCATTGTTTCTTAAGATGCCTAAAGGAAAATATATAGATGTAAAAATCAATCAATAGCCCAACAGATTTTATGAGTTTTAGTTGCAGGAAGGAATTGAATACCAAAGTTAGGATTGTTCATGCATCATACATCTGATTTCTATGTATGTTTGTAAAAGCTGGGCAGTGAAGAACTGAAAGGAAGAGAATCAAAGCATTTGAAATGTGGTGCTGGAGGAGAGTTCTATGAATACCATGGATTACCAAAATAAAATACCCTAAAGGCATCAGATCCCATATGATCATGTAAGCTAAACAGAGGAAGCAACTGGCAAAATAATCTCTGAGTATTCCTTGCCTACAAAAACTGTATGAAACTCAGGGGGTTAGCCTAAGTCGACAAGTGACTTGAAGACACATACATACACAGAACAAATGAAACCTAAACTCTCACTAAAATCCAAAATGTCTACACTGAAGCTTTTGTACTTTGAACACATAATGAGATGACTTGATTCATTGGAAAAGATGATAATGCCTGGTAAAATGGAGGGCAGTGGGATAAGAAGAACACACTCTAGGGGGATTGAAATGGTCAAGTAGGCCTTGGCCCAGAGTTTGCAAGACCTGAACATGGCTGCTGATGAGAGGAAGGCTTGCAGGTCTCTAATTCATAAGATCATTATTACTGGAAACCAACTTGATGCCAACTGGAAAAAAATATGAATAATAAGAAGCATTGCTCTTGATTGCTGATATAATCCTTTGTAAGTTTATTCAGAAGCAAGTTCTACTGAGATCACTAATGTAAGTATGCATATAATTGCAGTTTAAATAAACTTTACATGACCAGTATACCACTAATAGTATTCTATTAATCTCAAGTCGTTATTTGCAAACAACACTACTTTCATCTTTCATCTTCCGTGAACTTGCCACATGATAACCCTTCCTTGGCTAAGGTCTTCCACTTAGGTCTAGATAGGTACCAACAGCAGAAATATGAAAGTGTATTCCCACATGGAAAATGACAATCCAGATCTCAAACACTGAAGGAAACAATGTAGAAGAATGGAAATAAACAATTTTATACAGAAACCAGTACTTGACATAAACACATACCTTTTTACTATTGTAAATGTCTTTTCTACCATTCTTCGCTAGTGTGAAAATCAAGGAAAATACATCCTAATCTCTCTTTCTCTGTGGCATATATTTACCTTACATCTTTTGTATACTTGAGATATCTCAAGGTAGCAGGAAACATTTTAAATGGCCACTTTAGTCTGACTGCCATGGAAATGGTCCAGTCTTGGCCACTCAGCCATATTTTGGTGATACATTGATTTTGCATTTCAGGGTAGGACAGACATTTGACATTCCTTCATTACTTTAACCGCAGAGGAGGAAAAATCAAATATCATAAGTTAATCATATACTGTGGTTTCCTTATTTTCAATTGGGTTTGTCAAAACCTGCCACTACTGTGGGTTCCCTACTCTGGACCTCCCCTTTTCTGCTTCTTAGTACCTCAGGAACATAAAGTGCATTGTGATAAATACCATCACACTTGCTTCCAACCACAAGGATCATTTGAGGCAAGTCCTACACTTAGGACAAGAGGTCATTTTGTTCCATTCTTTTCTTGGAAACACTAAATGCTCCTCTATATTATTTATTAAAGCACAAGGTATTTTAAGAAGAGGCAGGTAAAGAAAACCATCACTCTCCACCAGCATCAAGAATTCACAGTAATGATGCTGTGTGAGCTATTTGTTTCTGATGTTCTTGGCATCAAAACAGCGAAAGAGGACTGAAATAATTTTCTATGGCAAATCTGAGGTTGTGTCTTTATGCACTGAGACTCTAAGAAATAACAGATTTCAAAACCTGAAGCTATAAACAACAACAAAGAGAGGGGCAAATGAGATGACATGCTATTTATGTAAATAGTGTGAAGGACCTTTTAGAAAAATGTAACAGAGGGACTCAGGGACTCAGTTTAGATGAGCTGAGCTTGAATCCTTTGCCCCTATCCCACTGTCTAATATTTGTATCCGTAACTAATATTAGCAATCATGTAAATATCCAATATAAAGTTTAATGCTGTTCAAATGCTGGACAGGATGTTGATTTTGTTTTATTTTTTGATTGACATCCCATCAATTGAGTCATACAGACGAGGTACTCCTTGCTTTTTCTTTTTTTATATTCTTTCAAGACTGTTTTCTCTCTCCCACACTAGTCCACCAGAAACCAGGAATGGATTTGCTTGCAGCGCAATTCTGAAGCAATGGGCAAAATGGCAGCCAGTAAAGAAACTGACTAGATTGGTTGCAATATCTTATTTCAATACTGATGGAACATATCCTCCACAGCATATGAAAACTGTAGGCTAGGTTGGGGAATACAGCAGGATAAGTAGCAAGTATACATCTGTACTAACACCTTATCATCACTTCCTGCACTGCCCCCCAGCATCTACCAAATAAGAATCCTCTGGCATAGTCAGTAGAATGAAAAAATAGAAATGTTGTTAATATTGAATCTATGAAGCTGTCTTGCACTGAGACAGACCATTGATCTGCCCAGCTCAATATATTGCTAATAGACATTGGCAGTCATTCTCTAATATTTCAAGCAAGTATCTTTCCCAAGCCTATCTAGGAAGACCAACTTTAACCTAGAACTTTCTGCCTTGTAATGTATCCCTGCGCAAGGACCCCTTCATGCAACACTACATGTGAGATAAAACATGTATAGTTTTATTCTGCTATTTCATTATGGCAGAGGTTCTGGTTGCAGAGAAGGTGCTCCATTGCTCTCTGTAATCCTGCAGAAGTCAAAAGGGGGGGGGGATGAGGGAGAGAGGAAAAAAGAAAGAAAAAGAGATGTTGTATCTTCTTTAAGATTAATTGGTTTTAACTTTGCATGAACTTTTCACTCATTTCTTCAGTTGCCGTACAGAATCACAATAAATACCCAGGTATAAAGCATATTTACACAATTGTAGGATTGGAATGGATTGGGATGGATATTTGTTTCTTCGCCTCTTTAGGTGGGTGACTGGTCCAGATGCAGCCAGCTACTTTCAGAAGTCAGCCTTTCCCAGGTTGTAAGTGATCAAACGATGTATCGTGTTACATAGGTTTACATTGTGAACACAGTATGGCAGTAGAGGTCTGGAGACAATATGTGTTTGGGTTGGAGCTACCAGAGAAATTGATTTTGCTGCTTTGACACTACTATGTTTTGCACTACAAACCAGTAGGACAGTGAAGGTTCACTTCCTCCATTGCTTAGAATCAGTCTGGACCACAGGCCCAGCACCAGCTGTCAAGGCAAACAGTAGCTTTTATGCCAGTGAGCCAATGATTCTGCTCTGGGATGTAGTCTGAATTTTAAAGGAGCTACCCAAAGTGCTGAACCCTATCCTCAAAACAGGTTTGACAATAACCCCTTCAAAAGTTCAGATTAAAGCCTGACTTGCAAGCCATGAACCAACAATATAGAATGGAGTGGAGAAACTGACCAGCTGGTATCAAAGCAACACCTGCTAAGCCCTCCTTGGCATCCTTGCACCAGGAGCAGAAGCTAGGTATATGCAGGGAGAGCAGGAACATGCACAGGGGTCATACAGAATAATGGACATTGGTTCTATTTTGTTTTATTTTGTTAAATTGTGTTCATGTTAACCAAAGAATTTCAACTGTTGTATAATTCATCATTGGGAAAATGTGTGTGGGTGTGTATTAGTCTACAACAGAGGGGAGGAGGAAGATCAGGGATGTACACTCTCTGGATGATCTACCTTCTCTTACTGCCTCCCATTCCTTTCTTCTTTCCTGCCTGCCTTTTTCCTCTCTGATAAGCATTACCTAAAAGGTGGCAATAGACTCCCTTTTCTCTCTTTCTTAGCCTTCCCTGGAAGCACACATCACTGTGAAAGTCAGCTGGGAAAGCTGGCATCTGGGAACGTATTAAAATGTGCGGCATCCAAAAGTGTGATCCATCATATATAGTCTGAAGTGTCACTGCACCATCATATGATCCAGCTGCTTCCCACACCATTGCAAATGTGGACGACCCCTTGCTCTCATTATTATGTGATATAAATGCCATGCCTTGAAGTACGTCTAGGGTAAAAGAAGATGCTTCTTAACGGACATGTTCTCAGTCCCTGACAGACAATAAGAAATGTGTTCAAAATGTAAAAGTGGGGGGTTCTTAAATTCAGTATCTGGCCATTTCATTCAGACATGTTAAGAAACTGTGCAGCTGAAAAATGGTTTTCTTCCAAAATTCAATGCTGCCTTTGGCAACCAAAAAAGAGAGAAACATAAAAGTCTCTTTCCAGCAAAATATTGTGTTACATGCAGTAATTCTGGGACATTGTCAGGGAGGAATGCAAAAAGGCACTATCTGAAGCCAAAAAGAAAGAAAAATCATACTGGATGACAGATGAAACTCTTCAAGAGTTAAGAACAGACAAGAGGCAAAAGTAAAGGGAAGAGAAATAGGGTCAGAACCCTGAACACAAATTTCAATGACTTGCATGCAGGGACAAAGAAAACTATTATAACAACCAATGCAGAGAAAAAGAGGATAACAACAACAAAAAAGGAGAACAAGAGACTTCCTCCACAAGAACTGAGAATTCAAAGGGAAGTTTGAACCAAGAATGGGGATTCTCCACAACCAGCAGGGACACACTGCATGATTAAGAAATAATACATGAAGAACAATATAAAAAGGAGGAAGACATAGCAAAAAAACCATACCCTATGAGGAATGGCTTAGGGAGCTGGGGATGTTTAGCCTGGAGAAGGGAAGGTAAAGAGGTGATGTGATGGCCCTGTTTAAATATTTGAAGGGATGTCATATTGAGGAGGGAGCAAGCTTGTTTTCTGCTGCTCCAGAGAACAGGACCCAGAACAATAGATGCAAGGTATAGGAAAAGAGATTCCACCTCAACATTAGGAGGAACTTCCTGATAGTAAAGGCTGTTCGACAGTGAAACACACATCCTCAGAGAGTGGTGGACTCTCCCTCCTTGGAGGTCTTTAAACAGAGGCTGGATGGCCATCTGTCAGGTATGCTTTGATTGAGAGTTGGATGGTTCTTGCGGGCTCTTCCAACTCTATGATTCTATGTTCAAGGAAGAACCATTTGAAGATGAACCTGAAGTGAAGTGGAAGCTGCAGTTAAAGCACTTGGGAGAAATAAATTATCAGGAACAGATGACACACCAATAAAGCTGTTTCAAGTAATAGATACAGATACCACAAAAATCATAACTAAAATTTGTCAATAAATATGGAAAACAAAAAAATGGTCCACAAATTGGAAATGCTTAATATACATTCCAGTCCCCCCAAAAAGGGACATGGGGATTGCAGTAACCGCAAAACTATTGCATTAATCTTTCACACAAGGAAAGTAATGCTCTAAATTCTACAACAAAGACTTTTACTATATATGGAGTGAGAAATACCAGATTCTCAAGCTAGGTTCAAAAGAGGAAGAAGCCCAAGAAATCATATTGCAAACGTACATTGGGTAATGATGCACACCAAAGAATTTCTGAAGACAATCACCTTGTCCTTTATAAATTATAGCAAAGCTTTTGATTTTGCAGATCTTGGATCGGTCTTAAAGAAATGGGTGTACCACAACATTTGATTATCCTAATATGTAATCTATACTGAGGACAAGAGGCCGCCATTAGGACAGAACATGAAGAAGCAGAATCGTTTCCAGTTTGCAAGGGGGTCACGTAAAGCTTCATTTTATCACCCTATCTGTTTGATTTGTATAGTGAACATATCATGTGTAAAACTGGATTAGACTCTGAAGAAGGAGGTGTGAAAATTGGAGGAAGGAACCAGGGACGTAGCCAAGGGGGGGGGGTTCTTGGGGTCCGGACTCCCCCCCTTCCATTAGATAAAATGAATGGTATGTGCTGCCGCGCCGCCGCACCCAAGCCCCATTATAATGGTGGCACTTAGTCTGGACCCCCCCCCCTTCCCAAAATCCTGGCTACGTCGCTGAAGGAACATCAGCTATTTAAGATATGCAGATGGCACCATAATACTAGCAGAAAAGAGCAAAGATTTGGAATTACTACTGAAGAAGGTCAAGGAACAAAGTGCAAAATGGAGAGTGCAGTCAAGAAATCAAAAGACTAGGACTTGGAAAGGCAGCTAAAAAAGAACTAGATAAGATTTTCAAGTGTAAAGATATATAATGTAATTCCAGAGTGAAAGCTGGACAATGAAAAAAGCTGATAAAACAAAATAAACTCAATTGAAATGTGGTGCTGGAAAAGAGCTCTACAGATACCTTGGACTGCTAAAAAGACAAATAAATTGGTCTTAGAGCAAATCAAGCCCAAACTCTCCCTAGAAGCCAAGATGACTAATCTGAGACTATTGTACTTTGGAAATGCCAGGAGTCACTAGAAAAGACAACAATGCTTGGCAAAGGTAGGCAGGGAAAGAGGAAGATGGTATTACATAGGTGTATAGACTCAATCAAGGAAGCCACAGCCCTGAAACTGCAAGACCTGAGCTAGGCTGTTGATGACAGCATGGCTTGGAAGTCTCTCATTCATAGGGTTGCCATAGGTCAAGGTTGACTTAAAAACAGATTAAAAACAATGAAACTTTTCAGAATTTAATTTCTTGTTCAAATAATTAAATTACTGGTTTGATTTAAAAAGTCAAACTCCCTAAACATGGCCAGTAAGGAATTAAAGGTAAGAAGGCCAAGCAAGCATTAGTGGTAAATAGCATTTTTGGTGCTCAGCAATTTTAAACCTTTTGGCAAAAAACAAAAAACAATTTGGGATGATTAATTAAATTTTAATAAATTATTCTGAGTCTTTCGTTCTTACTGGAATGTCAGCCCTTCCTGCCCTATATTGTTGTTTTCCAACAAATTGCAGACTGGTAGCAAGAAAGTCAGACTCTTACATACAGAAGGAAGGCAGGACATAAATTAAACAAACAAACCTTGCAATCAGCAGATACCACTGGAAATATTCCTGCTCAGTGTGCCATAATGGCCTCTTTCTAGATGCCCCTTTCTGTAAGATATTGTTAACTGCATGACATCACAGAGCCATCATCAAACAGCAATTGGCATTTTCCACACATGCGTATGGTGTACCCCTCCTTTCAAGTGAATTATTGAGTAATGGAGGCAGTTGGGATTGCCAAGTAAATACTTTAGGAGTAATTTAATGGTGTCGTATTGTACGTTGATTGGTTGGTTGGTTGGTTATAGATGTGTTATGATGTTGCCTTAAATGCTCTGAGGGCATAGGCTTATCCCATCAAATTCATTTGACATAACAGCTGCCTAGCATGGTAAAACCAAAGGTGAATTTTTCATGCGGCAAATTTTTATCAAGACAGTGTGATGCTGTCCACTCCCACTTTTCTTACTATGGGACTCAAATGGCTTTGCCACAGCCCAGCTGTGACATAAAGTGGAAACACAACCTGAAGGTAAAAGAAATCCAGAATGAGGGAGGAGGTGCTTACCTCAGCATGAAAGAAAATGGGAGTAGTTGGCCATGCTTGACAAGACTGGATAGAAACAAGAACCCCAGGAGTTGGATAGGAAGAAATGGAGCTGCTGGAGTTCTGATTTCTTAAAGCAGTGGGAGCCATTATAAATGAATGTCAGCAGTAAGTGATTGGAAACAAGTTGACTGTTACAGATCTCTCTCTTAGGACAGTAACAAACTGATGAACAAAATTCCAGCTAGCTCAATCAGCAGAAATTACAGGAGATGAAACAAGATAGTGAAAAAAACCCTCTGTACATTAAGAAAGCTGACTGCAATTATGCATTAGAAGTGCAGTGCACACAAACAATGCTAACACTGGTCCCAGGCCAAAAGGCTTGAGTTACTGATAGGAACTAGATCAGAAGACAGCAGCTTCTTGTTGCATGCAAACAGTAGATAGTGTGGGCTACTGATTAAGAGCAGTAGTATCTCAAGGTACAGCCTGAGAGGAAACTGCAACTATTAACCAGTGCTTTAAACTATTAGCAGTAGGGAGACTGTCAGTATTCCACCTAACTGCAAATTACACATATGATAAAAACTTATCATTTAATATCCAGTAGAGTGTGTGGCTAATGTGTAGTGATATAAAAGCATTCTGAACGTATTTGGTAATACTTGTTTCACAATTTCGCAATGTTAATATTATGAACAAGGCTTATCCTTTGTTCATATATATATACTTTTTCTAGAACAGGAAATTAAGCATGAAGTGCAAATGTTAGAAACACATCTAAGGTAGATACTTGTTGACACTTTTCTTAAATAGCTGCACCTGTATGCCACATCGATTACCTAGTTACATATGCATAACTATGGCGGTTTACAGACCGCCTCTTTGGGGCAGCCTGTACCCGCCCCGTTCCCCCGATGGATTGGGGCCTCAGCTGCTACAGTGGCCGCCCTGAGGCCCCAATCCTCCGCTTTTCCAGGCAGCGGGGAAGCAGCAAAAGGTCGCTTCCCCACAGCCTGGAAAGGGGTGTCCTTGGGGCTTCAAGCCCCAAGGACACCCAACAGTGGTGGGGAAAAAGAGAAAGGAGCCGCTCAGCAGAATGGGCGCCGCCATTTTGTACATACTCTGTACGTACTAGGGTTGGGGGCATCTGAAAGAGATGCCCCCAGGCAACCCGAATACGTACAGGATACGTACTGTACTAAAAGGCCCGTTTGTAAAGGGCCTATGTACCATCTCTAAGACCACCTTAACAGTCAGCAGTCTCATTCAGCTGTCAATCAGAGCACAAGGGGAATGACATTTCCAACTCATTTCTTCCAGTGAGAGACACTGCAACAATCAGAAGGAGGATCCCATTGCAATTCCATATGACTGCCTTATTTGGTGGTGGGAGGAGGCTGAAAACATCATCCTCAACACCTGGACAGTCCTTTTTTTTTTTTTTTTTTTTTTTTGTCTGATGTAGCTGTTGGAGGTTAAGGTTAGCTTGGGGAGGCATTTACATAGTCTTATAATAAAAGCACATAGTCTTACTGAAAACAAAGCAGTTACAGATCTAGGTTACAAATTCATAATTGCAATACAGAATGCCAGCCATTATTTATAAGAGACATATCTGGGTAACTATCTTATCATTGTCTGTATAGTTATAGTGATAAAATGCAAACAGAAAACTGTTTGCCTACAGAAACTATAGTAAATAATATTTTTTGACTTACTTACAAAGCAGATAAGATTCAAATAGCAAATCAGTTGTTTCACTCATACAGAATACCCTCCTGAATGCAAATAGCTAAGGGGATTCAGTTGCCCCAAGACAAGCAGCACCCTGTCAAGCAGCTGCCAGGGATGTGACAAATGAAGGTCTCATAATAGTATCAGCAAGCAACCATTAGGAGATCTGCTCTTCTCACAAGATCACCTGATCTCATGAGATTGTGATAGTCTTGTGAGAGCTATACTATCACTCCAGGAAGCCACATATAGCCTATCTCACTGTTCTTGGTCTCTTTAGTTGTCTGGACATCAGATACCTGCCATTGCTTTTTGGATTCCCCAGGTAATCTTTGGAGGGTGGGGCAGAAATTTACATGTCATTGTGGTATTTTTTCGCCTTCCCTGGAGACGTTCTGTTGCTTAGGTTGTTCGTTAATTTTGGTTCTGCTATCAAACTGATTTATTCTTTGCCAAAACTGCATGTGCAGTAATTCTGGATGGCTTATTTAGTGCTGAAAACATTGTTTACTCATAATGCATTAGACTAAGGTTGCAGCTTTTATCACAACTGGCAATAACTGAAATGAATAAGGTGGACCCCATATATAAAAAAAAAGGGGAGGGGGAGAGAGAAGGGCATTTGAAGTAGAAGAGACAGTCTGAGATCAGCCAGGTTGCAGAATGGGTAACTGCATGAGTTGGCGCTTTCTTCATTAGCTCCTTCCACAAGGATATAGTTTGGTCCAGGAGATTATATATAAGGCAATGTGGGGTGGGGGGAAGGACAAGATCTGATATCCTTGGGTTTCACCTCACTACCTTCAGATGTTTGGATTATGTTAATACAGTTGTCCCTCCATATTCACTAGGGTTAGGGGAACAAGACCCCCGTGAATATGGAAAAAACGCAAATGACAAAAACATTTTTACCTGAGAGGACACCTCTCTAGGAATCTCTAGGTCCTCCAGTGCAACTCTGTGGTCAATGTCCAACATACACTGACCATAGAATGGCACTGGAATAGCTACAAATGGTCTTTCAGTGCACCACAGAGTTGCACTGGAGGACCTAGATATTCCTAGAGAGAACATATTAATTAAATCCATGAATAATCAAATCCACAAATATCAAAGCCGCAAATATGGAGGGATGACTGTATACTCTTGTTAGGCAAATAAATGTTGTGGCCAGTTTAAACCCCAAACTGGATGTGTGACTCTTTCTTTGTGCAATTACCCACTATCTTATTTCTATTTGCATACCTCCTTTGCAAAACCAATGAAGACTAATAGTCTACTTGGAAGTAAGGCCTACTGATCTTAATGAGACCTAACTTGTAGGACACTGTATCTAGGACTACAACCTGAATAGCTTTAGTTGAAAGAAGTCATTATAAAATTATAACTGGGACTGTAGGATCAGGTAAGGAACCTGCAATATAATAATGTAAATGTGAATTTAATTTGTATCTCTTTTAATATTGTATTATGTTTCATTGTTCAATGTGCATGTAATACAGTAGGTATAAATGTATTTCTAAGATACTACTTTAAAACTTTAATCCAGGGTACAAAAACACATCAGTTAATCCAGGGTACAAAAACCATCCCATAAATTAATCACAAAGGCATAATATGGAAGCAAATATGGCTATCGTAGTTGTTTGGGATATTATGCATTTATTTTTCCTATACTATACAGATATATTTAAATTGTAAGTCTGTTCAATGGATTAAATGTATTTAATTTAACAGGAGGCTTTTTAATCTGTGTTTCTTAATGTGCACTGCAAGAGTAACTTCTACATGTGCATAAATCTCTGCTCCACACACAAATAAACACAGCTGTGTTTATTTCAGTGTGCACAATTCCAGGTGTGCGTGTGTGGTCACATGTGCACGTGGGGCTTTCCACCTTATAAATGTTGTGATTTTCCATTACATTTTCAAACAAAACTTTACGTTCACAGAGCCCTATTCAGAAATCACAAAAATGATGCAGCAAAAATGTCGAAGGTCTTCTATAACTGAACACAAGCTGAAGAAGGATAGTATTTTCTGCAGAATGCTGCTCCTAGATATATTGAATATATTGTTTCTTCAGTTTAATATTGACATGAATTTTAGTGCATCCATACTGAAATGAAGAAGCTCATTCACTGCTATCATGGTGTGAGCACTTAAAGTATCAGATGTAAAGAGAAGGAGATTCAGAGCTGAATCTTTTCCTAGTTATACCGAATCTTTGTTCTCTGTATATACCAGGTATTACTCCAATTCACCTTGTAAAGTCTGCTTCCATAGCAAGCATACATACTTCATGGAAACTTTTCACTGAATATCAAGTATACTTCATGAACCCTGTGTCAGTCTAATTTGACCACAAGTGATATACAAACAAACAAAGTGTGTAGATTTAGAGCCGTGTGCACCTGAGAACAGCAATGTGGTATTTGTTGAAATTAACATGTGGGAAGATCATGATAAGTATAATTCTAGCTTGAGAATAAACTCCTAATGAAAGCAAACCCAACAGTCACACTACCTTTTTGTTGTGGTGGGATTGCATGCTCCTATGAGGCAAGAGGCTATGGTGATGACAGCAATGTTGCTGTTAGGGTCTCCCATGTCAGACAGGCTTATACTGAGAAGCCAGGCTAAGTGTGCTAAACAACTCCTGGGCAGCAGCAGTAGTGGGGGGTAGCATCGGCAGAGGATCTCTCAGAGACAACAGCAGCAGCCCAGCTAACACTTGTTAGTACTGTGCAGAAGTAGGCTTGGTAACCCTCTTTTGAATGTCTTTTACCATGAAAAACCTAAGATGAAACAATACAAAATGAAAAAAGTGCCAAAAGATTAAATTCTCATGTGCGATGACACTCAATGAGGTACTGCGGTATAGCAGACAACTACAAGTGGTTGTGGCTAATGATGCAACTGGGCTCAAGTTGAAAGGATATCTAGTTCCTGAAGTGTTCAAAAGTGAAGGGTATGTCTGAAGCTGCACAACATATATAAGAACATGAAATGTGGGAAACATGAATCAGGAAAAACTAGACATAGTAAAACAAGAAATGGGATGTATAAACATTACAATACTTGGGATAAGCATGCTAAAGTGAACAGGAATGGAACATTTTGAGTCAGATGATTGCAGACTGTTTTACTCAGGAAATAAAAATCTAAGAAATAATGTGCTGGTATTAATAATGAGGAGAGATGAAGCAAAAGCAGTCAGAATGCAAAGACTGACCAAATCATACAATAAGACTTCAGGGAAACCCCATCAATATAACCATAATTAGGGTTGCCATATCCTGGGGGTGGGACATTCCCGCTTTTGGACCGTTCTGCATGGTCCCGGCCCGTTTTTGCTTCTGTCCCGGGTGCCCCCCGGGTTTTGTTAGGGCGCCGCGGTGGCGGCGCCTTTGGCCGCTCTTACTTGCGGCCGCTCTTACTTACTGCTGCTGCCTCCAATGTGGCTGTTCTTGCGGCCGCCACCACTACCAACGCGGCCTTTGCCGCAAGCCTGCAAGCCCCCAGAGTTCTGCGCGGGTGCACGCAGGGCTCAGTAGGAGCCTGGAGCTCCTCTGGTTGGCTGGCAGGCTGGGCTGGCCAATAGCGGAACAGCCCACCCCCTGCTTCAGGAGTCTGTGACTCCTGGCAGGGGGCAGGGCTGTTCCAGCTCTCTGCCCCCATTGGCCGCCCAGCTTAAAGAGGAGGAGCTCTCCTCTGTTTACTCCCCGCGGGCCAGCAAGGGACTACTGAGGCGGTCCGAGGGCAGCGGCGGGGAAGCGGGGGGCAAGGGGGCAATATTATTGTTATTAGCACCCAAAGACCTAGCTGCGTGAGTCAGTTTTTGTGTATTTATTTATCTCCCCTGTATCTTGGGGGGGGGGGGAGGAGTACATTTCTGCCATCTGTCTAAGAATAATGCCAAAATGTCCTCCATTTTGATCATGCCTAAGAAACATGCATTTATATTAACATTTTTTTAAATCATCAATTTTTTTCACATGTTCTCCATTTTAAAAAAATATGTCCTACATTTGAAAATTTCATCCTACATTTGTCCTGGTTTGGAGGTCCTGACTTATGGCAACCCTAACCATAATCCAAGTTTATTCTCCAGCTTCAGAAGCAGTGGAAGAAGAAACTGAAATATTCTATGCTTGAGTCCAGGAGAATATTGCTCACACACTAAAATAGGACTTTTTGTTAACCATAGGCAATTGGAATACAAAAGCAGGAAACAGCAGAATCACAGATTGTAGGGAAAATGGGACTGGGATCAAAAAATGAAGGTGACTGATTGAATATGATGGCAACAGTAGGTTCACAGCAAAAACATTTTTCAAGCAACCCAAAAGACAACTGTATACAGAGAGATCATCTGATGACCAGTATAGAAATCAAATCAACTTCAAGTCAGCTTGATAGCAGTTAACAATAACAAAAGCAGACAAAGAAGAAACAACTTTGCATTAGGCACCATAATTGTCAAACCAGCAGCTACAAGAAGTCCAACATTACAAGGGCAATGGAAG
The DNA here is from genome assembly GCF_019175285.1 of Sceloporus undulatus. Taxonomy (NCBI): domain Eukaryota; kingdom Metazoa; phylum Chordata; class Lepidosauria; order Squamata; family Phrynosomatidae; genus Sceloporus; species Sceloporus undulatus. The sequence continues at coordinate 189,217,677 of NC_056525.1, read as the reverse complement.
AGGGAGTACACTTGATATTTTGTCCTGCTGTGATCCAATATAAGTCGGATACACAACTGCAATTGCCCTAGAGCAATTGTACTCAAACATTTTACCACCTGCATGTGGATGTCGCGGGGGGACAGTCAATGTAGTATATGAATAAAAATATTTTGTTTATCTACTGTGCATATTTTCATTTGCACATTCATGTATATTCATATTTTAACGTTTTATAAGGAAATAATATATTTCAAATTAGAACAGTTTTAAGTAAATTCAATATTTAACACAATGCATGTGTAAATGTTATGCCTAGAAAAGTTTGGGAAGAGGAGGAGAAGGAGAGATCAAGTCTTGTACCTCCCTTGAGCAATTCTCATGCCCTCCCCCTGGGGAATCCTGCCCCACAATTTAAGAACCACTGCCCTGGGGGGGGGACATAATAGCAGCATAAGGCTTTATTTGAATATGCACTGTTCAGTAAAATAAGGGTTAAATTCTCTCTCTCCTTTCAGTTGTAGTCCCAATGGGAAATCCCTGCAACTATTATGACAAACTATAAACAAATAGGCAACGATCAATTATGAATTGAATGCAATGGTAACCATGATGTAGATAGTAAGATCCCACAAAAACTTTTTGTCACTACCACACTAATGTTGTCTCTGTTGATAGCCTCGGTGGTACATAAAAGTAACATGCATTTTCAATGGGTTCTGCATTCAAATGAGTACTGCTACAGAATCATTCCTACTTCCTATAAAACTGAATTTTTAATGGCAGATATGGCTACTGAGATCTAATCTTTGTTATTTCAGGCTGCATGATACTGAGAAGCAGAAGTGCCCCATGACAGCAGAGGCAATAAAAATCCATATGCTTCTCAAAAGGCATGGGGGAGAGGGCAGCCAGTTACTCAGCTGTATTGTGGTGGTGAATTTCATGCGGGTTTTACAGACCTATTTCAGGTTTTTACTGGAGCGTTTCATAGCAGCTACCCACAGTGGTGAACCCTATGGGTAGCTTTGGTTAAAATCCATCGTAGCTCCTGTAAAACCCAGCACAAGTTTGCCACTCTTCACAACAGAACCCCCACACACCAACGTGCACTGTTCACCTGATCCATACAGTGATGAAAATTAAGAAGCTGAAGTGTGGTATGGGACAGTTCAATTCAAATATTGTCATGGTAGCATGGGGACTACTGTAACATGGACAAATGAACAGCATGAGCAAGGAAGACAATATCCACACTCATATATGGATTAAGCATGTGCTTAAATTGGGGTGGACAGCTGTGGCGTTCCAGATGTTTTTGACTACATCTTCTGTGATCCCTCACATTTAGCCTTGCTGGCTAGGATTTCTAGAATTGGTAATCCAATAACATCTGGAAAACCACAATTGCTCACCCTGGTTTAAATAGTTCCCAAACGTTCAACTTAAAATGCTCAGTTTTTTGTTAGATTATAGTTTACATGTGTTTATTGAAAGCTTAGGGCAATAAGAATTCAGAAATGCAATATGTTGAAAGGTAATGGTACATATGAATTGAATGTCCTGTTCTTCCAAAACATTTTTGGAGAAACTATGAGATATGTTTTAGAACAGAGTTGAGAAATTTGTTGCAAATGTTAAATTGGTAGGGTGAATTAACACAGAGTATTTAAATAGTGTCAATTGGATTCTAAAGCACAAAAGAATTTCTGAAAATATTTTTTAAACATAGACCAGTTCTTTGCAACATGAGGATATCTGCACTTTTGGCTGGACTGCTCTCACATTTAAGTAAGTCATTGCTAAAATGCCTCCTGTGACAAACCCTGGCAGGTTGCCTAGTTGTATATGTTCCCAATGTACCCCAGCTTCCAAAACACTGAAAATCCTACAGCCACCACTTGTACATTTCATGTCATAGAAAACCTTCACTCTATAACTTTGAGCATATTTAAACAAATACGAGAGAACCAAGGGACCTGTAGAGGTCTGGAAGAGTACAGGCAAACCAGGAAAAGATGTGAGCAGATGAATGACACAGCTTAATGGCTGGAATGGGAGAAAGACTGGCGCTTATGAGATTCAAATCCAAATTGGTAGGGTTGTGGATTACTGAAGCATGATGCAGTTAGCAATGGAAGAGTAATGAAGACTAATGAGTTTTGGATTTCATACCAATGAAAACTGTGATGGTATCTATAATATGGGTGAATGTGCAATACACAGTTATCTGGAGGTAAGCCCCGTAGAGTATGGGGACAGTGCACTTGAAATGACGTGGAAAGGGAATTTCACCACTTTGGGCACCCTTTGACGTGGTTCATGCCAGGGGGAAATACTTTTTTCTAACAGGGAGTGAACAATAACCTAATTTCCAGGTCATTTCCTCTATTTTTTAAAAAAAAACTCTTTGGGATTTAAAATGGCCCCAAGAGAGCCAAAAAATGGCAAAATCCCCCTCATCCCCAGAAGGAATTTGGAAACAAATAGATTTTTGAATTTTTTGCAGGACTAGTGTTGGGAAGATGTGGCCTCCTGAGGTCATCTGGTGAGGCAATGTGGTCTCCTAACCCCAACAGTTGCCACACTTTGGGAGAAAGAAACATCCACAGCAAGTAGATTTTCAGGGGTTTATTGCACTGCCCTTTCCCATACCCAATCCAGACTTCTCCTGTACTTTGCAAATAACAGGGAAATCCTGTTCTTTCAAAAAGTGCAGAAGAAGTCCAGATAGGGTATGGGATGCCATGATCTGGTGCTCTGTGCTCTGTACTCAAGAGCAAAAGAAATGTTATATTTTTATTTTATATTATATATATATATATTATTTTTTGCTCAACAGGATTGGGTTTTCCCCTGTTTATCCAGATTTTCCTTTTGTTGCTTTTCATTTTTGGAATAAGACTCTATGAAAGCAAGATTTCTGACGCACTTTTAAGATTTGCCTACTCCTCTGTGACTTTTTTGCTGGTCCTTATATAGATATCCTATATTACCGCACTGCATTCTTACATTGCTGCTATTCCACTTATACTGCTCTGGGATTTGCAGTTTAAGGAGGGGCAATTAGAATTCTCAGCCACAGAGTTCTTAGGCCTCACTGAACTATAAGCCTCAGAATGCAACAGGAGGCAGCCAGAGCAGTAAACCTGGAACAGCAGCACTATAAGAGGGTAGTGCGGTAATGTGGTCTGCCTTTCAGTCATACTCAAGTTCCACTGTACTGACTAGAGACCTGTTTCCAGTTAAACATGCTTAGGACTGTACATCAAAAGTTATTTGATCTCAGCCATGCACCTTTTTCTCATCTTGAGTAGGAGACAGTAGTGATGTAGACTCGACTTTATTGACTCAGACTTAAGTTGGACTCATTGACTAACTTGGATCCAACTCAGCAGTAAATGAAGCACTGACTCAATTTGACTTGCAACTTGCAACTTGTATATTTTTAGTGATTGACATGCCAGCATCATTCACTTTGAGCAGAAGGCAAGATTGGTGCATTTCTCAGAACGGCAAATGTGTTAGGCAGTGGGCTCCTCCAAAGTGTAGTGAGGACAGGCTGTTAAGTACACCTCAAGCCCATTGTTTAATGTGTTTGTTGCTCCCCTACAAGAAAGCACCCCATCTCCTTTTCTTCTGTTAAAAGTTGGCTCCCAGACATGAGACTCAGTTTGAGACTTGACCTGAAAGGATAAAAACTTATGACCTCACAAGCTTCTGCCTGTTTCGGGCTTGTGAGGAGAGCATTGGCAGGCTGGAATTTTCCACCTTAATTTTAGCTAACTACAACAGCAGATTTCAGCCAAAAGCAAAGTGCGGGGAGAGAAGAATGGTAGTTGAGCTTTAAGGAAACCCTGTTGGGATAGCACAAAGGGATTCACTCAGCACTTAGAGGAGTCATCCTTGAACTTGTAGGCTTACTCATCTGGATTTACTACAGCCTCTGTCACATTGAATTAAACTTAAAGGAGCAATTAGCCTTGTGCTTAAGACACCATGCATTTCCCAGAAAGCAGTTCAGTACAATATTTGCATTGTCAATTAAAATTTGTTATCTTGATTGATAATAGCCCATGACATCTCTTTTTCAGACCCCTCAAAAATATTAAGACTCCTGATAGTGAAACTGATGGTCAATGGATGCAGAAAATCCAGTCTGGCATCCTGAAGCTAAAATATTTTTACAGTGCAATTGCTTTAATTATACACTGGTTTCGATGTTTTAAACTGCATTAAAGGGCATGATATACAAATGTATCAAATCACATCTACTAACAGTCTTCGATTTGATGGTCCACTGAGAGAAAATTTGAGAGCGTTCAACAGTGTCTCAAAATTTAAGTGCGTAATGGACCTGTAGGAGAAGTTGATTTTTATCATATGGTATCTAACATAGCTCATTCATCAAGTAAATCAAATAACAAGTTATAGGAAGGACTCTGAGTCTAATTCAATGTGAGGCAAGATTCTTTAATAACTTTGTTTTAATGATAGACCTGTTGAAAAAACACAAACTTCCAAGTCTGACACTTCAATAGATATTGCCTTGTTGAAACACATTACTGATTTAAAGACTGAGGTGCCAATAAGATTTAAGGTACTAACATGTTACTATATTTTGTATTTAGTAACTAATAAATGTAAAAATCACCAAATACAGTTAAATTACTTCTATCCTTATAAATTTCAAATTCAATCCCAAAACCAAAGATTCCGTTCCTATATATCTTTCCTTCTATAATATTTGCCCAAGTGGAAAAGGGGAAAAGAAGATAGACATTTTTGCATTTGAGTGCTCTTCCAGGCATAGATGCTTTCCACCAAGTGAAATATGTTGCTGGAAGATCCTACAACTCATGGGCAGAAACAAAAAAGTTAGCAGAAAAGGGTTAATATATTTAGTTAATTTTTAATAAACTTTTAAAAATCAAATTCAATTATATTTACAGTAGAACATGGAAATTAGCTATTGTTCAATGTCTTACCAAAATTAAGCTGAAAAATGCCATCCGTGATTTTACTCCTTTCCCCACTGAGGAAACAAATGCATGGATGGTTGAAAACCTCATTTCTTATCTACCCTTAAAAATATGTTCTCTTGCCTTCCTCTTCTTCCTTCTTTATAATCTAATTCTCTTTTCCCTCTTACCTTCTTCAGCTTGCTGATTCCTATGTGAATCCCAACAAAAGTCCCAATGTAAACATTTTAAAAAATCAATTGACTAATTTATTTATATTTTATTTTAATATTTATTTCATTTCATTTCATGTTATTTTATTTTATTTGTATGCCATCTTTCTCCCATAAGGGATCCAAGGCGACTCATTGATGAGACAGATGAGGCAGATGAGCAGCCTTTATGAACAACTAATTCAGTGAATCTGCTGTAATTGGTGCTAGCAGTTGGACTTATGCCAAATATGTTTCATAAAATAGAAAATCATCCAAAATTCAGTGTTCATACAGTGTTTGTTTTCTTGAGAATAACATATATACACACATGGGCATACACACATATATAGTTAAACAGCTATATAAATTATTCTAGCTTTTGTAGTCCAAATGCTTAGTTGTATTAAGGGAAGTTTCCCTGCCCCCAAGCCAACAGTGGACAAGGAAGACAAAATGTAATTACAGAAGTTGGAATTCTTTCAGGACACTAATGGAACATTGGACAATATAGTTATTTTTCTGCTATGGATGAGGAGCACTGTTCATTTTCCAGCTACACAGCCACTTCTAACAAATAAAAGGTATGGCTAGTTTTAGGAAGCTATAGTTTCTCTCGTTAGAATGTTATGTTAAAATGAGATTCCATTGCTGTGTATCTCTGTACCAAACATACATGTGTATGTACATGTGAGTTATAGCAAACCCCATTACTGTACCATGACCATCCTCATTTAGGAAAGCCCTAGTAATACTGGACAAATAGAAAGTAGTAAATTAACAAAAGCTAGTAACACTACTTCAATGAGGTAATTTGCAACATGTGTCTAATGGACCAAAGCCAATCCAAGACTGTGAAGAATGTTAAACTATGCATGACTTGAATGTCACTGTTAAAGCTCTTGTCTAAATTTCCTGTGAACATAAGAGTTTAATAATGGGGACCAGGTTTATACTGAAATAGCTCAGGGAATCAAGGCAACCCATCCTTCTCCTTCACCACAAAACCCTGTAGAAAGAGGAATGAGTGCATGCTACTTTTGATCCGAAAGGGTTTCCTTCCACTCCACTTGAGCATAGCTGCCTTGCAGATACTATCTCTGAAAGGCCTTATATTACTAAGAGAGAAAAAAAAGGGGGGGTGGATGAAGAGAGAGGGGATGTTATGCCAGGGAGGAAGATCACAACATATAGAGAAGCTTAAGTTGGGCTGGGGGTCATAGAGGTGAAGGCTCTTTTTTCTTGCCCCCATTTCCTCCTCCACATTTCTTTGCCCCTATTAGTTCTATTCTTGTTGTCCAAACCTTTTCTACTTGGTCTTTTATGTACATGTAAAACATCTCCACCTCCCCATCAAAAATCTCTGGTGTTGGTTGAAATAGCTATATGAGTTGTATATCAAATGAAATCCTATTCCATTACTAGCCTGTAGTTCATCAAGCAATCAGGTTTTTATTGCAGTAGCAGGTTGGGAAGTGGAAAAACATTATTTTCTGTTATAAGTTGAATCAACATCATTATTGTCTTATCTAAATCACACTGTTTTTCTATTCTATATTTGTAAAAATTCTATGTGTAAGCGTTAAATCATATTTCACAAGGGTGTTTCTCTCCAGAAAAACTGAGATGCTTTCTGTACAATTAAAAGTTCTTACTAGCCCCTTTTTCCTTCTTCCTTTTATTTTTTTTCATCATATTGTAATGTTTCACTCCCATACAGTGAAAGAGAAGAAACTTACTTGTCAGTTTTGAAGTAAAGACTTTAAATAAGTGAAATTATTTAAATATTGACTTATCAAGTTTCCATTGATTAAATTGGTTATCTCTAGCTGGAACTAGGTTTTAAAGAACTCTTTAATTGTTATATTGTATGCTGTTAAAGTTATTTGTTGTTCTTGGTACATTTTATTTAAAAGTTCAAGTGAATAGTTTTATCCACATTCTTGTACACCACCCTAGAATCCACTAGATAAAGGGCAGTTAAGAATAGTTTTAATTACTTAATTAAACTACAAACTCCGAAGCATGTGCAGGACCATCGTTTCAATTTAAACAGAAATCCTACAACATCTTCTATCCCCCATCTTGAAACTGAGGGTGAGCAGCTGCAGCTCTCCAGATGTTTTTCAAACTCTGATCCCATAAAAGATAGTCAGTGGTTAGAGAATATAGGATTTGTTGACCAAAAACATCTGAAGTTCCCCCACTGTGAACCCCTGCCTAAAAAATGGATTTTGTCCTACAAATCATCACACTTTGTGAGTCCAGACAGACTTTTTTCACAAATACTTGTTGAGACATCTCTAGAAGCATGATGAGAAGAAGTTGACTGTCTTTACTGAACTCCCACATAAGACAGCTAGGAGACCAAAACAAGATAAACCAGAATACATCTGGCTTTCCGGGATTGTTTGATTCCTTTAATGACCGTGACCAGTACTTTAAAAATATTCTACTCAAAGCAGGTCTTTAAAAACCTACCAGAAAATTTGTGACTGTATCAGGAATGGAATTAACACTTAAGAGACTAATGTTCACTTGTCTTTTTAAAAAAATAAAATAAAACTCATTGTTGGGTGCTTCCAACCATATAAGTCTGACCTCATCTTAAAGAGCTCAAACTCTACGTGGGTGTGAAGAACAGCAACCTATCTTGAAGACTAAACATTTAAGTTAATGACTCATGATTTTCTTTTTTGTTATACATCTAGGCCAAATGGTCCATTACTGGAATAGCAACCACAAAAAGCATGGAACCCCAACTGTGTTACTTACATTAAATTAAAGTAAGTATAATGTACTGTACTTCAACAGGATGTGTTCAGATATATGTTTAAAAGTACTCTGAAGATGACACTTACTTCCAGGAATGACATATCTATTTCATGCCAACTTCCTTTACATTTTGGTGTAAATATATATATATATCCACACTCTAAAACAACAACAAAAACAAATTCCATTGGTCCTTTCTAATGTTAATGGACTAGGCCATAGCTAGTCTATGACTACTGTATATAGGATTTATATCTTCCTATCTTTTGCACATTTTTGGCAAAGAACCAGAAGAAACTTTAGATTTCAATTTTAAAAGAGAAGCCAAAAAACTAAAACAGACAAATGCATTCATTCTATGTATATCCCTGTCCAAGAAGAAGTTTCAAAGAAAGAAAAGAAACTGTATAAATATTGTCTCATCAGATTACCTTACAACCTTAAGTTCTCCAGTATGGCAGTCTTCCAACAAATATGCTGTTTTTCATATATAAATGTTGATTATATGAGTTTTCCAAAAAGCCCTCGTTGTTTCTCAGTGCAGTACCAAAACATGATTAATTTAAACACAGCATGTTTTGAGTATTGAGCACCCTTTGAATGCATGTTGAGCAGATTGATGCAGAGCTGATGAAGTGGTAACATGACAGTGGCCTGTATGCTTGAAAAACCTCTTTATCCTCCATTTACTGTGCCTTTGTTCAACCTGGTTTCCATTCTTTGAAGCTGACCCTCACATTCCCTTTACAAACATGTGAATCACTTTTGAGAAATTAGACCTGCAACATGTGGAACCTGAAACAAGATGTTGCAAGGCATCTCCAGTGGTGTCACAGGGACATAGCCAAAGGGGGGGGGGAGGTTCTTGGGGTCCAGACCCCCCCTTCCATTAGAAAAATGAATGGTGCATGCTGCTGTGCCGCCGCGCCCATGCCCCATTATAATGGTGGCACTTAGTCTGGACCCACCCCCCTTCCTAAAATCCTGGCTACATCTCTGGGTGTCATTCAGTCAGTTCATACTGCTTCTCTGGAACTAGCTGTTAAAATTGTTAAAGAACTTGGAGGCTGAGGTGGTTAAAAGGAGAGCCTGAAGAAAGAAAGGGGAGGAAGACTGGAATGGACAAGGAGGAGGTGAGAGAGTCAGAGGGAGGGAAGCAGTGGGTCCTCTGGAGTCATGGTGGAGACCCCAGATAGGAATTGGTAGTTAATTATTTTGAGTGACACACTGGGCATCTCCCACCCCTGAGTGGATTGATTCTCTTTAGGGCTCCAGAAAACTTGGAATGTGAACTTTGTAGTCCTGATCTGACTGGGAAGACAGAGGTTTTGGGGTGGGCAGAAGGACAAAGGATACATTTCTAGGCCTTATTGTTGTGTTATACAGAAATGGAAGCCTACCACCCTCAAACTTCAACAATGCATGACTGTGTTGAAGTGGCAATGGAAAAGAACAGTTTTTATTTATTTATTTATTTATTTAGGTATTTATATCCCGCCCTTCAGCCCTAATGGCTCTCAGGGCAGCTTACAATATTATTTTTAATCAGACAGTTCCCTGCCCTCAGGCTTACAATCTAAAAGACATGAAACAAAAGGAGAAGGGAATGATGGAGGGAAAGGGGATGAGGCCCAATGGTTCTTCTCTCCCTCTGAGGCCTGGACCAAGGATTAGAGGGATTAGAGGGAGGGCTCTTCCTTCTTCCAGGCTAGTCCTGATGGAGCTGGACTTGCCTGGCGAACTCCCTCTCAGGCCGGCATGGCAGTGTGTGGAGGGGAGTCTCCTTCCTCAGGCTTAGTCCTGATGGGCTGGACTTGCCTGGCGAACTCTCTCAGGCCGGCAGATGGCAGTTGTGAGGCGGATCTCCTTCCTTCAGGCTTAGTCCTGATGAGCTGGACTTGCCTGGCGAACTCCCTCTCAGGCCGGCAGATGGCGGTTGTGGAGGGCGGAGTTCCTTCCTTCAGGCTTAGTCCTGATGGAGCTGGACTTGCCTGGCGAACCCCTCTCAGGCCAGAGATGGCAGTTGTGGAGGGCGGAGTCTCCTTCCTTCAGGCTTAGTCCGATGGAGACTGGACTTGCCTGGCAAAACTCCCTCTCAGCCGGCAGATGGCAGTTGTGGAGGGCGGAGTCTCCTTCCTTCTTCAGGCTTAGTCCTGATGGAGCTGGACTTGCCTGGCGAACTCCCTCTCAGGCCGGCAGATGGCAGTTGTGGAGGGCGGAGTCTCCTTCCTCAGGCTTAGTCCTGATGGAGACTGGACTTGCCTGCAAAACTCCCTCTCAGGCCGGCAAATGGCAGTTGTGGAGGGCGGAGTCTCCTTCCTTCAGGCTTAGTCCTGATGGAGCTGGACTTGCCTGGCGAACTCCTTCTCAGGCCGGCAGATGGCAGTTGTGGAGGGCGGAGTCTCCTTCCTTCATGCTTAGTCCTGATGGAGCTGGACTTGCCTGGCGAACTCCCTCTCAGGCCGGCAGATGGCAGTTGTAGAGGGTGGAGTCTCCTTCCTCTCAGGCTTAGTCCTGATGGAACTGGACTTTCCTGGCGAACTCCCTCTCAGGCCGGAAGATGGCAGTTGTGGAGAGCGGAGTCTCCTTCCTCTCAGGCTTAGTCCTGATGGAGCTGGACTTGCCTGGCGGACTCCCTCTCAGGCCGGCAGATGGCAGTTGTGGAGGGTGGAGTCTCCTTCCTTCAGGCTTAGTCCTGATGGAGCTGGACTTGCCCGGCGAACTTCCTCTCAGGCTGGCAGATGGCAGTTGTGGAGGGCGGAGTCTCCTTCCTCTCAGTCTTAGTCCTGATGGAACAGGACTTGCCTGGCGAACTCCCTCTCAGGCCGGCAGATGGCAGTTGTGCTGAGTCTCCTTCCTTCAGGCTTATTCCTGATGGGCTGGACTTGCCTGGCGAACCCCTCTCAGGCCGGCAGATGGCAGTTGTGGAGGGCGGAGTCTCCTTCCTTCAGGCTTAGTCCTGATGAGACTGGACTTGCCTGGCGAACTCCCTCTCAGGCCGGCAGATGGCAGTTGTGGAGGGCGAGTCTCCTCCTCAGGCTTAGTCCTGATGGAGCTGGACTTTTGGCCTGGCAAACTCCCTCTCAGGCCGGCAGATGGCAGTTGTGGAGGGCGGAGTCTCTTTCCTTCACGCTTAGTCCTGATGGAGTTGGACTTGCCTGGCGAACTCCCTCTCAGGCCGGCAGATGGCAGTTGTGGAGGGCGGAGTCTCCTTCCTTCAGGCTTAGTCCTGATGGAGCTGGACTTGCCTGGCGAACTCCCTCTCAGGCCGGCAGATGGCAGTTGTGGAGGGCGGACTCTCCTTCCTCTCAGGCTTAGTCCTGATGGAACTGGACTTGCCTGGCCTCCCTCTCAGGCCGGCAGTGGCAGTTGTGGAGGCGGGAGTCTCCTCCTTCAGCGTAGTCCTGAGGGAGCTGGACTTGCCTGGCGAACTCCCTCTCAGGCCGGCAGATGGCAGTTGTGGAGGGCGGAGTCTCCTTCCTTCAGGCTTAGTCCTGATGGAACGGACTTGCCTGGGCCAAGTTTTTCCCCTCAAAAATCATATATACTACAATGGAACAGGGTTTCTCATCCACCCCTCTCACCATCCTCTCTGCCCTTCCTTTTACACTGACCTGCATTGTTTTCAATCATTGCATCGATGTTCAGGAGCTCAATTGTTCTCATTTATAGACTGAAAAAAAGGCTTAACGATTGGTGAGGGAAAAGCCACACACATAAACCTGATCCACAATGTTTCCATGCATCTTTCCTGCTCGTGGAGTCCTTCCACACTGTTTGTATACTTCCACTTTAACTTCCATGGCTACATCCTATGGAATCCTGAGTTTTGTGGTCCCTAAACTTCCAATCCCAGTATTTCATAGGATGCAACCATGGCTGTTCAAAGGGAATCATAAAGCTATAATTGTGTAGTGTGAAAGGCCCTCAGATGTTGCCACAGTAATCAGCAAGATCCGACGCTACTTGCATTTATTTGTTACAAAGGAGCTCTTTAGACTTCCGTGGAGAACTAAAAGCACTTCTTAGAATGGCAATAAAACTTTACTGAAGTAGGGCAAGTAAGAGGAGGCCCAATGTTGATAATTTTTCAAAATAGCAATAAGTGACAGTTGAAATTCATGACATGTAGGGTTAATAATCAGGAGGTAGCTAAATTCACATTGTACTTCAGTTCCAAACAAAAGTATTGATTTCAGTACAATCATACCTTCATATCCACAGATTCTTTACCCACAGATTCAACCATTCACAGTTTGGAAATATTTTTAATATATATGTAACTTCCAAAAAAGAAACCTTGATTATGTCATTTTATGTAAGGGACACCATTTTACTATGCCATTGTATTTAAAGAGACTTGAGCAGGGAATCCTTGGTATAACCACTATCCTTTTACAAAACCATATACAACTTCAAGACATTCTGGAAGGAAGTAGCTCTTCCTGCATTTGAACTTTTGAATTCCCCACAGCATTTTACCAGATACATGAACTTTAATAGAACTCTCTTTCCAATCAGAAACACTGATGCCTTAGCTACAATCACTTAGAAATAAATGAGTTTTGCTCACTCTCCCTTAATTACAATAGCCTTTGCAGTAATTGAGTGATATAGCAGAGATTTAAAAGGCCATTATTAGTAAGTACACACATCTCTGTGAAATATAGTGTTTAAGTGATCTTCACATGGATGCTTGTGGATTTCCCTAGCATAATGAACACTTTCTCACCTTGTGCCAAGGCATCATGTAAGGGGGTATGGCCACAACTTTTATAGACAAAATACTAGTCAGATACACTCACATACACTTCCCATTAGCATACAGTGTTTAGGAAAAGGGAGTAGGGGGTACTGGGATCCACAGTTTTCAGACCAACACATATTTAAGCAGAACATTAAGCAACAGGCATCAAATAGGCATCTAGCAATACTTGTTGGATTTTCCAGTCCATGGGATGAGGAAAATAGCCCATCCAAGGAGAGGCACGCTGTAGATACCCAAACTGCAGGTTAGCCCCTCCAACCATCTAGCAGGCTTGGGGCTTTCCTCCTCCCAATTTAAATCATTGCTGATGTCCCCTTTTCCCTTTCACACAAGTCAATTGAGTTAGCTGACCAAGAAGTCCACACATGGGTAGCAAAGCTAAGACAAATAGTTCTCCCACAAGTCCCACATGAACTGGAGGAAACCACAGGGAAGGCCAAACAAAAAGCAAACCCAAAAACCCATGCAACTATAACATGGAAATATTCCTTCCTGGCCCCTAGAGACAGCCAGCCTGGGGATTCACAAGAAAGCATGAGGTCTTAAAGGTGGGAGGGTAGGTCAGGTTGCAGGGCTGGCCAAAAGATAGCCAACTACTATGCCTGCAGACTTATCTAAAGACGTGTTGTTCATTCTCCACTGGCTGCTTGTGCTTAGGGTGGGGAGGAGTTATTATTCCGTGCAACTCAGGACAAATTCTTCTGTTATGGAAGCAGCATGGCTCCACTTCAGTTTGAATAGTGTTGGTGTGGGAAGAATCTGTACTGCTGGCATCTCTCATATGTTTTCCTAACTTTAAATGATACCAGAGTTTTGTGGGAAGTGATAATGGAAGAGCAGCATCATGTTGTTCCTGTATCATTAATAACTGGCTTTCATCTTTGTTAAAAGGATATAATGGGCCAAACGACAACAACTATTAAAGTTCTCCAGACTTACCCACTGAAAAATCCTTTATGAATAGTAGAAATGAAGGGATTTAACAGGACTGCATGCTTCAGAGCCAGCTCACCTATCTTACTGTCCAAGTAAGTTCTGCAGAGCTAACACCCAGCTTTTTTTGTTTTTGTTTTTTGTTACATGCCTTACAGCTGACTATGACTTACTGACCCTTTCATAGGGTTTTATTTCCAGAGAAGGTTTGCCATTGCCTTCCTCTTAGGCTAAAAGTATGTGACTTGCCCAGTAGATTTCCATGGCTGAGTGGGGAATCCTGACTGACTGGGATTGTCATCCTTGTAGAAAGAACTCAGTGTTTATGTGTCCATATACACTGACCTCTGGGGAAAAGGCTAACCTATGAATTTTAGTTTATCCATTTACATGTTCAGTACTGAAAACTTTAATAGGAACTAAATCTTTTTTTTTTTTTGTGAGTCAGAATAGTACAGTAGAATCAGAAGCATCATGTGCACCATAGCAAGGCTGCTGTTCTGAAATAAAAAGTCAATTCTCAGGCAGTCTCGTCTTCCCTTTCTCTGCATTGTGTATTTAGGATAGAGATGTTTCTCTGAAAGATGAATTAATTTATTATACTTGAGCATTAGACACCACTTCAACGTACTGTATACTACTGAGATCACAGACCATCTACTTTTATTTTGTCAATGCTATATAGTAGTACCAAGGCTACAAAGGGTTTTAGATCAGCGTAAATTTCATTTTTTTAAAAAAAATCACACTGCTGTTCTTTTCTGTTTAAAGTGTGAAACCCATCAAGAACAGCCAGCCATCCGAACCAGAAACCCATTTTGCAGATGTGCCTTTTGAATGTCTTACTGGCATTGTAACTTCTTTTTTTTTAACTTCTGGTAATTGCTTTAGAAGAACAAAGCTCTTTGTTTAAGGGGAGCTCAGGGAGATCATAATTGCCATAAGGTACAAGACTGTTTCCAAGTATTTCTGAATTGCTTTTCTTTCTACATTAAATATTTAACGTCTAATCTTTGGCCAAACTGTAGAAACCCACTAAGGTCCATGGGTGATGACATCAGGAACAGGATGGAGACCTGCCAGTTAAATGCTCTGTGTAATTTTTACTATATAACCACCATTTGAAAAGTATCTGGCTTAATTTGAAATAATATCCAAGGATATACAAGCATGCAGACAGTGGAAAATGGACAGTAAGCAGTTTGTTCCGCATGTTTGTGAAGAATTAAAGCATCACAAATTGATTTAAAAATACAAACAACTTTTTTTTCAGCTGCTGAACAATGTGAAACAAATATTTATCTCCCTTTTCCTCTGTATAATCTTCACCCCTTGTGGGTTTTTAATTGAAAGACTTATCATTCTTAGCACTTTCTTGTCAGGACCTCTGCCAATACTGACTTTATCTACTGGTATCCAGCAGTAAGACGGTAACCCAGTACTCCAAGAGGGAATTGTTTTAAAGCAAGCACTGACTGAAAAATTTGCAAGATCAGCTAAAGGGCACCTGTTTCCCAACCAAGTGCTCTGCTATTCCACATGCTCTTTTGCATGAACAGATTGTCATCAGGCAGTGTGGACTAGATCTTTTGTTCAGGTTGAAATTCACACAGTGTGAATGTAAGTCTACAGTTTCAAAGTATTACATTTTTGAACTATAATTGCCCATGTGTTGGTGATCCTGGAAGCTGTAGTCTAAGCAAGTAACATTTCCAACCACACATGGAATATGAGATAGTTAAAAATAAGCTGTTCCAAAACCTCAATGATTGCCACATTCTTAACTTTCCTGCTAAAATGGGAATGACCAAAGTGCATAACTGTGGCTAAATCATTCTCATATTCAAATAAATAAATAAGTTGGATACTATAAATGTGGAATGGCAACTGGCAGCCTTTGGGCCAAAACCAGCCTAAGCAATTTTATCTTGCCTCTGAAGATGCTGTTTTTACTCAAGCTATGGTATGGAGTTGTTGTTTATAAGTTAACCAATTTTTCATTAAAAAAAATAAGCATGTTTCTAAATTGTAAGAGTCAGAATCCTGTACGTGTCGTGTTGAATCTGTCTTGAATTTTGTATGTAATATCCCAGCACATGTGAGAAAACACTTTCTATAACAGCAAAACCATTACTGCTAGATGGAGCCACGTATCCATCCATCACCTTGTTCATATTCTGCCTTTTTCCCAAACTAGGACTCTGGACAACTTACAAAGTAAAGAGAACTACAAATTAAACCACATAAGGTTAAAAAAAACAGAGTTAAACATCAACACTATTAAATTAACAACAAAATTGAAATCATTTGCAACATTAACTAAAAGAATAAAATTGGTTGTTATTCTGTGCCTTAATTTGTTTCCAATTTATGGTGACCCTAAAGAAGCCCGCGTGGTGTAATGATTTAAGCTTTGGATTACATCTCTGGAGACCAGGGTCCAAATACCCACTTGAGCATAAAGACCCACTGGGTTGACCTTGGGCAAGTCACACTTTCTCAGCCTCAGAGGATGGCAATGCCAAATCCCCTCTGAAGAAACTTCCAAAGAAAATCCTATGAGAGGGTCGCCTTAGGGTTACCATAAGTCAAAAATGACTTGGAGACATATAACAACAACAACAACAACAACAACAACAAGGCAAAGCTTTCATGGTGTTTTTGGGGGGGTCAGCATGTGTGACTCACCCAAAGTCACCCACTGGGTTTCCATGGCTAACTGAGGAACTGAACCCTGATTTTCAGAGTTGTAAGCCAACAGTCGAACCACTACACCACACTAGTATACTACAAAGAGTTTTTCTTGTGGAACAATTGAGGCCCTATACAGACTGGCAGAAAGCACCGGCCTGTGGGCAGAGTCAGGGGGCAACATCCTGATGACATTTGCCCAAACTCTGCCCTCATGGTGCCATTTAGACACACGCCAGTCCAGATGGCGCACACCCTCATGACACACTTCTGGCACTGTGTCCAAATGACGCAGCATCAAAGGGATGCCATAGAGCCGTGCCGATGCAGCTATGGTGCCCTTTGGAAGGTGCAAAAAGGAGCTGCTTTTTGTGGCTCCTTTTTGTGCTCTCCAGAGGCTGGATCAGGGCCGTGGTTTGAGGTTGCCATGGCCTCGACCTGGCCAGGAAAGGGGTGGCTGCATGCCGCTCTTTGGGGGCAATCTATCTAGTCCCTGAATCTCCAAAGTCTGCTGGAATAAAAAGGGGGTTCCTGTCTCCAGAAAGACAGCAAAGATAGACTATCCATGCCTCCCTAGGAAGGAATTCCCAGAGTTTCGGAGCAGCTATAGAGAAGGCCTTGTCTCACATTTCCACTAAACATGCCTCTGAAGGTGGAGAAATTAGGAGAAGTGCCTCCTCTGAAGGTCTAAGAGCTTGAACAGATTCCTATGGGAAGAAACAATCCTTGTGATAGCCCGGTCTCAAGCCATATAATTAACATTATGGAGGCCAAAAGGGCCAATCTGGGCAAAAAATAGCTGCCTGGCTCTTTGAGTACTTTCCAGGTAACAGATCATCCCTGCATAAGAATATGTTGAGCACTCCTGTTATAGAGAAGGCACAGCTGCTCAAATATTCATATTATAACCAAGCAATAAAAATATTAGACTTGGCCTGAAACTCTGCTCAGTACTTGGTGTGCTCTATAGCTCCCTTTGGTAACAGACAATGCACAAGCTAAGCAGCATTCCCAGTCATGACCATATGTGCAGCTAATTCTCTGAAATGTCAA
Organism: Sceloporus undulatus; assembly: GCF_019175285.1. Classification (NCBI taxonomy): domain Eukaryota; kingdom Metazoa; phylum Chordata; class Lepidosauria; order Squamata; family Phrynosomatidae; genus Sceloporus; species Sceloporus undulatus. The sequence goes on along the minus strand of NC_056525.1, from coordinate 189,200,305 downwards.
ATTAATGACAGTATCTCTTCAATAGATTGAAACTTTGGTTCATTTCAGAACTATTCTGCTCATGAATCCCAATATGACTCAAAGGGCCTCTTAAGTAGTTGGCAGGAATACAGATCTCATACATATTCCAGCTGGACTGTGTTCACACCGAAATAGTATTGGCTTTCACTGATATATTTTTTTACTGAGTATTAGAAATTACTTGTTAATTTGGTAGTTGCACATCTCAACAAATGCAAAACATTATTCATGAAAATTTTGCCCCATCTTCTTAAAATCAGCTGTATTTGTTATTTCTGTTGTTGTTTGCCACGGTGGCTTTGACTTATAGTGATTCTATGCATGAGAGACCTCCTTGATGGCTGTTCATCAATGCCTCTGCTCAGGTCTTGCAAACCCAAGGTCATGGTTTACTTAGGGGCTCGACAGACTGGCATTGTACACTGGTATAGGGGCATGGCGTGCACATGCCGGCTGCTCCCATGCCACCCCCATGCCGCTCGCCTGACCTTTTTGCAGCTTCTTTTTGCGCTGGAGAAAGGCCAGATTTGGGCCATGGCATGTAGTCACTGTGGCTCCAATCCGGCAAGGAAAGAGGCGTCTACAGGCCACTCCAAAGGGGTGGTCTGTTGAGCCTCCTAGTTAGTCCACTTGTCCAAGTTAATCCTCTTTTAACCCAAATCCTCCTATTAATCTTAATCATGTTGGATTCATAATCATATTGATCTAATGTCCCTGGGTTTGGTCTAGAATTCTTCTGGTCCCTTGTCAATTCAGTGTCTGATCAATTTCCTTCTGTACTACAGCACAGAATCCTTGGCAACATAGAATCTCCTCTTCTGCTCTGTAGTGGGAGCATAGGGATTAAGATTATATTTATAAGTTTTCCATGAAGTCTTATTGAAATTGTTCAGTCAAGTTTGGCATTATATCTCTTGACTGCTTTTGCTGCATCTCACCCCACTTTTAATGTCACCTCATTTCTTCTTAGATTTTGATTTTCATAGTAAAACGTTGTTTAATTATATTATTGAAAAAATCCTTTTTCCATCTACTTCTGCTTGCTCATTCCATTAAATGTTTGATGTTTAGCTTTCCACGAGTCTCACATTCCATGTTTCTATAGTGTTTTGCAGCTTTAGTGGGGGGGGGGGTTCACATCTGAGCATTTCAGCAGCTGAACATCTTTCTGCTTGAGTTAAGTTGTATGATTAGACACAGAGCTACTCAAACTTGCCCTCAACAATTCCTCCAGAAGTTTACTGATTGTTTGATGTGTGGAATCCACTTTGATTCCTTTGTGAAAAAGTGGAATACAAATTATTATTATTATTATTATTATTACAGATTGATTGATACTAATAATCTAATTCTCTAATAATCTCATTCTTATAATAATAAATTAGAAATGAAATATATAAAAGGGAAGTGATTATTTAGTTTTGTTTGTTTGTTTGTTGTGTGCCTTCAAGTCATTTTGGACTTCTGGCAACCCTAACGTGAACCTATCATGGGGTTTTCTTGGCCAGATTTGTTCAGAGGAGATTTGCCTTTGCTTTCCCCTGAGGCTGGCAATGACTTGCCTAAGGTCACCCAGTGGTTTTCCATGGCCAAGCTGGGATTTGAACTCTGGTCTCAAGACTCAAACCATTATGCCACACTGGCTCTCTCATAATAAGTGGTTATTATGATATGTATGGCATTTGAATGAAAATGGAGAAATAGTCCAGTTGGAGGACTCACTTTCAACTTGTATCTCTTTGAATTAGTTTACCCACTTGTTTAAACAAAAGTTAGCTCAAAAGGAACTGCAACTTCTAACTCAAAAACACATGACCATTAGACAAAAGAAATCCAACAAACCTACATTTACTGAGCCACAAATGGCAGCCAAAGTTGCATTGTTTGCTTAATCATATAAACTATACCCAAAACAACAATCTAAAAAGGTGTAAATAATGCAAGTAATTTCCAAATATCAGTCTTAAGCTTCTTTATGGTGGGATAGTTTGGAATGTTGTGCACCTTAAAGAGCAGTGAGGAGGCCACTGCCTGTTATCTCTGGGGTAACAAAATTGCAACATCATGAGTGACTATGAGTAAAAAATGAAAAGTAATAATGTGGCAAGGTTGGTTAATGGACAATGTTTGCTAAAACACCCAATTTTCTGCTTGATCTTTGTGCCAGTTCTGGATCTTACTGGGCTACAGAACTGAATAAAGTCAAACCTGTCTCAGTCCACTTACTCATTAAATTTCAGTGTATGACAGTTTATTCAACATTAGAAAGTGGCTTTTTGCACATGCAGAGGCCTGTTTCCTAAATAATAAAGAAGTTATTGCTAATAGTAACGTTTAAACAAAACAGACATCAAAAACCTGTCCAACATGACTATTATAACTAGATTTTTTAATGTTGATGCATTATTTTGTAACAGTTGACTAGTTACTGTTGTAACCAATTTTCAGATATAAAACCAACAACCTCATCTATGTTCTAAGTAACTAGAAAGAGATGAGCCTCCTACCCTTAGGTCTACAAACAGCAAAAAGAAACAACAAAATTTTCAAAAAGAAAAATGGTAAGAGTTTGTATGAGTTTGATGTTTAATAAGATACAGTTGGAGTGTGGCTTTTTTGAAGACATGTGGGATTCCAAATGTACAACATTCATCATGGTTCATGACGTGGGTTAAATTTAGCCGATATATCATATATTTCAAGCTGGTATTTCCTTCTGCTGTGTTTTTTTCAGGCACAGATTCAAAATACTTTTGTGACCATTCATGCAGTATGTCGATGCTCATTAAAATATCTCCAATGTGACAATCAGGTTGCTAACATAATAAGCGTAACTCTGGTAAAAAAATTAGCTTGGTGATATTTGTGTTTGTTTTAATAGTACATGTTTATGTTTTTGTTCTGTCACTTTATCTTTCATACCTCAACTGACACTGTTTTCCTAGAGACTATTTTGACTGTAAGTTTAAGAGTGCAGTTACAGGAAACCTTTTCATCAGTGTATTAGGTACAATTCTAACAGTGAATTCCTATGTATATTTTACTGAGGTAGGTCCTATTGCTTTCAATGGAGATTCACTCCTATGTATGTGTTTCTTAAAATATTTTTATCTTTGGAATAGCGTCAGAGTGAAGATTTAAGAAAAGAAGGAGGGAAGTGTTTCTCTGGTATTACTATCCTGCCAAATATTTAATCATATTTAATCAAAGTGAATTGAACTAATACAAAAAACAAATATTAGGTATGTCACCTGAGCTATTATCTACACACTTAGGATTAAGAGAAATGGGCTTTCTATACCAACTACAAGGCAAATGCAGCTCTGTGTGGGCAAAAAGTTTGCCTTAAGTCCCAGGGTGAATATATGTGTCAGAGAGAGGAGGTATTGGATTATTGCTGGAATAGTTTTGTAGGTTTTAGTGAAATAAAATGAGACCCAGTGGCTGCCAGTAACAGTAACCAGGAATCTACAGTATGCTCTGTGGGTTCTTGCTTAGGCCTTGATTTTCATCCAGAACTATAGCATTTGCTTCTGCCAGATGTTCGGTCTTGGGCCAACAATCCCATATAGACTCACAGGAAAAACAAACCTTTATCCTTATGCGTAACTATGAGACCCTGGCACTGTGTTCTATGGAGCTCTAACTTATCCCATGACTGCAGCTGGGTACTGCAGTTTCTGAAAAGCCTTCGCTGCTCAAATTTGCATTCTTACATAGTAAATAAAGAAGAAAATTTATTTCCCCCTCCCAAGCTGTAGCTTTAGAAGGGGATTTTAAATTACTGCTCACTACAATAGAGCCAGCATGGTATAGTGGTTTGAGTATTGAACTATGACTCAGGTTCAAATCCTGGCTCAGCCATGTAAACCCACTGGGTAACCTTGGGCACATTACATTCTCTCGGCCTCATAGAATGGCAATGGCAAACATGCTCTGAAGAAACCCTGTGATAGGTTCAACGTAGGGTTGCCACAAGTTAGAAACAACTTGAAAACACACAGCAATAACAATGCCATAGAGCAAAGCGACAATATCAGTTGCTTGCAAGGTCAATATATCTGTATTGAACATAGTACTCAATTATTGGGCCATTTGTTGGATTTTGTACAATCTTAGTTCATGTGAGAAAAGGCAGACCATTGAAACTCAGGAGCGTTACAGACCGCCGCTTTGCAGCGGTCTGCCGGCACTGCTGTTTGCTCCGCGAGGGAGCCGCAGCAGCCAAACCACGCAACTCCCTCACGGAGCAAAAAAGAAGCTCCAAAATGGAGCTTCTTCCTGTGGTGCGGTTATGACGCCACGAGGCGCCAATGACGCACTCGCGACGTCATAAGTGCCATGCGACATGTGGACGCACAGCGTCCGCTACGTCAATATGGTGGCGGCCGTGTGGAACGGCCACCGCCATATTATACGTATTGACTACATACTAGGGTTAGGGGGTGCGGAAGCACCGCCCCTTCCTAACCCTAATACATAGTCAATACGTATTTTATGGCGGTTTGTAACCCGCCCCTGTCTTCAGGCTGTTTAGTTCTTCAAAGATAAGCATCCAGCAGCTTGAATTTTGCCCAGAAATTGGCCAGTAGCCAGAGTTGCTGTATGAGCACTGACATAACTAGTTGCAGTTAGTAAACTAGCTGCTACCTACATGAGGTACTAAAGGAAAAAACTGAATGGAGGATGTTGCCAACAATGCCACAAATTAATCTACCATGTACTTGCCCAAAGGTGTGTGCTCTACTTTTGTTTGTTGCAGTTGTATGCCTTCAAGTCACTTCTGTTTTATGGTGGTGACCCTCTCACAGGGTTTTCTTGGCAAAATCTGTTCAGAGAGGATTTGCCATTGTCTTTATCCGAGACTGAAATAGTGTGACTTGTCAGGGTCACCCAGTGAGTTTCCATGGCTGAGTGGGGAACCTAGCACATCTGCTCTTTATATTCTGCTTTTACTTTCTTTTTTAAAAAAAAACCCTCCCCAAATCTTCACTCATGCCACAGCAGGTTAACATCAAGCAAAAAGGCTGGATGCTGCAACCTGAATTTATTAGGCAAATTTACATAAATAGATTAAGCGCAATCATCTAGCATTTGGTTGTTATGAGCAAAAGCTAAACAGTGAACTTAATCCACAGCTGTTGATCTCCAGAAATCCAAATAAGAAACTCTTTGTGGGCTTCTTTCACTCAGCCTTGCCCATTTACATGATCTGGATTCTATTTGTACAATATTAAGAAATTTGCTTTTTAAAGAATGATCTGCACCAAATACATAATGTATGTACCTAGAGCGAAATACCCATAGATCTGATAATTCAGACAATCTGGAAAGAATGATGTAAAAAAAGAAGAAGAAAGAATTGATTTTATTCTTCAACATCTGGAGGTCTTATTTGACTGAATGTGTACTGAGTGATGAGGAATAAACTTATGTATACCAGAGTCAAGGAGTACTGCAGCAGGATATCAGAGGACTGGAGGAAATTTCCACTCCAAGTAATCTCCACGGCATGCTTTCAAAATATTTCATTTCTAGCTTTTAAAAAAATGACTAGAAAACAGTCATCACTTTCATTCCCTTGAGCTGAACATGCTTGTTACACTTTTTCTTCTTCTTACATACAAAAACCACAAAAGAAAGCAATTAACTTCATGAAGCCTGACAGAACACTACTAGGAGAATTCCAGCATATAAATCCACTAATCCTGGCTCTGCATCCTTTGAATTAAAAGGGGGAAGGCACTAGATTAACAAGCTATATTCTTTCTCCACAAATTAAGGGACTGAACAGACAGGCCAAAATAAATCTGCTTCAGGTCACTTTGGAAGTATGCTGTTTAAATGACACATGCAGGTTAAGAGGCCAGAAGCTGTGCCAAAGCTGTGCTCCAGTCCTTAGGACTGGAGCACGGCTTTGACGCGGCTTCCAGCCTCTTAGGACAGCATTTAAACATCATACCACCAAAGTGACCCAAAGCAGCTTTATTTTGGCCTGTCTGTTTGGACCCAAAGATATGTTAAATAATCTGGTGGTGTTGGCATCTGATTTCGCTATATACAATGACCTATTTTTCTAATCCTTATCTTCAAAGTAAAAACAAAATGTAACATGTATTTGAACAAAAGAACAGATAGCTGTTGATTTTTAAAAAAACTTTTTTTCTGTGAACATGCGGTTCTCAGGAAACAGAAGAAGATGAATTTTCTGGTGTTTTTTTTTAACTGCACCTTTCCACCAATGATCTGAAGTTGGGCATATCTGTCTGCAGCTGTAAGGATATTTTAATATATTGCTCACTATTTCTGGCCAAAAATATGGTAAACTGAAATGCTGAAAATAAATTACATGACATATATAAATAATTTCTGATTTTACTAGTCATTCTATTTTTTGGTCAGGTAACATTTAAGACCACCACCCCTTTCTCTCCCCATTCTTTCCTGGCTGCTCCAACTCTCTTTCTTTTCTCATTCAGATTCTGTTTCATCTCTGCTAATTCTTGTTCCCGTGTTTCCTTCTCCTTACTCCTCTCCAGCATCCCTCCACTCCGTCTCTTTTCTTCCCCTTGGGTTCTCTTTTGTTTCTTTTACATCTGTGCTTTCATTCCATCCATTTTGTCTTTTCTCTCTTCTACATATACTCTCCACTCCCTGTATCTCCCATCTTCTCTGGAATTTCCTCCTCTTACTGTGGACTTTATCACACAGAGGCAAATTGGTTAAATCCCATAGAGAAATGAGATTTTAAAATCTGCAAAACACCCGCTTTTGTGGGTTGTTTGTCAGATGTGTTGGCGTCAATGAGAAATAATGCGACATTAGGAAAGCAAAATCAACAAAACACACTCTTTTTATTTTCGAGAAGTTCCCGAAAGTAAAAAGGAATGGTTTTGTTAACTTTGTGTTTGGATAAATGTCACATTATTTCTCATTGATGCAAACATCATCTGAAAAACTACTTGCTTTTGCAGATTATTTCTAATTTCTGGTTGGGTTAACCTCGAACATCATGTGAAAAACAACCTGCATTTGCTGGGGTTTTTTCACTTTAAATCAAGTTTCTGTATGGGATCCATCCCGTGTGATAAATTGGTAGGTCTCCAGGAGTCTCTTTTTTCTCTCCTCTTCTATGTAGCATGCACCCTCTTTTCCCCACTCCCGACCCTGTCTCATTTTCTGCATAAACTTTCCTTTCCTGTCTATCTCTGCACCATTTAGCAATACTACCATAGACTTTCTTTTCTTGTGGGTGCATCTACACTGTAGAAACAATGGAGTTTGACACCACTTTAACTGCCATGGCTCCAGTCAGAGAATTCCACAAGATGGAGCTACAGCACTTAAAGTTGTGTCAAACTGGATTATTTCTAGAGTGCAGATGCACCCTGCATCTCCTTCTCCCCTCTTTTCAGTCCATGGAGCTTCGTGACACTTGCCACTGCAACTTCTGCTATGACCTTTCATTGTGAAAATCTCTGGCAAGAACAGCTGGAGAGATGGGAGGGGGTGATGGGACAAACAAACAAAATAGCAAACAAACCTACTTTCCCCATATCATTCCTGAGGAAATATCCTAAAAATTACCTAGAATTTTGTTGAGAGCACTGATACTTTACTTTCTGACTTAACTTGTCTGTGTGGTTTTCAATTAGTCATTTATGTAATACATTCAAATTGTTGTTCTGATTTCTGATATGGAGCAAAGGATGCAAGAATTTGAAATTGAAATAAATAGATATGTCATATAGATAAGAAACCTATAAACAGCTATGGCTCAAGCTTTCCCATAATGGGAAGTGTGTAGAACAAGGGAATATATTTGTTTTGACTGAAACAACTTGATTAGCTAAGAGAAGAATTGAAATCGTAGTAGCCCAGATAGTATAGAATTAAGCTGCCATATTCAGCCCTGGAGGTAAACCCCACTGAATTCAGTGGGGTTTACTTTTGCATAGAGAAAGCCAGGAGTGCACAGTTAGTGACATATGATTGTGGTCATAGAACACCAAGCTTAGAAAAGGAGAGCAATGTTGTAAGATTTAGAAAATACTGCACTAATGCTCAAATCCTATAAGGAAATTGATTTCAACATGTCATTGCACTCCTTGCAGCAAGTTAAACAGGAAATCTAGGCATACAAAAATGAACGACTCACCATATGGGTCTCATTGTGAGAGGTATATTTCCATTACATGTGTTTGTTAACCTTCTCTGTAGTAATTTTATTCTTCTGGATGTTTCTGCTTTTTCAAACTCCAGCTTCTTCCCTTGAACATTTATACATATATGTAAACGTAAGGCTAAATTTGTGCCAAGTAATTTTAATCAGGACCAATTATTTCCATGTACATCTAAAGTTGACTGTAATTCTTGGAAGAATCCTGGGACTATAGTCTTCTTCTTTCTTCTTTATGGCTGTAGACCTAACCACCTTTATCTGCAATCAAGTTCAACTCAGTAGGGCTTATTTCCTAGTGAACTTGGTTATAATTGTGTCGCACATTATCTTTTTTGAATAAAGCATTTTCTCCCTTCTGAAAGCATGGCAAATTATAAAGAAACAGAATTAAACAAAAGAAAGACTGAAAGACGGTTAATAACTATTTTTTCATGTCATTCACCTAAATGCCACCTCATTTGGTTGTCTTTTCTTTGTTTGTTTAAAAATTGTTTACAAGTGCTGTATTTTCATTGTATTATCTACTTATTTTTTCTCACCAAAATTTTTGTACATAATCATTGTTTCTAAAAGGAGAGCGTGTTTACATTTTTGTACAATAAAACATGGAAATAACAAAAGCAAAACAAAGCACTTGGAGGTGTTAGGGTTTTGAACTAGAACTGCCAGAACTATTCAGTTTTGTACAAAAAAATATTGCAAGGAAGAGGGCAGACTGTGGAGTACCAAATAGCTCACATAGTTCAGAGCCGAAAAACTATGTTGTCCCAAGAGAAGATGACCTGGATCCTACAGGTCATCCATATCACAACCTTGGCCTTTTCTTCATATTTTTGCTCTCATTTTTAGTGATCTGGTTCTGATACAAACTTGACCTCTGAATTTGGATTTGCTTTCACAACTACTTTAGAGCACATCAATCACAGTTACTGTCACCTTCAAACAATGGTGAGCTGATTTTGCATATGTGCAAAATATGTGCTTTGTGCTAATTCAGTCTTAGAAGATACCAGCATAAACCATTTTAAATGTAGTTAAATTATAAAATGCATGTGTTGTTAATGCTGTGTGCCTCCAAATCATTTTTCTCTTATGGCAAACCTAAGGCAAACCTTTCATAGAGTTTTCTTGGCAGCTTCCTTCAGAGGAATTTACCATTGCCATCCTCTGAGGTTAAGAGAGTGTGACTTGTCCAAGGTCACTCAGTGACCTTTTTTTTTTTTTTCCTCAACCAAGGATTCAAATACTGATCTCCAGTCTTAGTCCAACACTCAAACCACTATACCATGCTGTCTGTCATGTATCTCATAAAATGCATATTGGAAGTTGGCATGCCATGTACAGGGACGTACTTGAAAACTCTGACACAGGCTGAAGTGGATGAAAGTTAGTTGGTATTAGTCCTTTTTTGAGCTTAGTACACACTGAAAAGATAACGAGAATAAACACCCTCATTGTTCTAGGTTGGTTCAAATTTTAAATTGCACTCTACTACTGGAAGATGCTGAATTTTTAACAGAATATAGCAGATTCAACTGCCCCAGGAGTGCCATTTCGCACCCGGGGATTTGCACACTTGCTGGTTTTCTGGAACAGCTATGGGTTGGAGGCAGTGGAGTGGGGTAAGTATCTCCAAAGCTGCTTCTTTCCTTGTGTAATTTCAGTTTAAAAGCTGTGTGTTGTAATGTCCTCCGTGAAGAACATACACCTAAACATTCACTGTGATTAACCTTATTGAAATATATAGACTTGCATTCTGACCACATATATTTAGGAAAAGAGTGCTGATATAAAGGCGGGATACAGACGGGCAGGGGAAGACGTCTTGGAGGTGTATTCTGCTGAATACGGAGCCTCCAGACCGCCCGCCCTGGGGGCGTGGCTCAGGTGTATGGGGCTTCCACATGGGGGGCAGTGAAGACGCCTCACCTGGGGCCGTTTCTGACCCGCAGTTTCCATACCGCCGCCTCGCAGGACGAGGCAGCTTCCGCACGGGCGGCCAAAAACGGGGCTTTTTTTTTCTTTTGCCGGCTGGCGGATGCGCAGCTGCGGCGCTCAGCACCAGCGGCAGAAAGCATATGTGCACATTTAAAGCGCCCAGGCCCCTTTAAACTTTTCCCCCCGCCCTGCCCAAGAACAATGGTGGTCTCCTGCCAGCTGGTGATCAGCTGGTGTTGGCATCCTTGTCCACTTGCACGTTGCTAGTGTCACCAGCATCATGGATGCCTTCTCTCCTTTGGTCCCCGCACTCTTGCTGAATCTGCAATGCACAGCCACAGCTGTCGCTGCTGCCACCGCTGTCCCCCTGCCATCACCCATCACCTCCCTTGTACATATGTAAATATTTAAAGTTTTAGCATTTTTTTATTGTTAGGTGAAAATGGCACAGGAATGTGTGTAGGGGTTCACTTTAAATTCCAAACTTGCCACAATTCTAGCAGCGCATGCGTACATGTTGCTCTAGGGTTAGGGTTACAAGCATTAAAATAGAGTGCAGCTGTGCTGCAGCTTCCACATCTGCATGGCATCTGACGCTCTAATTAGAGCCTCGGTGCAAACTGCGCATGTTCCAGGACTCCGACTCATTATGCGACGCAGCAGACACGGAGCTTTTAAATGGGCAACTTAAATTAGCGGCGTAGCAATTCTGGCGTACTGGTGCAGCAGCTTATAGATGGAGCTGCGCAGTTGCGCAGCATATAGAAAAGAAGCGAGGAAAAGCGGCACCTTTTTAATGCCGCTTCTTCCCGCTTGGGGCGTGCGGGCGGCGTGTTCATGGCGGCATTCAGGTAAGGGCCGTCTGAAGGCTATACCTTCATGACATCATGAACACACCCCTTTTTGCCCGTCTGTATCCCGCCGATATAAAACCTAAGAGATTATTCTTTTCTTGGAAGACTGTAGTATTATGAAACAAACCCTGTCTTAACAAATTCCACTTTAACCCCCTTCCCCCTTTATACTTTGTTTTAGCATTGCAGCCATTCTCCATTTAAATCTCAATCACAAAGGAGTGACCTTCACTAATTTTTGTAACTAATCCTGTGATGGGGAACCTTTAGTCCTCCAGTTGTTTTAACACTATCCGTGCTGGCTGGAGCTTCAGGATTTTTGAAATCCAAAGAATGTAGAGGGCTGAATGTTCCCCTTCCCTTATCTAGTTCAGCAGTTCAGCTATTCTGAAGTTATAATTGATATCTTATTTTAAAACATGAAAAAAAATCTGAACAGTACACCTTAAATACAATATGGAAGCTCAGTAAATATTAAACAGCAATAGTAAATTACCTACATCAACTACTGTTCAAGGGCCCAGTTACATTTTTGTAAGACCCTATACAAACATTTTAATATTTCATAAGCTCCTGGTAATTCCAATAGTAAAGCAGTCAGGGAAGTCTTATATGTTAATATTCCCACCAGTCCTGTCCAACTTTTATTTCATTACAAAAGTAAAGTCTACTTTTGTGACTTTACAGGGGGCTGCACATACTTGGCTTTTTATTTACAAGAAGAAAACAAAATTGACACAGTCATGCATCCCATTACCAGTTCCAGGCACTGATTTTCCCCCCAACATTTTCAGATACCTGAATCAGATAAAAAGGAAAAGGAGAAGATTATGGCTCCCAGTAGTTATGTGCAGATGATAAAAGCAAGGAGGAAAGGACAGAATAAAATTCCACAGCCTAAAGACTAGCAGTGGTCCCACAGCACCATCTTCTGGAATCACCCTTCAGCTGGGAGCAGAACCACTGAAACACCACACTCCCAAAACTGATAGCTCATCGTGCATCCTGATCCCTTGAAACTACTGATGCCATCTTTGAGCCCTTTCACACTATCACACAATCATAGCACTTGGATATCGTTTTAACTGCCATGATTCCAACCTATGAAATTCTGGGATTTGTGGTTTTGGAAAGTTTATAGAATTCTCAGTCACAGAGCTCATCTTGTGTTTCACCAAACCCCAGGATTCCATAGTATGCAGCTATGGCTGTTAAAGTAGATTCATAACATCATAACTGTGTAGAGTAAAAGAGCACATAGTGGTGTCCAATAGAACTTTCTTGACCCATAAGAGATCCTCTTCCTAATGTGGCAATTGTTTTCTATCCAGACATTGTAAGGCTTAGTACTTCCATTTTGAAGTTTCTCTGCTTGAAATACATTTAGAGATATGAAGACAATGTTTGGGGGTACTAGGTCTAAGGGGCCTTCATTTGTAATACCTTTAGGAAATTAAAAGCCAAGTGCTCTGGTAATATCATCCATGTGAAGAAAGTAAGCACAGAAAAGACACTCTTCTTTTCTCATAATACTAGAACCTGAGGCTGTCCACTGATGCTGAATGGTGTGAGAATCCAGAAAGGGGCAAAGAAGCATTTTTTCACATAATGCAGAGTTCAAAGATGGCATTTGCAACCAAAGGATAGAGTGCTGCCTACTTGGGTGGCAAATCAAGGTATCAAGGTATCAGTAGCAACACATTGCATCCTGTATCAGAGGTCATAGGCCTTACAATATGTGTTGCATGAACCTGAGCAGGTGTGTGGTTGCATTCATTGATCATTTCTAATAAATAATAATAATAAACTTTTATTTATATCCTGCCTACTCTGATTAGGACTGAGGCGGCTTACAGTAAAACAGTCAAAACATCGTAAAATAACAATATACAATAGTCCCAGGTTCTACTCTTCCCCCCCCCCCAAAAAAAATAACAATTAAATCACAGTTATATTAAAAATTCATAATAAAAAGATTAATTAAAACAAATAAAAACAAATAAACTGGAGGATGGGGTGCGAGAAAATCAATAGGCTACATAATAGTCTATTCAATGGGTGGCTGGACTATTCCAGAAAGGCCTGTTGGAAGAGATCCATCTTGGCAGTTTTCTGGGCTTCCTAAAGTAAATATGACTTTGTGCTGACCCTTTACAGCCTTCTTTATGTTTATGTTCTTTGTAGCCAAGGAAGAACTACTCCATTTGTATAATGCATATTAGTATTATTCTTTGTGAGAGCCAACAGACTACAGCTCTGGAGATCAGGGTTTGATTCCTCATTCAGCCATGGAAATCCACTAGGTTACCTTGGCTTATCACACACTTTCAGCCCCAGAAAACCCTGTGATAGGTTCACCTTAGAGTCAAAAATGACTTGAAGGCACACAACAACTTTCTTCTCTGTAGTCAACCTAATAACATCGCAAGTGAAAAGCAGTATACTGCTGAGTGTTTACTTGTGTGTAATAATACTGCATTCAGTATTTAAGAGTGACATACTATACCCACTTACCTGGCTGACAGAGCCATTGAATTCTATGAGACTTGTGTACAGATATGCAATACTGGATTTTACCATATGCATGATGTGTTAGCACCCCCTAGTGATGTTTTGGATCATTATCTGTTGAGACAAGAAATAGTTATTTCAGAGGTTTTGCCATGTAAAAATGAAGCAGATACAAGGAGCCCCAATGCTGGAGCTAAAATAGTTCAACAGCATGAGCAAAATTAAATGTAGTATGATCTATTCCCTCCAAACTGTATATATTGTCCAACATCGTATCACTTTTAAAAAGTATTGGGCCTAAATCAAATTATATGTCCCAGCTAAAGTAAAATAGTGGAATCAATGGAATTTCCATAAGTGTAGGATTAGCCAGAAAACGCACTAATTCAGCAAGTCTGTGCTAGTTGGAACTAACAATTTAATGTAGGCCTTTGTTTTATAGTGCAGCAAATGTGTCATTATTAACCATTTGTTTTCCCCATTCTTATTGTTCAGAGGAGTATGGCTAAGTGGCAAACTACATGCTTTGTACTGCAGAATCCTAGATTCTATTATGTGAGACAATTCAGGGTCATCTCCTGAAGTTGTGCATCACAGTAGCAAAGGACTTTATCACACCAATCACTGTAATTGTGCTACTGAAGAAAACAGGAACATACCAACTTGAAAACAATTCCTATCACACTTCTCAGCAATTGCATTATTATGCTGTTTGCACTCGGACTTCCATTCTGCCCCACTAATCCCACCTTTCTCTCTGTGTGTGCCCTAACCCCGCACATTGCTGCCAGTTTGGGAATAGCAAGAGGGAAAGGGAAGGAAGAGAATCACATCCTCTCATTCCACTAGCATATCAGAACTGTCATGGAAGGCACCTATCTCACTACCTATCCTAATAAAGCAGTGCATTTGGGAGCTATTGATGGCTTTTCCCATCAATGAAAATGTTCAATCAGCAATGATTGAAATGCAAAGCAGCAGCCAGAGAGTCAAGATGTTGTATGATACACAGAGCCCAAATGTTATTATCCTACTGTGATTTATTAGCTTTGTGTGATAAAGTCCATAGTTTGAAGTCCTACATTTGAAAAGTCATACCCTGTACATACATCAATTCTCTTATTAAGGCAAATATGGCAAATATGACTGCATTTTCTTCTGCTCTCCACTATTTACAGTGGATCCTTGTTATACGCTGTGGTTTGGTTCCAAGATCCCCCGTGTATAACAAAATCCATGTATGCTCAAGTCCCATTAAATATAATGACATAGCAAAATAGTGTCCCTTAGAAAAATGGAAAATCAAGGTAAATTTATACTTTTTTGGAACATTTTCAAACCGTGTATGCTTGAATGCGTGTATGAAAAATCCGTGTATAAGAAGGGCCAACTGTACTTACAACATTTAACATTTAATTGATGACACATATTCAGTGATCTAGAGATCTCTAGAGTTTAGGATCTAGAGAAAATATTCAAGTGATGTGTTTATATACCTGGAATAAATGTTGTTTGCTTCAAGTGCTCTTTGTTTTCAAATGACCTACCTCATTGCAATTTTTGTATTTTTTTTTTCCACAATGACCAAATGTGCCAGCAAAATGTCTGCATTCAGCACAAATGTTGTTGCTTATGGAACTAAATAGAATTGCTCTGACCTTGAGCTTTGTGATTACTAACAACATACCAAATCAATAAGAGAGTGGATAGCCGGATATTATAGCTTAGAGAAGTTAATCAATAAATCTTAAGTGAAGCCTTCATTTACTTGCTCTAAGAAACATGTTTTGCTGTAAGAGCAAAGTGATAAGAATACAAATATATAATGAAGATTTAATTCAAAAATACTCATGATGCATTGCATCAGGCATTATATTACTGAAGCGATAAAATGTTTGTAACAATTCCAAACAAAATGTAGCTTCCAATTAAATACAGCAAAATACTACATTAACAGGGTGCACTTGTTATTACAAGGACATCTCTGGGTGGGACAGGATTGCTCCTAAGTGTCTCTGCAATGGTCAGCACAAGTCTACACAAGCAGGAGGAAAGGGGGGAATGTAAGCATAACAAATATCATGCAAGAGAGAAATTACTGCTGCAAGAAAAAACTGACCAGTCATATGGATTAAGAAGAAGAGAACTTTAATTGTTCTCTTCAGTTCTTGCAGTCCTTGTGCTGTATAATCTTATCCCTACAAAAGAGATACATACCCTCTAACTGTTCCAGTTTGGTAGGGACAGTCCCAATTAATACTCAGGAACTTATCGCATGAGCAAAAAACCTGACTGCACCCCAACGGTATGCAGCTGCGTTGTGGGATGCAGGCGGGAATTATTGCACATAATTCACCTCCGATTCCACTGGGCAAGTGTGGCCCGGCTGCATCCCGCCTGCATCCTGCAACCCATCTGCATCCCGTTGGAGTGCAGTGGGGATTTCTGTCCATGCAATAAGCTCCTCGGTCATTCTACTTTTCAGCTGCTTTTAAAATGTCTCAATTTCTCTCTCCACCTCCCCCCTTGTCCTCAGCTTACTTACGTTGTTGCAAATGGAGTTCAAAGTAGTTTGCATTCAATTAACTTAGCAGGGAGAGGGGACAAGAAGAAGCAGAGTGTTGCCCTTCTCAACAGACTTAAGCAAAATGAAACTGCTATAGCCTCCCTCATTAATAACATTTGCCATCTGGACCCCAAGTGGATGTGGCTTAGCCACATGTTTTGTCATCTTATATATATATATATGAATGATATCTCAGTCATTATATTTTATGTTCTACAGAAACACGGGACAGATCCTCTTTGGAGCCCATGCAATAAATGAGGAGGATTGACAGCAATGGCCAGGCTGTCATGAGGAGATGCTTGGGTGGTGAGGCAACAGCAGCAGTGGTGGCACAGACGGGGACAGGCCAGTGGGGCCAATGCAGTGTAAGCCTGGCTGGTCCATGGGCCCAACAATATGGCATCACAACAGATTTGCCCCACTACATGTGGTGATCATCACAGTTGGTCTCAGGCCAGGCCAGGGCATAATGCTCCAGAATAGTTCTGGATTCAGTGGCCAGCATAGACATGCCTTAAGTTAAAAGGGGGGAGAATAAATGGTAAGGAAGAGTCACAAAGAAAGCAAAGAAAGTGTGTTGGAGGTGAGAAACAGGGTTTTGAAAAATTAATACAATGGGCCCTTGGTATCCTCTGGTTCCAGAACACCCCGTGGATACCAAAATCAGTGGATGTTCAAGCCTCTTTAAATACCAGCACATTAGATTAAAATGGTGTCCCCTATATAAAATGGCAAAATCAAAATTTGCTTTTTTGGAGTTTATATTTGTATAAATATTTTTAAGCCATGCATGTTTGAATCCGTGGATAAAGAATCCATAGATATGGAAGGCTGACTGTACAGCTATTTCCTACTCAACAAGGTTCAAAACAGGTGCCTGGGTAACAGAGAAGTAAAAACACAGAGGTAATGTTTTTTGCCTTTGTTCTGGTAAGGTTTCTTAGTGGAGTAAAACTGCATAATATAAAATGTAAACATGAATTTAAAATTGGCAAATTGTTAATTGTTAAAACATTTTCTTTTAATATACTGTATCAGGAACTAAATTAATGTTTTTAGCATATTATCAATTTACTCAAGGTCAGATATAAATAAAGCCAAGGAAGCAGCAGTGGCAACTGGGGCTGTTTTAAAAGGAAAATTTAATCTTGGCTAGCACTGATATTCTTTGGCAGGTAGCAGCTGGTAGTTCCATTGTCAGCAGGAGAGAATCGACTCCGAGTTTTAGTCTAATTGTTGAAGGGTCTACCCAGGGTGCAGAATATATTTAGGAGATAGAATTCATCACCTTAGAGATCTCCTTTAAGGTTCATACTAAAACTATGTAACACTTAAGTTCATGCCACACTAAATCAGTTGCCACTGCTTTTGGCTGCCTTCTTTATTTTTATGTAATTTAAAAAAAAATCATTCTCCATGAAAGCCTTAAGACTGAAGAGTAGCAAACATACTCAAACGAACATACAAACTACACAACATGCCAAGCCCTCGTAAACCCTGTGCTGCAACCACCCACCCATGTTTTAATTGAGCATATAGAGCTTGGATAAGTTAGCTTTGGGAACTACGGCTTCCAGAATTCTACTGTTAGCTTGGCTCAACTAGAAAACCCAAACACACACAGAGCGAGAGAACCCTGTTCCAGCATTACCCATCATGCAGGGAAGCAACATGTGCCTGTGGGGACTTTGATTAGGGGACACAATGTCCCACCTTTTCCTTCATGTAATTGTTCACCTGTGAGGGTAGATTTCTCATGTGTGGTAAGGCCATACCACAAATGATGTAACCAGGCTGAGGCTGCCTTTGCATTGCAGAAATAATGAAGTTTGACACCACTTTAACTGCCATGGATCAATGCTATGGAATTCTGGAATTTGTAGTTTCTTGTTGCACCAGAGAGCTCTCACACATCTCACAATATCTCACAAAACTGCAAATCCCAGAATTTTTTAGCATTGAACCATGTCAAACTGTATTCTGCATTGCCGATTCAGCCTTAGTTTCACCTTTGTTGTTGGTGGTGACATTCCAGTTTTCACATGGTTATGCTTCAAAGTTAACTGGATATTAAATAGCTTCACAAGGAGAATATGTTTGGAGCAAAATGGCTTTGGAACCAATCATGTACATTGTACAAACAGGAGAATTTGAAGCATAACAAATTATTCCATGAGCAGTCGTTTTCAAATAGAAGACTCTGAAGTGCCCTTGCTATCCATGGGGGATCCGTTCCGGACATCCCACCCACCCCAGCCTCCATGGATAGCAAAAAAGCAGGACCTTAAGTCCCAATCTTTTCAATGGGTGCATGCTCCTGCTTGCGCCACCACATGTGCACACACCTATTGAATAAGCGGGGCTTGACATCCATGGAAGCTCAAACCATGGATGGCAAGCCCACAGTTGGCACGGGAGCACTGTATTAGAGCAGATTTTGTAAGAGTCAGTATGCCATCATAATTAAACTAGTCCCTTAGTTCATAAAAAATATTTGTCAGCATCCCAGGTATAGACAGCTTTCTTTAAAGCTTATTGTATTGATCTACAATAGACTTTGCAAATCTCTAATATGTGTCCCACTTCCAGCAGTACTGTATAGAAGAATGTAAAACAAAATGGGTTTTGGACTTAATGACATACAACAGTCCAAATAAATAATGTATAGACATGGTCAATCTCCAATTCCCAAAAGGCCATCTGTCTAACTTTAATGTTGGAGATAACCATCTATATGTGTTCTTAGATTTATTGCTTGAATCCTAATGCATTTGCCAAAGCTATTAATGTTTAAATAGCTGAAAAATATTACTGAAAGAAGATATGCCAGTTTTACAGTTCTTCACAAACATGTGTGTGTAGGGTATAGCATCATGGAATGTTAAAGAATTCAGGAAACCAACATAGCAAAAATACTCAACTGGATGTGTTTGAGACAGCACTTGATTTTGTTTCCACATAATCCAGTCATCATCAACACCTCCCTTGGAATCTCTTGGCTTGTATACTGATTAATCTTGATGTAAGACACTCAAATTCAGGAATGGGCCATGAATGATGATATGGCTCTTGGTAGCTACTGCTCCCCCACCTCAAATCTGGCCCAGCAAGCAATGGATTCAAGTGAGACTTTGTACTCTGCCTCCTACACCTGATTGGATGAGTTGTCTGCATTTCCTGCTTCCCAGTCACTACATGGATATATGCCACCCCAACGTCTCCTGTTCAAGCCTCTTCCCCATGATTTTGTCTGGTTGCTGGGTTCAATTTTTCTACTTTTGTCTTCCTGGCTGCATACTACCTCCCTTGCTTTTTCATATTCCCAGCACTTGTAGTGGAGACTGGATGGTTTACCCAGATGATGCTAACTCAGTATCTGCTCTTGTACTTGGTTGGGACTCACAGGAGATTATTGCATGCCAAATCTGTGCTGGGATGGAAGCAGGTTGTAACCATCACTGATGGATCTTATCACACTGCCCCATGCCCAGGCAGTAGGCAGCCCATATCTAACCAGGGCTTCTTCCACAGCTTTTCAAGAATGGGACTTTTGAAGAATGGGATTACTCTTGCCCAGGTCTTGTTTGCATGGGCCAAAAAGGCCTATTTCCCCTTCCCCATTCTAGTGCTGTCCTGTTTGGACAACACACAGCCCAAATCCTGGTTCTGGTGCAGACATTTAGGATGATGTCTGGCATATTCCGCATCAGAATTGGACATGACAAGATTAATATGGACTAAAAAACTTACCAGTTGCTCCAGATCTTCAAGGAACATCCAGAGATTTCCCTTTCTGTGCAGCAACAACTTTCTGCATAGGTAACCCACTGGTCCACCTGGTAAATCTGTTGCTGCCATATATTGCTCATTCTGAGGTCAGAATGAGGCATGCAGCCATTTGATCATCACTGGACATCCAGAAGCAAGTGGCCCACAGCAGCCAGAGACATGCCAAGCATCCTAGGGGGAAGCTGTTGTATGGTTGTTACAATGAGGTAATGGATACCACTTAGATTTGTCCTTGTAAACAATTTAACTTTCCAGAAAGGTGTGGAAATGGAGACCAAGGTAATGGGACAGAACGGGGAGCTGCAGGGCAAAGATACTCCAGGATGCCCCTGGAGTATCCTGATCAGTGCAGACAAGGCCGCAGGACTGACATTTTTCTTTGCTGTTTATATAGCCTAATTCATCATCAATTCCCTTATGGCTCTTCAGATCCAAGTAGGCTTTATGGTAATCTTCATTCACGCTTTCCCATAATTTTAATACAGTAGCTTAAAATGCACACACTTCTAGCAATACCAGTAAGGTTCAAAGGGCTCATTATGTTGAGCATTACTGAAACACACACGCCTACCATTTCCCAGTTACTTTGTTTTACTAAAAATAGCTGGGAATAAGTCTGAACCAAATCTTTTTGACCCAAATATCTTGTTTCCTGCAAATAATTTGTTTGGGAGCAAATTGGATTGAGTGGGCAACAGTATGAGTAAACAGTGAGAAAGAATAAACTACACCATCTCTAGCTGAATTTACTAATTTTCTATGACTTTCTACTCCTGTTTTGGTACCACACTGGAATTGTGGAAATACATGTGAGGGGTTTGAAGATTTAAATGGGTGGGAAGGGCCGCTTTTTCCCCATGGTATTGTCTGAGGTGAACCTATTTGGATGTGAACTTAATGCTCTGCAATAATTCAGTTTATGTAGAAATAAAAAGAAAAATATACAGTACTTTATTTCATATACTTTTATTGCCTATTATAATTTATTTTGTACTTAATGAATTATTTTATTTATTTCAATCAAAATGTTCAGTGAAGAGCTGAAACGACAGGTTTTGGGTATCGTAACTTGTACACCATATAGACTACGGTTAGCTGGCCATCAATGACTCACTTTAAAATTTAATCAGAGTTTATCATACCGGTGCCAGGAGGAGAGGAGCTACTGGTTTGAGGAAGTAGCAGACAAACATATCTTAGGATATCTGCTCAGATTGTACTAGTCAGGTGAGAAGGTTGCAAAGGGACATCTGGAGGAAAGTATATTTCTTCCTTTATCAGAGACATGTTGAGCTAATGGAGGCCAAAAACCTCTCCAGTCATCTCTGATCAGTCCCTTGCACCCTACCTCCAGCGAAGCATTGGCAATACAGAAGGGGTGGTAACAGAAGATTTCACAAACACAAGAGGCCTCTGCCTGTGGACTTCCTTCTCAATCTGTGGAAAAGGTATGTGTATGTGCTGTCAGCCTTCAAGTCGGATCCAATTTATAGCGACCCTAAGATGAACCTATCATAGGTTTGTTTGTTGTTGTTTTTTTGGCAAGATTTCTTCAGAGGAGGTTTGCCATTGCCTTCCCTTGGGTTGGGACTGAAAGCATGTGTTTGCCTAAGGTAACCCAGTGGGTTTCATGGTTGAACGGGGAATCAAACTCTGGCGTCCAGAATCGGAGCCCAACACTCAAAACACTGTGCTACAATGCAATGTCATATCACTCCTGGGTTGTGCTCTAAAGCCCTCCAATTGTTACATGCTTTGAGAAGCTAAACATGCTTAGAAAAGAATACCTGAGTTACTTGCTTCTTCTATCACATTTTAAACCATATTTTATGAATCTATGTAATATGTGAACGTTCATGTTGACATTCTCTTATCTCCAGCAGCTCATAAATAACAGACACGGTATTCTGATACTGTATATGTTTATATTATGAAGGAATGTTTTGGCAGCCCCATTTACAGTACAAAGGACGTATTCTTCAAGCCACCTGCTTAAGAGGAGCTGCCTTTAACAGAGTAACACAAGATGCATTCATAGCATGCTGTATTTCCTAGGGGAACTATAAACAACAATTATGGCAGAAACCTCACATTGCCTCATGTTGGGGAGTGCTGAGCTGAAGGCTGAGACACAAGAAGGCTTGTGTGGAGGTAACACTTACAGGCATTTGTGCTTAGAAATAAGCCTCCTTGCCTACACTATGTTTTGTATTGAAATGACCCCTCCTGATTAAAATTGTAAAATTGAGGCTTCTTCGTGTATTTTTAAAATATTTATATCCCACCTTATATAAAGATCCCAGAGTGGTGTATGATAAAAACAGCCTGACTAACAGTATAAAAATGATTTCTAAAGACAAACACATTTATACAATTTAACAAGTTAAAAAGGAAAGATTCAAACTGGTAAAAATAGTTGAAAACAATATATTTGTAAGGGTTTGCGGAAAACCAGATAGGCCCAAAAGACTTTTATGAACAGCTAGATTTTCATTTAGCACCAGAATGAAGTCAACATTGGCACCAACTGGGATTCCAAGGGGCGGAATAGAGGAGGCCCTCTCTGCATCCCCAGCATATTGCCCCAACTGGTGCAAAACAGACACATGTATCTATGTTGTTTCTTATTGTTGTGCGCTTTCAAGTCATTTCCAACTTATGGCAACCCTAAGGCAAACCTATTATGGGGTTTTCTTGCACATTTCTTCAGAGGGGGTTTGCCATTTGCCATCCTCTGAGGCTGGGAGAGTGTGGCTTGCTTAAGGCAACCCAGTGGGTTTACATAGCTGGGATTCGAACCCTGGTCTCCAGAGTCCTCGTCCAATGCTGAAACTACTACATCACACTGGCTCTCTATCCATGGGGAGCCATTCCTTCAACTATTGAAGTCCTAAGACACTTAAATTTGTCCTTGTAAACAATTTAACCTTCAAGAAAAGCTGAGTTCTGAATCATAATAAAGCAAATTGACTTATTTTACGTATTTATTTATTTTACTTATATTATATAGTTTGTTCTGGTTCCACTACCTCTAGCAACAGCCCAAAATTACACAGGCCACTCAGCAGAGTTGGCCCTAATGTTCACCAGTTAAGCAACTGCTTCTGGTAGCAGATGCTGGAGACAGCAGTGGCAATAGCCTGACTGTTTGCACGGACTTCCTGACTCCCTCAGCTGAAGATATGGTTGACACATGTCAGAGACTGGCTCCAAATCTCCAGTTTTTGTGGGTCTCTATTGCCTACTATTAAATTTTTGAAAGGCGTTTCTCCAGGACGATCAAGCTTAAATCATGATGTTTAGGATTAGAATGTTTATATTCATAAAAGATAACTGATATTCTCAGAAGAAAAATACATTATTTATTAACCACTATTGTATTTTGCTCCAGTGAGCTTAACAAAGAGTGATAATTGAATCAGAACCAAACCAAAAATAAAACCAATTTAACATTTCTTAAAATGATAGACAAAATACCAAAAAGCAATAAATTATTATAAAAAGACTTATTAATACAGAAATAGTAATAACAATAATAACAGTTAAAGCATAACAACTTAGGCACTTATGATATGGCTAGCAAATGGTAAAATAATAACTATTAAGCAACAAAAAATATAAGGCACAACTAATCAATTGTAAAATAACTATAAAATCTCCTAACATACTTTCCAGTCCTACTACTTTAAGAGCTCAAGTCTTGGATACATGTTTTAAGATTGCTAACGACTAAATAAAGTATGCTATGTCAAAATAGGAAATGTCTGGTGTCTACACACAGGATAGACACACATACACACACACAAATGAAAACCACACAAGAACAACAATATCTAAAATTAAGAGGAATCATTAAAAAAAAGCCACCCTTCCAGAAATCAACTTGGGTCCAATTTAGGCCTCAAGCAGATGGTGGCTTGGAGCAGCATATGGCTCCATAATCCCAATATGCCATTTATCTTTGTTTTCTGTCCTGCATAAACTTATCCGAATTTAAATACGCAAAAGACTTTAAACCAAACATTCATAAAACAACTATAAAGTTATATCTATTGGCTTGAAAGATGGAGGATTTCTTGATGAAATTCAGCCACAAATGTTGTACAGCTGACAAAAATAAAGATAGAAGGATAAAGTTTACACAGAAGCATAAAGGAAGAATAAGTTATGTCCCATCATTGTCCTCAAACTGTCTAAGATGCTTCTCCAAATGAGAGAAAGTTCAGGAAACACTTTAAGAAGAAGCAACAACAGTTTCCCTTCTCTCTTCCAAGAGAGTTTCAGCACAACGCAACCCAATGTGCAGAGGGATCTTGGAGCACCTTTGAGATTAACTGAAAGAAAGAAGCTGGTAGCAAAGACTTGAGTCTACTTTCTCAGATGCATGAAGTGGAGGGTCCTGGAACAGACCTATATAAATAAGCAGGCTATATGTGAGAATGGCAATAGAAATGCAAAACTTGTAGTTATGGAGATGAGGAAACAAGTTCAGTTGTAACTTGTTGCCTAAAGCCAAGGTGATTAAATAACCATATAAATGGTGGTGGGAGCATTGGAATGTAGTGTGGTTATTTATTCACCTTGACTTTAGGCAACCTTTTAATATGTTGTTGTTGTCATAAAGGTCAGCCATACGTTCTCACAGTGGAGACTGCTAACACAAGTGATTAAAATCTAGTATCCTGAACAAAAGCCCTGGTGAACTCTGTAGGTCTTACTTTTGAGTAAATTCTGCAAGACTGCACTGGAGTCACTTGTAAAACTAGATGAAGCCAACAGAGCAACTCAATGTCATCCTGCCCTGCATATCCTAATGAATCATGGATTTTTGTGTGAGAAGTCTTAAGGTTGCTGAGAAAGTAGTGGCAGTTGCTACCCACTTGATTTTGAACCTTCAACATATTCGACAGCCAATCCTGATGCGTTATCCTTTGTCATCTATTTAAACAGACTACTCCATATTAATAAATATGTCATGTGCATGCTACAACGTTTTGCCTCCATAAATTAA
The DNA here is from genome assembly GCF_019175285.1 of Sceloporus undulatus. Taxonomy (NCBI): domain Eukaryota; kingdom Metazoa; phylum Chordata; class Lepidosauria; order Squamata; family Phrynosomatidae; genus Sceloporus; species Sceloporus undulatus. The sequence continues at coordinate 189,175,430 of NC_056525.1, read as the reverse complement.
CTTCTTATGGGTACAGCTAATGGACTTTCAGATAACTTTGGTTTTAAAAGTGATTTGAATCTGACAGAATATAGTCCTACAAAACCCATAAAACAAAATCTGAAACCACCAAACTGATAGCCTGATTAATTATTCAAGTAGCAATCTAATTCTAGTTATAAATTAATGATAGCCTAACTGTACTGCTCTGGCAAGGTTCGGCACCTCAGTAAAGGGACATTTAAGGCTCAAATGTTAACTATGCACCAGATCAGGATTATTAACAGGTTGTAACTGAATAGTTAGCCAATCAAAATATACACACAGCATTCTTATATTTTAATTTTCTTAAAAACTAGCTGCCTGAGACACTAGAAACATAATTGTGTCAATGGCCAATTTGTTCATATGCATTTTGTTTGATTTCAAACATGTCACACACTGAAGATGGCTAGTTTATTTTGAATTTAGAACATCTTTATTTGTTTTAACTACCTCTGTATGCTTTGGTGTAAAAGCCTCAAAAACCTCTCCTGTTACCAAAGGCTGAATCCAAACCTTGAAATTCTTCCTCAAAGCTAGTCCCATTAAAATGAATGGACCTTGCTGCATGTTTTATTTAATTTTAAAAATTATTTTTTAATATTAGCAGGATGAGTCAAAAAAAGCAGAAAGTTCTCACAATTCTCCTTCCTGTTTTGTAATCACCAATTACAGCTACTCTTTTTCTACATTTTGAGACAATTTTGGAGTATTTTGAATTTCAGAATACTGGATAAGGTATACTCACCCTATATTTTAATTTAAGATTAATGGTCCATGAATGATCCATAGATTGTGAGTTGTGTCAATATTATGAGAAATCATTATTATTATTATTATTATTATTATTATTATTATTATTAATAACCTTTATTTATAAAGTGCTGTAAATTTACACAGTACTGTACATATAATCTTTTTAATTAGACAGTTCCCTGCCCTCAGGCTTACAATCTAAAAAGACACGACACAAAAGGAGAAGGGACTTGTGGTGGGGAAGGGGATCAGGTCCAGCAGTTCTTCTCTACCTCCGAGGCCTAGACCAAGGCAGATGGCCTACTGGTGATAAAGTACTTTCCTAAGGTATTACCGAATACAGTGGTACCTCGGGATACGAAATACCCAGATTACGAAATTTTCGGGATACGAAAAAATCCCATAGGGAATCATTGTTCCGGGTTACGAATGTTTTTTCGGGTTACGAAAAAACTTTTGGTGCTTTTTTCGGCTTTTTCGCACGGAATCGCGGCTTTTCCCCATTAGCGCCTATGGCAATTCGGCTTACGAAGGCTTTTCGGGTTACGAAAGCGGCCGCGTTACGAATTAATTTCGTAACCCGAGGCACCACTGTACCTGGAATATAGTAGAGTTAAATAAAAATTATTTATATATGTGTGTGTGTGTGTGTGTGAATATAGTAGGGTTAATCCAATTGTTAATCCTAATGAATGAATAGAATTTATTAAATTAATATTTATGTACTGGTAAATCACTTTTACAGGGTGTACTCTAGGCAGGACTAACAACTGGATTTAGCTTAATCATGTAGTTAATAATAATAATAATAATAACAACAACAACAACAACAAATTTTATTTTTATACCGCTTTTCCGCAATGATCAAAGCGATGTACAGAAAATGCAATAAAAACAACAATACAGAATAAAAATTTCAATAAAAACATAGCAATAACACTATATTAAAACATTACATTAAACAAATAAAACCAATTACCCCAAATCAAAGCCAGCTGAATTGTTAATCCATGATGCCAGTACATATAGGGGGAAGCCACATAGTATCAAGGGACATGGGGGAAAGCCTAGTGGGGGGAAAAAGGTTTTAAGCTTCTTTTTGAACAAATCCAGGGAAGTGATGGAACGGAGCTCATCGGGAAGAGTGTTCCAAATTTTAGGGGCCGAAATGGAGAAGGCCCTTTGCAAGGTTGACGCATATCTCGTGGTTGGAACCCTCAACAAGTTCTTCCCGGCTGACCTGAGTGTGTGGGGCAGATTATATAGGGAGAGGCGGTCCTACAAGTAGCCTGGGTCCAAGCCATTTAGGGCTTTATAGGTAATAACCAACACCTTGTATTGTGCCTGGAAGTGAATGGGCAGCCAATGAAGATCTTGCAGAACAGGTGTTATATGGTCGATCCTGGAACATCCAGCGACCAATCTTGCTGCCATATTATGCACTAATTGAAGCTTCTGGGTTTGGTACAAGGGTTGCCCCATGTAGAGCATATTACAGAAATCCAATCGAGATGTTACCAGAGCATGTACCACCATTTCAAGGTCCCCCCGGCCCAGATAGGGTCGCAGCTGGTGTATCAGCCAAAGCTGATAACAGGCGCTTCTGACCGTCGCATCCACTTGAGATGTCAATTGGAGCGATGAGTCCAGAAGCACTCCCAAGCTGCGAACTGAGTCCTTCAGGGGGAGCGTGACCCCATTTAGGACAGGTGGACAAATTTCACTACCCGGACCCGGGGAGCCTATCTCAAGTACTTCCATTTTCTCTGGATTCAGACTGAGTTTGTTTTCCCTCATCCAGCCCATTACTGACTCCAAGCAGGCATTTAGAGGAGAGATGCCATCCCTAGTCATTGCAACAGTCGGAGACACAGAGAAACATATTTGGGTGTCATCAGCATACTGATAACACCGTGCCCCGTGTCTCCAGATGATCTCTCCCAGCGGTTTCATGTAAATGTTAAATAGCATGGGGGACAAAATAGCTCCTTGAGGGATGCCAGATGTAAGCTCCCTATTATCAGAGCAAGAGTCCCCCAGCTGCACCATCTGGAATCTACCCGAGAGTTAGGAGCCGAACCACTGGAGCACAGTGCCCCCGATACCCAACTCCCTCAGGCGTTCCAGAAGGATACCATGGTCAATGGTATCGAAAGCCACTGAGATGTCCAAAAGCATTAACAGGGACACGCTTCCCCTGTCCATGCCCAGACGGAGATCATCGACTAAGGCGACCATGGTAGTCTCACCTCCATAGCCCGCCCAGAAGCCAGTTTGAAATGGGTCCAGAAAATCCGTTTCATCCAAGATCGCTTTAAGCTGGAAGGCAACTGCCCTCTCGATCACCTTTCCTAAAAAAGGCAGCAGCGAAACAGGTCGATAGTTGTTTCAAATCAGGGGGTCTAGAGAGGGCTTTTTTAGCAGAGGTCTAACTACTGCTAATTTTAAATTAGATTGAAATCGCCCTTCACTAAACGATGTATTAATTATGCAGCACAGCATAGATGTTACCGCAGACCCCCCTGAGCCGTCAGCCATGAAGGACAGGGATCGAGAGAGCATGTCGTCTTCCTAACACTTCTAAGAATCTTGTCCACATCCTCGGTATTCACAAACTCAAAGTGATCCAGTTTAATAGAGTCCACGGAAGCTCTGGATGCCTCTCTTATAGGTTCTGAAAAAATGCTGGCGTCGAGATCAGCCCTTATCCGAGAGATTTTATCCACGAAGAAGTTGTTAAATTCATCACAGCAGGCCTTAGATGGTTCTAATATAGGGTTCAGGAAGGGGGGCAGTTGTGTCAGCTCCCTTACTACCCTGAACAGCTCTGCCGGACGCGACTCCGCGGACGCAATACATGCAGCATAAAATGAATGTTTTGCTGCATTTATTGCCAATCCGTAAGCCTTCAAAAGACACTCAAGGAGTGTCTTGTTGGCTAAGTGCTGGTGTCTTCGCCAGTTGCGCTCTAGTCGTTGCACGGCCCGCTTCCTTTCCCTGAGATCTTCAGTAGAAAAAAATCTTCAAGAAAAAAGGAGTTCCATTTCTCAGAAACTAGAAGTGGCAGAAGTTTTTATTAGCTCTTGAAATTGAATTACTCAGTTACAAAAATTCAGGTTGAAGAGCCAAAGGAAGTGGTCTAGTAATATTTTTAGTGAAGGGCAAGGATTTTATAAACAACTGTGACTAAATTCCCAGAAGTGGTAAGATGTGGAAAGATAGAATAAACAGACAATTCATTGTGAGTTATAGACATTTACCACCACTATAGCACCATACAGAATCCTATGATTTATACTTTTATAAGGTACTTAGACGTCCCTGCTGGATAACTTAAATGATCACACTATAAATCCCATGACTCCATAGGACTGAGCCACAACAGTAAAAGTGGGATCCGGCAGTCATTCCTTTTCAAACTAAGGTTGGGAAAATATGAATGAACAGAAAATATTAAAGATTTGAAACCATTACTAAATAAAGTAAGAGAGGAAAATGTCAAGACAGGTTTGCTGTTGAAAATTAAGAAAATAAAAATGATGACCACAGAGGAGTTGCAGAAATTCAATCTAGACAATGAGGAAACTGAAATAGTTAAGGGTTTCCTATACCTTGGCTCAAACATGGATCAGAACAGAGGCTGCAGTCAAGAAAGAAGAAAAGGACTAAGATCAGGAAAGGTAGCTATGGTGCATTACAGACCACCGAGAAGCGGCGGTCTGCCATCACCACCGGTTGCAGCGTCCAGGGATCGCAGCAGCCAAACGGCGTGGTTCCCGGACGCTGCCAAGAAGGAGCGTGAAAATCGCGCTCCTTCTTGCGGCCTGGAAGAGACGCCGTGAGGCACTAGTCGCGCACTCGCGGCATCACTTGTGCCACGCGATGTGCGGACGCACAGCGTCCGCTACGTCAAAATGGCGGCGGCCGTGTGGAATGGCCGCCGCCATTTGTTACTGACTCTGTCTGTAATAGGAGTAGGGGCGTCTAGAAGAGACACCCCTTTTTCAAACTGGGACGTCCTGAGGACGTCCGAAATGGCGGTCTATAACCCGCCTATGAAAGAACTAAATAAGATGTTGAAGTACAAAGATATAGAACTGAACACCAAAGTTATGATCATCCAAGCCATAATAATTCCCATCACGATGTGCAGATGTGATATCTGGACGGTAAAGAAAATCGATAGAAATAAAAGTAATTCATTTGAGATATGGTGCAGAAGAAAATCTGCTTCAACCAAAGAGGACTAGACTCTCGACAGTGACCCAGCGTTTCTTTTCAGTAGCTGCTCCAAGACTCTGGAACAACCTGCTAGACAAGATTCGTCAGATTACCACCTTGGAAACCTTTAAGAAGACTATTAAGACAGATCTCTTCCGGCAGGCCTTTCCAGACAAGACCACCTCCATTTACCTGCCTCCCCCCTCCACTTTTTCTCCTCTTTTCTCCATCCTATCTGGACCCCGCTATAAACTTCCTACAAATCTCCTACCTAGTTTAACTGTTTTTTATATTATTGTTTTAATGTCTTTCTGGTTTAATCTCCTTTTAGTATTACTATGTTTTTATACTGGTGAGGGGGTAGGGTTTTTTTATAAGTTTTAACTGTATCTTGTTTTATTGTTGTAATCCTCTTGGATTCTGAGTGATTACATGGAATATAAATAAATATTATTATTATTATCATTGGCCCTGTACAGATGGGCCAAAAAGCATGTAGTCAGTACGTGCTAGGGTTGCCTGGGAGTGTCCTTTTCAGATGCTCCCTAACCCTAGTACGTACTCAGTACATCAAAATGATGGTGCCTTGTTTACGTGGGTGCTGCCATTTTGATGTAATGGCCACGCCAGTGATACTGAAGAGAAAGGGGCTAAGCGGCCCCTTTCTCTGTCTCCCCGCTGCTGTTGGGGTGTCCTTGGGGCATGAAGCCCCAAAGATATCCCTTTCCAGGCTGCAGGGAAGCGGCATTTTGCCGCTTCCCCAAGCCCTGGAAAAGTGGCGGATCGGGGCCTCCGGGGCTGCCACTGTGGCAGCTCAGGCCCCGATCCATCAGGGAAAGGGGCGGGTGCAGGCCACCCCAAAGGGGCGGTCTGTATCCCGCCATTATTGTTGTTGTTGTTGTTGTTGTTGTTATTAAAAGTGCTCGGAGTACCATGGACAGCCAAAAAGAAAAACAAATGAGTCTTAGAACAGATCAGACCTGAATTCTCCCTGGAAGCCAAGATGACTAAACACACTGTTATACTTTGGACACGGCAGGACTCACTAGAAAAGACAATAATGCTGGAAAAGGTGGAGGACAGTAGGAAGAGAGGTAGAGCACACAACAGATCAAAGAAACCATGCAGGACCTGAGCAGAGCTGAAGCTGACTCAAAGGCAGCTGACAACAACTATAGTAAATTTGAATAAATACAAAATATACAAATAATGGCCTACTGATTTAAGTGTAAGCAAGAGCATGGATTTACGGACCGACTGCTGTGGCAATGGCACTTTGGAAGCTTTTTCACTGCCATGGGCTATTATAATTACTTTTTTGATGAAATGGTAAAGTAAATAATAAGCATTTTTTAAAAGACTAAAATTGCTTTATTTGAAAGTGGATGCAAAAAATTAAAAACCTGCTCCTTATCCTCCCACTCCTCTGCTTAGGTCCTGCAGATTCATGTCCATGACCTCCCTGAATGCAGGGACGTAGCTAGGATTTTAGGAAGGGGGGGGGGGGTCCAGATCAAGTGCCACCATTATAATGGGGCTTGGGTGCGGCGGCGCAGCAGCACACACCATTCATTTTTCTAATGGAAGGGGGGGTCCGGACCCCAAGATCCCCCCCCCTTGGCTACATCCCTGCTGAATGAGTAATCTGGCATGCGATCATCCTCTTCTGCTACTTTCTACTTTTCCTAGCATTATTGTATTTTCTAATGAGTCGCGCTTTCTCATGATGTGGCCAAAATACAATAGCCTCCATTTCAATAGCTTGGCTTCTAGAACAGGCATGATCTGTTCTAGGATCCATTTGTTTGTCTTTTTGGTCATCCACTTTGTACCCTCAGCACTCTTCTCCAGCACCACATCTCAAATGAGTTAGTTTTCTTCTTATCCACTATTTTCTCTTTCCAGCTCTTACACCCATATATGGTGATGGGGAATACAATGGCTTGGCTGATTCTAACATTAGTTCTGAGTTGTATATCATTACACTTTAGGATCTTGTCAAGTATTTTCATGGCTACCCTTCCCATTCCTAGTCTCCTGATTTCTTGACTGCAGTCTCCGTTCTGATCAATGTTTGATCTAAGAAAAGGGAAATCTTTATCTCATTTTTTTCATTATCTAGGCCCAGGGTTCCCAACACCCAGGGGGTGTGACAAAGAATGGCTTATGTCCTTGGTACTGGTACTGAGGTTGAAACATAATGGTATTAAAAGTGCAATGATTAATGTGTTGAACTTGCATATTAAAATGCAGACTAATAATATGCATAATTAATAATGCATAATATGAAAATTAGATGCCTAGATATGAGGAACTGGAATATGGCAACGCTATTTAAAAGTCATGTGTACTAATCTCCCAGATTTAGTTCCGAGATGTGATCCTAATTTCCTATGGAATAAATTCAACATTCAGTTATAAATGTCATAGAATATGAGCTGTTAATCATACTACTATATTGTAGTATTATAATTTCCAAAACTGATGTTAAAACTACAGTAAAGTGTAAATGTAACTAGAGAGCTTCTCGGCCTTTTGGCTAAGATCAAGTGTAGTAACTAGAAAGCACAAATTCCATACTAGCAAAGAGTGTCTGGTGAACACAGGAAGAATTTACTTTTCCCCATTCTAGGATCAACAGTGCCACCTTTTGTTACCAAAGGGCAAAAACATTTATAACTTGGCTTTCAAAAATCACTCTGGTTTTAAGGCTGATTTAGCTTCATATGTAATGTGCAATGTCAAGGAGAACCAGCATGGTGTGGTGGTTTGAGCATTGGATTATGACTCTGGAGACCAGGGTTCGAATCCCCACTCCGTCATGGAAACCCACTGGGTGATATTGAACAAGTCACACTCTCTCAGCCTCCGAGGAAGACAAAGACAAACCTCCTCAGAATAAATTTTGTCAACAAGATTCTGTGATAGGATTACCTTAGGGCACCATAATTTGGAAACTTCTTGAAAGCACCAAACAAAAGCAAATATCCTAATCTTTGGCATATTAAAATCGGTTTTGGAAATTATAATAGTGGTAGCTCTAATGGACCATCTCACCTTGAATATGGTGAATATGAATATGGACTGTCTCCAAAATCTGGCAGAGATAAGTGGCACCATTTTAAATCAGTGCCATTTCCAGAGCAGTTCAGGGAAACTGCAGTTTGGGGATCAGGCATGAGAGCAATTTCAACAGAGCGGCAAGACAAGAATACACTGTGTTAGCCCCAATTTCCTCTAAAATGCTTTTCTGCCTAATCCCCAAACTTCTTTTGGAGAGTTTAAAGAGCCATCTGGGAGTTCCGGGATCAGTTTCTCAAAATGATACTGTGGGAAAAATTGTGTGTGTGTATATATACTTTGAATCCCAGCCTAAGAGGTGACTCATATAAACTGCTGTGATATGGATAGGCCCACATGCTGCAGTGATAACATCTGTAACTGGAAATTGCATTGATTGGGAAAGAACTTCCCATGCTACTAAACCGGAGATATGCAAATGTTTGTGTAAATTAGTTTTACATTTCTAATTCCTTTAGAAATTTCTTACTTCTCTTTCCATTTACAGGCTCAAAAAACAAACCTACCACTAATAATTGAGCACGAAGAGAGAGAGAGATAATGAAAGTTATATCTGTAATCTGATTTTGCTATGTAATTTTTCATAAAGGTTGTAGTAATTATCATCAATACCAGATAAATGATTAGCTCTGCTTGCATCTATCCAGCAAACACACACACAGGCACACACTTTCAGCAGACAAAGATGGTCTCAAACATGATGCTCCCTTTGTGCTGAAAGACTTTAACATGCAAGCTAATACCTCCTTAACAGATGCCACCCAGGACTTCATGGTTGCCATCATGACATGGGGCTGTCTCAGTTTTCATCACACTAAATATATGTTGCAAATCATACACTGGATATAGTAAATCCATTAACATCAAAAAGCCACCAAACAGTGATACTTTTAGTGGGCCAACTGAAATGTACAATATATATGTTGCAACCTTTCAAAGCTCCACTGATTACTTCATCAGGCAAGGTGTTAAAAAACATACGGGAGAAAAAAAGGTGTTAGTCATAGGCCTGCATCTTTGCTGTTTTTGTTCTCAGTTCAGATGGTATGGAGGGGTATTTCTTGCAGGCTGGCACCACCACCTTCTGGCCATATGGCTAGTGGAGATTTTCAAAGTCCAGGAAATTTAACATCCAATTGCAACTCAAAAAGATACTTCCTTTGCGATCCAATATGTCTCCATCCTTTGTGAGGCCACAGGTGCCTTTGCTAGACAGAGGACACTGAAATTCCCAAGGAGCCTTTATGTTTTTGCATAAGGTAAACTTTAGGTGGTGTTGATCTAAAACATGCCAATGCAGTCCCAATTTTAGATGTGATTCAATTTGCTATATGGCCAACATGGCTACCTCTGGATGTTTACTGGATTTAGTGTTTCATACTAGCAGAACAGACAATGTGTATGTGTGTGACTTCAGGTCACCCTTCAACTTATGGTGACCCCATGAATTTTGTAGGGTTCTCTTATGCAAGGAATACTTGAGGGGTCATTCCCACTGGCAGAGTAACACAGGTTGTGATTTGGCTCTGCTCCATCTCTGTACCCAATTTCAAAAGATCCTTCCTCACTATAAAAGGGGATCTTTTTTATTCCAGTTAAATCGGTTTTTATTTTTTCATCCCCATTTAGTTTGCGCCACTTCAAGCAGAGGATGGGGGAAGCCGGTGATGGAGCACAAGCTGGAGGGAGAGATCCAAGGCTTGCGGAGACAGTAAGGAGGCCGGCGGGAGCAGAGCCAAGGCCAGCGGGGACAGCAAGAAGGTGGGGGGAACCAAGGCTGGCAGGGACAGCGAGGAGGCCAGCGGGGGGAAAGCCAAGGCTGGTGGGGTCAGTGAGGAGGCCAGTGGGGTCAGAACCAAGGCCAGTGGAGGGGGAGCCAAGGCCGGTGGGCACAAAAGCAAGGTTGGGGGACCCTGGAGGAGGAGGACAGGGGACACTTTTTTTAAAAGCAAAAAACCAAAAAGGCAGCATCCCTCTGCGATTTGTCCCTCCCCACAGAATGAATCGATTCTGATCTGGTATTCCCACTTATTGAACACATGTGAGAATCGATTCTTCCAAAAAGAACTGCCAAAAATGGGCTATCAGAAAACCCCAGTTTTGTTTTCCTTTTGCCCTGCTTTATCACAATAGAATTCAAACAAATAAGGATTGAATTTGATTCCCAGTGGGAATGAAGGTCATATAACCCAATTTGCAATTCACTTTAAATTGTGGTGGGAATGACCCCGAGAGTGGTTTTCCCAGATTCATCCTCTGAAATATATCCTACAGCATCTGGCATTCATTGCCAGTTTGTATGAATCAGAGGTGACCTATTTAACTTCCAAAAGCTACCAGTCTCCAAATCAATGTTTTGCAGCTGATTTTCAGTCCTGTCCCCACCCCCTCAATGTGATGGCTTTGCTTTCCACACCCATAATGCCTTCAAAAACTGGAAAAACAACAACAACTAGAAATCAGCCCAAAACAAATCATGATGTCAAGTTTAAGAGAAAGTTCTTGCCACCCAGGTGGAGGCAGAAAAAAATTGGCCCTTCTTCTAGTGTAGTTTCCCACTTTTGCTCTATGGATCGAAAAGGTTCAATCCACTAACTGAAGGTGGACCAGTTAAGACAACCTACCCTTGAATATTGATTTATCCCTTGGGTTTTCAGACTGTCCTCAGGGAGTTTCCAGTCAACTTTAGGAACTACTATATCCTGTTGTGTTCTGAAAAAGAGAAGTGATCCCAGCAGTTCAACCAGTTGTCCCCTTTGTTGGCTGACAGTGTCCATGCTTATGTCTCTTACTCTCCACATTCATATTGGAGTATTTCTTGGTGTCTTTCCATACTACATAATTATAGCACTTGATTACACTTTAACTGCCATTGCTCAATCTGATGGAATCCTGGGATTTGCAGTTTAGAGAACAATGCTTACAATTCTCAGCCAGAGAGCTCTACTACCTCATCAAGTGCCAATCCCAGAATTTTATAGGATCTGTCCATGGCAGTTAAAGTGGAATTACAGTACCTTAAATTGTTTAGAGAAAACAATTTGGTTTGTAACATCTTGCCTGATGAAATAGCCCATGGAGCTTACAAAAGTACATTGTGAATTTGGGTTGGTGAATAAAGGTATCAGTGATGGATTTTTGTTTGTATCTGTTCTTCATGTTCATGCTTGAGTACTGATGTTCACCCAGCAGAAGAAAGAGGTATCAGTAGGGTTGATAGAGCCTATGATTCTATCATTCTTAGGGATGCTTATAGCTCTTGATTCTTGAAATGGCAGGAAGTTGACCTAAATTACTCCTACTGTAACTGAAAGCCTAACAATTCTGTTATTCTGATAGTTAAACTCCCATATCTTATTTCTTACTATAACTGGGCAGAGTGAGGTCCAAAACACACCACAGAAATAATTTGAACCTAAGAGTGCTGTGCAACTTGACATGGCAGGCAGAGGTGGGGACAATTGTTGCTTCACCTCAGCAGGTGAAAAATTCTTGGACCAATCCTGTGTAGGTACACATTCATAAATATACTATTATATATTAATGTTATTTTCAGCAGCTGAACATTCTGTGCCCACTTGGTGAGCCTTATCAATTATCTTGGGGAAAGTGCAATATTAACTGAGACAAGTCAGAAGGTCTCTCTATAGGAGGGACAGTTCAAACCCAGATACAGGGCCACTAGCCAGTCAATTTCAGTGCTGAATCAATTGAAAATCTGGGTCTCATTATGAATTCCATTGTTTAGGCTAAAATGAAAAATATTCTGAATCTTCTTCCTGTGATTTGGATAAAAAGGCTTCCTTGGCAGTAAAGCTGGAGGTAAAAATTCATACTATTAAATGTGATCACACACATTATTAATATATTGATAGGGTTGCCTGGTTCTTTCTGTTCTTCTTACATATTTTGTTAAATAAGACTCTCTTTATTTAGAAAACATATATGGGGCCCACTAGATAAACATACAGGCACTTACACATAGATTTAGGCTGCAAACCTACTGTTATTTGGAAATGGGTAAGGAGCATTGGGTTGTTTCAGCTTTCCATGTTACACTGATTCATATTTCAAGTGGCAACACGCTAGCCCAGATGCAGAGCTGATGGGACAGTGTGGTGGGGGATCCAATGTTTCACTTCCATCAGTGAAACTATTGAGGTAAATAGCAAGGCAACTGTTTCCTGCCTTCTGACCACAGGAAGAACAAGGATATAGAATGAATCACTCACAGCCCAACATCATGTGGTTTGCTGGCCAAAATAGCAATGGGCTTGCCAGTCTTTCTATACCCCAAACAGAATTTGATTACTCTTTTTGGACTACAGCTCTCAGAATGTTCCTGCTAGCATGGCCAGTGGCAATCTTTTCCATGTTCTGGACAGCAACTTTTCCTAGTTCTGGATAGAGACAGTATGATCAAGCAACCATATGTACCACTCCTTAATGTGTTCCTGTACTGAGTAGTGCTTTCACGGGTTACTTAACAGATTTCCATGCATGTTGAAAAGTCAGTGATTCCACATCTACACAAATGATCTCTCATAGGTCACCCTGCTCTTTGGTCCTTACTGATGATTTGCATGGCGCAGGACTATGAAACAAGCTTATCTGTATATAGGAGGCCTGCCCTTTTGCCTAAAGAGAGATAAAATTTTGAGGTTTTTAAGCAGAGGCTGGATGGCCATCTGTCAGGGGTGCTTTGATTCTGTGTTCCCACATGGCAGGGAATTGGACTGGGTGGCCCTTGAGTTCTCTTCCAACTCTAAGGTTCTATGATTCTATGAAAATCATACAGCACGCCTGCGCCATACGTGGGCGCGCCATACGCGGCCTTGAGCATACGCGCTCAAGCCACGGGGCGCACGCGGGGTGGAAGGGGCAGCACGTCCCATTCAATTGAATGGGCGTGCGCGCCCGTTGCGCCCCGCGTGCTCCTGCGCCGCCGCACCGCCACGCATGATCCCCATTGTTTCCAATGGGGCTCGAGCATAGGCGGAATTCGCCTTACGTGGCGGGATCCGGAACGGATCCCCCGCATAAGGCAAGGACGGACTGTAGTATAATAAAACATATAATATGTATAATAAAAACAACTTGAACAAACAATACCTGAGCATGTTTTCTAGGGGGTGTTAATCTGTTGCAACAAAAACATTAGTCTTATGATACCTCAGAGACTAACAAAATTTATTTGGCATGAACATGAAGTGGGATGCAATTCACAAAAGCTCATCCCAAATAAACTGGTTTGTGTTTAAAGTACCATAAGACTCTGTTTTCATCCATTAATGGGTGCACTTTGATGAAATGATAGAGGTAGCAGATGCTACCACCAAGATGTTATTTCATTTTGTCTATTCCAGATATGGTCTGCACTTTCCAAGTATAACTCCACAGCCATTTTGTTGCTTAACTTGCAGCTACAATCGTCCCTCAGTATTGATGGTATAGCCATCCACAGATTTGAGCATCAACAGATGGTCCTGCCCCATTATTTTCAATGGTGGCACTTGCACACAGCTATAACAATGTGGTTACACACACATCACACATCTATTGACAATAATGGGACTTGCGATCCCGCATTTTTGCTGTCCTTGGGGAAGGGGGTCCAGAACTGAAGCCCTGCAAATACAGAGGGCTGACTGTATTTCACTCATGAAATAAACACTGAAGGAAATTCTAGTAGGACAATTTACATCAAAATACATGATGTTTCACTCATAAAACATGTTTCCCCCCAAAAAGTATGACTTATACATACATATATATTTTTGGATAAAAGTATAATTACTACAGCTGTCCAAACCACTGAAAAGAGAATGTAATAGCACACCATGAACATGGTGCAACAGGATAGTTTGTTACTCTGTTGCAGGAAAAAGAAAAAAGAAAAAAGCTGCAGATTATGAAAGCTTATGACAAATAAAATTTGTTCATCTTTAAAGTACATTGTCTCTTTTTGTTGTTAGTATGTAATGTATGTCATGTATGTCTAATGAGAAAAATGGTAATGTGTGTATTAGGAAGAAAGAGCATTGGCTTCCAGAAGAAAAAGGGGTGATATTAGCAGTAAACATGGAAGACAATATTGTCACCAGTGTTTCCTTTTGTTATGAAATTTGTCAGGGAAGAAACAATAAACAGAAGACAACGTAGGAGTCATATTTATAGCACAAGATCAAGTAAACACAGATGTATGTGTTTCTCAGTTAGGCTTTTTTATTTTGTTCTATTTTGTTTTTGGAACAGAACAAGATGAAGGGTTGTTTTTTTTTAAAGGAGAGAATTAACGTAGATTTTACAGCACGGGTTTGATTAAACAACTGTGTTGTGTATTTTGAAAAGCTTGTAATATTTATGTTCTTCATTATTTTTGCAGCACTATTTTAATGTCAATTTCTCATCTTCCATCTAAAATTCTCACTGTTCACTTCCCACAAAGGGGCGAAATAGCAGGAAACACAAATACAAGGAAGTAAATAAATATTCTGTTGTGTGCCTTCAAGTTATTTCTGATTTATGGTAATCTTAAGCAAAGCTATCATGGAGTTTTGGCATGATTTCTACAGAAGTTTGTGTTGGAAGATTTTTGCATTCTTTCTCCCTCCTTAGATGAGGATTTCCTGCATGCAAACTCCTCTCTCTCTCTCTCTCTCTCTCTCTCTCTCTCTCTCGTTCATATTCAAACTAACCATATGGTTTAGGTCACTCCCCTTTTTGGGCAGTACACAAACTCAAAGATTTTCTCATGAACTGTTAGTTCTCCATCTTCCTCCTCTCTCAGCTTGCTTTGGCAAGATGGTGAGATCAAGATTTCCTTTTACCTGAACTATGCACTAGCTAGATTAGGATATAGCTTCTATGTATGTATATATATAGATTAAAGCCATTAGTAAACTTTTGTTTGAACTACAAGCTACTTGTGTTGTTTTTTAGTCAGTCTCACTTCTTAGGAAAGCAAAGTTAGACAAAGGCATATTTCTGCTACTCTGCTGATTTAAAGCTAGACCCTAATAGGTTTGGCTTTGACGTTTTTGATATCTAAATATTTTTGTTTCTTGAACAAAGGCTGAAGGAAACTTAAATTACCCTACAGTTTGCCATTGCCTTCCTCAGAGGCTGAGAGCTGGTGGCTTGCCCAGGGTCACCCAGTGGATTTCATGGTCAAACAGAAATTGAACCCTGATATCCAGAGTCATAGTCCAATGCTACCTTATACCCTGTAACAAAAGTTTTACAAGCTACGTCAGTTTCTATGCCTAGTATAGTAGCAGGAAGTTTTTCCAGAAATTGATGTCATGTCCAACAAACTACCATCAATCAATGCCACTTGCTAAAGCTATTTATGACCTGGCTGGCACCACATGCACAACTTCATGCAGATGATGTCTTCCTCTAAGTAACTGGAAGAGTGGAAACTGATTGATTGATTGATTAATTGATTGATTGGATTTATATCTGGCCTTTCTCCCAAAAGGAAGACTCAAGGAAGGTGGAATTCCAGAAAGCTTTGTCCTGCGATGCTAGGCCTTCTCTCCACCATTTCAGTACTGTATGCCTGGTGGTTTGAGTGCTGGACTATGACTCTGGAGACCAAGATTAGATTCTCAGTTCAGCCATGAAACCCACTGGATGACCTTGGGCATGTCACACTCTCTCAGCCTCAGGGGAAGCCAGTGGCAAACCTCCTCTGAACAAATCTTGACAAAAAAAACCCAGGATAGCTTTGCCTTAGGGTTGCCATAAGTTAGAAATGACTTGAAAGCATACAACAACAAAATGCCTGGCCTCTGTCTTCTATGTTTTCATTGACTACCATGGCAGCTACAGGCGAGAGCATAAACAAGGGAAAACAAAACAAAATGTTATATGATAAGAGGACTGGAAGTGACTGCTATGGCAATAAACAGGGCAATGGCTGGCTGGTGAGGGAAGAAGGCAGGGTGGCCAGATATGTCCTCCTTTTCCAGGACAGGTCCAACATTTCAGCCTTCAGTAGAAGCCTGCCTCTACACAGCAGAAATAATCCAGTTTCACCCCACTTTAACTGCTATGGCTCAATATTATGGAATTCTAGGAAGTGCAGTTTGTTGTGGTACTGGAGCAAAGATGAATTCCTGTGGCAGTTAAAGTGGTATCAAACTGGGTTATTTCTGCAGTGTGGATGCAACCCAGGAGGCATTTCAAAATGTCCTCCATTTTGAGCACGGCTAAGAAGCATGAATTTACATTTATAGGAGTGTTCATAGATTTTATTTGGTCATTTGTGTCATCCATTTTTCTGGAATGTCCTCCATTTTGAGGTGCCTTGGCCTCCTTTGTGGTCAGGACATCTGAGGTCCAAAACACACTGTAGAAATAATTCAATCTGAGACTGCTTGAAGTGCTCTGGCTCAATGCTAGGGAATCTGGGAATTGTGGCTTTGTGACACATTTAGCCTTTTCTGTCAGAGAGCTCAGGTGCCACAACAAACTACAACTCCCAGGATTCCCGAGCACTGAGCCAGAGCAGTTAAAGCGATCACAAACTGGATTATTTCTCCGGTGTGTTTTGGACCATTGATAGTACAGTCAGTCTTCCTCATCCACAGATTAAAGCATCCACAGTTTGAAAATACACTCATCCCTCCACATTTGCAGTTTTGACTTTGGCGGATTTGATTATTCATGGATTTGATGAATATGTTCTCTCTAGGAATAACTAGGTCCTCCAGTGCAAACTTTAACAAAAAGTTGCACTGGAGGACCTAGAGATTCCTAGAGAGCAGATTCCACTGTGCATTTGTAGCTCCTCCACCAGAGCCATTTCATGGCCAATGTCCGGCAGAGGTTGACCACAGAGTTGCACTGGAGGTCCTAGAGATTCTTAGAGAGGTGTTTTCTCTCAGGTAAAAACATAAGTGTTTTTGTTATTCGTGGTTTTTCTACATCCACAGCCCTACCCCCAGCGAATGTGGAGGGACCAGTAGATACACACACACACACACACACACACACACACGCTAAAAAGCACGCCCTGGTTTTGCCATTTTATAAAAGGGACACTAGCACTGAGCCAGGGCAGTCAAAACGGTCTCAAACCGGATTTGTTTCTGAGGGGCATGTTTGGACATCTTTCTTAAGGGAGTTTATCACACAAAGGAGTTCGGGAGTTTATCCTGTGAATATCCTGGGAAAATGGCATAATTATGCAAAATGATTTCACACAGCGTCGCGCAAGACCCGCCATTAAAGCGGTCACAAAGAAGCATAAATGCCCATCTTTTTACTTTTGGGATTTCAGCGACAATGCATTTCCAATGTCACTTTTATTTGCATGATTGTATGTGATAACCATTTGTGCAATCACTTGTCATTTCCGCTTTATTTGCAGGAGGCTTTCAATGTGCTTTAATCTCTCTTTAATGCCAAAATTAGCCCCAGTGTGATAAATTCCATAAGGAGAGAAAGGACAACTCTCTGTTGATGGCAGTTAAGAAGGGAAAATGAGGGAACCAAACCCTCTCTGATGTTTATCACACAAAAGAGATTGGGGGTTTATTCTGTTAATACCCTGGGAAAATTGTGTAATTACTCTAGACGATTTCACACGTCACAGAAAAAAAACCATTAAGGTGGTCACAAAGAAGCAGTAACACGCATCTTTTGACTTTAGGGATTTCAGCGAGAATGCATTTCCAACTTCTTTTATTTGCGCAATTGTGTGTGATAACCATTTGCGCAATTCCTCACCATTTCCCCTTTATTTGCTTGATGCTATAAATGCGCTTAAATCATAGAATCATAGAGTTGGAAGAGGGCCATCCAGTCCAACCCCATTCTGCCATACAGGAACTCTCAACCAAAGCATCCCCAACAGACGGCCACTGAGCCTCCGCTTAAAGACCTCCAAGGAAGGAGACTCCACTACACTCCGAGGAAGGAGTGTGTCCCACTGTCGAACAGCCCTTACTGTCAGGAAGTTCCTCCTAATGTTGAGGTGGAATCTCTTTTCCTGTAGCTTGCATCCATTGTTCTGGGTCCTAGTCTCTAGAACAGCTGAAAACAAGCTTGCTCTCTCAATGTGACATCCTTTCAAATATTTGAACAGGGCTATCATATCACCTCTTAACCTTCTCTTCTCTAGGCTAAACATCCCCAGCTCCCTAAGTCATTCCTCATAGGGCCTGATGGTTTCCAGACCCATTATTATTATTATTATTATTACCCTGTCCCTCAGCCCTAAAGGCTCTCAGAGTGACTTACAATTATTATTTTTAATTAGATGGTTCCCTGCCCTCAGGCTTACAATCTAGAAAGACATGATGCAAAAGGAAAAGGGAATGGTGGTGGGAAGGGGAACAAGTCCAGTGGTCCTTCACCATTTTAGTTGCCCTCCTTTGGACACTCTCCAGTTTCTCAATGTCCTTTTTGAATTGTGGTGCCCAGAACTGGACACAATATTCCAGGTGGGGCCTGACCAGAGCAGAATACAGTGGCGCTATTACTTCCCTTGATCTCGACACTATACTTCTATTGATGCAGCCTAGAATCGCATTGGCCTTGTTAGCTGCCGCATCGCACTGTTGACTTATAATAATAATAATTTTTATTTATCTGTCCCATCTCTTCCAAGGATCTTAATCTCTCTTTAATGCTGAAATTAGCCCCTGTGTGAGGAAAGGACAGCTTTCTGTCAGGGGAAAAGCAAAGGACCCAAACCGTCTCTGAGTGTGTTGTGTGTGAAGGGAAAGTGTGTTGAGTGTGTAGCAATGGGGGGGGGAGGGCCTCCGCCATATAAAGCCAGACACGTGTCGGTGCGTTCACACGCCTTGGCGCTTCTTTTATTTTTATGTTATCTTCCCTCAGCTTTGGTGGGTTTGCTCTGAGGGTGTTTACAGTGAGGCAGGCGGCCTCCTCCTCCTCCTCCTCCTCCTCCATCGTCGTCGTCAGGTGACCTGAGGCGAAGAGGAAAAGGGGGGGGGGAAAGGGCTGAGGTAAAGAAGGCCAAGGAAGGCAGGCGGGAAGATGCAAAATGGCTCTTCCTCCTCGTCCTGGTCGTCGTCCTGGTCTTCGTCGTGGCCGAGGAGGGGTCTGTGAGGAGGGTCTGCCCTCTGGGGCCCTGACGCGCCGAGAGGACCCTTGAGCCTCTCTCAGCAGCAGCAGCAGCAGCAGCAGGAGCATCCTCCTCCTGCATCGCCATGGGGCTGTGCTACAGCCTCCGCCCGAGGCTCTTCGGGGAACCCGCCTCAGGAGGAGGCTCCTCCATCTCCACTGAGGAGAAGCCCCCCTCGCCCTCCTCCTTCTCCTCCTCGGCCCAAGGAGCGGGGGCAGGAGGAGGAGGAGGAGGGAAGGCCAAGGGGGAGGCAGGGGGCTCTGGTGGGAAGAAGCCCCGCGCGGAGGGCGCAGGAGCAGCGGGAGAGGCGGCGGACGGGCGCCCGGTGCTCCTGCAGAACGGAGGGGGGGACGGGGCGGCTCCCCGGGAGGAGGAAGAGGAGCCCCGGGGGCAGAAGGAGGCCCCCTCGCCCTCCTCGCCCCCTCCTCAGGCCAAGGCGCCCCCGAGCCTGGCCCTGCAGCAGCAGCAGCAGCAGAGGCCCTGGGAGAAGGTCCGCCTGGAGGAGCGCGAGGCCGAGAAGGAGGCCAGGCGGGTCAGCAAGAGCATCGACCGGGCCCTCAAGGAGCAGAAGCGCGAGTACAAGCAGACGCACCGCCTCCTCCTCCTCGGTACGTAGCCCTCCCCCCAGGGGTCTCCCACCGACAAGCCTCTCCCTGTGCTGCCCTCTGGGCAAGGCATCCCCATGCCCTGAGTCCCTATGGGCACGTTTCCCCCTATGTTTCCCTGTGGGCAAGTGCCTGTATTCTCCAATGATTCTCTATGGGCAAGTATTCCCCAATGATACCCTATGGGCAAGCCTTCTCCTATGTTTCCCTATGGGCAAGGAGTGTCATTTGTTTTAGTACTCCCTCCCTCCCTTCCTTCCTGGGATGCTCTCCCTCTTGTTCTTGCTGCTGCTTCTGCTGCTGTTGAGTGCCTTCAAGTCCTTTCCGACTCATGGAGACCCAAAGGCGATGAACCTCTCTCTCATGGGTGAGATTTTTCTTTAGATGGAGAAAGATTTGCCTTCCTCTGAGGCTGAGAGAGTGTGACTTGCCCAAGGTCACCCAGTAGATTTCCATGGCCAAGCCAGGATTCATACTCTGTTCATAGTCCAGTGCTCAAACTACTGTGCCATGCTGGCTCTGTGATTCTTGTGTACTTGAAATTATTGGAATATAATTTGAGTTTTCTGAGTTAATAATATCTGTCATGGAGCTGTACTTAGTTGAAAAGCAAAAGAGGAGAACATTTAAAAAAATGTTCAGTGTAAAAGATGGGAAAGGAAAATGTATGAATGTTTGCTATAAGTGGCAAGAAACTGTAGCTTCCCCTCAATCTTGAACCTGGGTCTCCAGAGTCCAACACTGAAACCACACTGGCTCTTCAGTCACATTAGGTCTTCAATATCTGGGGGGGGGGGGGGACGATGTTGAGCAAGTCACACACTCTCAACCTCAGAGAACGGCAATGGCAAAACTTCTCTGAACAAATCTTGACAAGAAAACCTCATGATAGGGTTGTCTTTGTTGTCATTGTTAGCTGCCCTTGAGTCAATTCCGACTCATGGCGACCCCTTGGATGAGACTTCTCCAGGAATCCCTATCTTCCACTGCCTTGCCCAGACCCTGCAAGCCCTGGCCCATAACCCTCAGATTGAGTCTGTCCATCTGGTTTGCGTTCTTCTTCTCTTTCTTCTACCCTCTACCTTTCCTAGCATTATTGTTTTTTCTAGTGGTCACTGCCTTCTCATTATGTGGCCAAAAGAACAATAGTCTCAACTTGATCATCTTTGCTTAAGGTCACCATAAATCAGAAACCATTTGAAGGCACACTCAACAATCTTTCTTTTGCCCAGGCTGCATTAATACTGCAGAAATAATCCAGTTTGACCTCACTTTAAGTGCCATGGCTCAGTGCTATGGAATTCTGGGAATTATAGCATGCTGAGGTACTAGATGTGTGTCAACAAACTACAGATCCAAAATTCCATAGCATTGAGCCATGGCACTTAAAGTGGAGTCAAACTGGATTATTTCTGCAGTGTGGATGCAGCCTCAGTCCCTTTTACCTTTCCTCAGTATTCCTAGTTTTGTCTCTGCATCTGACTGCCCAGCCTTCCCCTCTCTTCCTTGGCATCGCCTCTTCTTCATCTGGTCTCTCCTCTAAATGACCTCACTTATGAAAATGGTCATAAAGGTGGAAGAAGAGGCATTCATAATGACATTGCTCTGTCTGGGATTGTGTTGCCTGTACCTGGTGTATGGCTGTGTATCCTGGATCTAAAAAGTAAAGTGTGCTTCTAGTGGTGGCACATGGGAGATCAGACAGGGCATGAAACATCCTCATCCCATCCTTTGCCTGTTCTTATAGTACGATCGCGAGAAGATTTTCATATGATGTCATGAACATTATCCCATCCAGAAAGTGCAATTGACCCCGATTGCATGAAAGACTTTCAAACGGCATCACACAGATCCTGTCATTGAAGTGGCATTGTCCGGCATTTTGCATTAACAGGCATTTACATTAATGCAATGCTTCTTCAATGACGGGACAATAGCGCTGCAATCTGAAAGCCTTTTGTGGGATCGCAATCAAAGATGGGATAAGGACGGGGGAGCGATCCCGTCCCCATGTGATAATCTCCGTTGAGAATGTGAAGGTAGTTTGGCTGCTTATACACAAAAGAGCTGCAGTTCAAGCCAGTGAATTAAGACCTTTCTTTTTGCCACTGGCTGCAAGTGCTAATGCCCTTTTGAGAAGACGTGGTATGATTTTATGAATCATAGGTAAGCCAGTGGAAGCGCAAGACAATAATGGACTAGGTAATTATAGGAAAGGAAGACTTGATGAATATTGCAAGAAGGATCAAAGCTAATATTGATCCAAAACACACTGCAGAAATAATCCAGTTTGAGACCATTTTAATGGTACTGGCTCAATGCTAGGGTATCCTGGTAATTGTAGTTTATTGTGGTACCAAAGCTCTCTTGACAGAGAAAGCTAAACGTCTCACAAAACTGCAATTCCTAGAATTCCCTAGCATTGAGCTGGTGCCGTTAAAGCGGTCTCAAATTGGATTATTTCTCTGGTGTGTTTTGAACCATTGATAGTACAGTCAGTCTTCCTTATCCACAAATTCAAGCACCCATTGCTTGAAAACATTCCCAAAAAATATAAATGCAAAAAAGCAGACTCTGATTTTGCCATTTTATAAAAAAGACACTATTTTACTGTGCCTGGTATTTAATGGGACTTGAGCAGCCAGGGATTTTAGTATCCATGGTGGGTCCTGGAATATTAAGAAACCAATGTAATTTTATGACTGTAGGGGATTGGAACTTGCATGGATTCTTCTCTACATTTTACAGTTTTTCAAAGAATGCAGCTTGTGTGATCACCCTTGCCAACACACTTGTATATCTTGGAAGAAGGCTGTGGTAATACAGCCTAGTACATTTACCTGTGGTAGGGGTGAGCAAAGTGTGGTTTTCCAGTTATTGTTAGATTGCAACTCCAGCAACCCTAGACAGCATAGGCAGTAATGAAGAATGCTGGGAACTGCAGTCCAGAGGAATATGGAGAGCCACCACTCTTTGGCCACTCCTGATAGTGTGAGTGTCCGATAGCATCAGATAATTCACACTGTTGTACATCATGACATGCAAAGTGAAATTCCTTCAGAGCTGCCAAGAAACCTGACCAGAAAGAAGAGTTGTACTTTTCCTAATTGTCACATGTTGTTACAAGATCTTTAGTAAGCAAATTCTAATCGTTTATAGAGAATTTAAGTGTAGCCTCAGAATTGGTCTCTACAGAAGGAAGAAGGGATGGGAAAAGCTACCACTGAAGCATTTGAATTATCCAGTATTTTAGAACTGTACATGGCAAGCCGTTTTTCCATAAATTGCAATGAGTTGTTAATTATTTTTAAACTAATAGTTATAAGAGCTCTCTAAGAGCCTCATTATAATTGCTATTTTTATGGTGTAAATGCTATAGGGATAGTTGAATGAAGCATCTGATTTCCCTGAAGAAAGACATGTACCTTAGTGTGTCTAATTTACATCATCAATTAACTTCTGCATTCTACAAAGATCAGATCCTTTTTCATTCAGTTATACTGTTTAAAAGTAGCTATATTTTGCATTATATGCTTTTCTTTATCCAAAATAAAATATATTCTAGTAAGTTTCCTCATAGATGAGGAAATAGTCCAGTTAAAAACACTTTTATTTATAAAGGTGCCAGAAGTAACTGCCAGAACAATGTGAAGTCTAAAAATAAACCACAGTCTGTTATTGGCTGAAAGTTTTTAGAATACACAGTTGTGTATATTAGCCAGTAACCAGAAAAATCCAGACAGTAGGTCTTGGAATGGTAAAGATGCTAAAGTGTTGTTCTTTTTGAATTTGACTAGGTACATAATACAAACCAAAGAAACAGCAATTGAGATGGATTGTCCATCTGTGGAAAGGGCTGAAAAGATGAGTGGGCTTTATGATGAAGGTGATAGGCTTGAAATTACTGGTAGCTGCCCAGCTGATTGCCTTTGGCCAGTAAGAATCTAATTTTGAAGAGTTAATTACTGATTTGGAAGAGTTGATTATTCTTTAAGGCTGAATGGGAGACAAAGGTCTAATCTGCACAGCAAAGTAATGCAGTTTGACACTGCTTTAACTGTCCTGGCTCAGTGCTTTGGAATTCTAGGATTTGTAGTTTTGTGAAAGATTTAGCTTTCTGTGTCAGAGCTCTGGTGCCACAACAAACTACACATCCCAGGATTCAGTAGCATTGAGTGATGCTACTTACAGTGGTTTCAAACTGCATTATTTCTGCAGTGTGAATTAGACTAAAGATACTCTTGTATGTGCAGAGTGCAAAATGAAGTCTGTGAACTCTCTGTGTTTCTATCTTTTCTGCCAGTAAGGAAAAAGGAAGTACTGTAATTTTTCCACAATACAGTCATATTTTACAGAGGCATGGTGTCTGATTCGAGGCTGCTGAGGAGAATGTCCCACCACATCCTCCATAATTTACCCATGTTTCGTACAAAGAATGTGACATGGAAGGGTCATGTAAGAAATGTTGCCACAAAGTGCAGTGCTTAGATCCACTTCCTATCTCCCTGACCTCTGGAAGTGGCTGTGGGCTAGCAGAAACAGCCATTCGCTCGTGGGAGGAAAGGTTGGTAAAGATGGGAAATTGAGAATGTCACAGGAAAAGGATGGAGGAGAGCATAAGGGAATAGGTTCAGGGAGGAGGGCAATCTCAGTATTCTTATTTGGTTTTTAAAAATAATATTTTATTAAAAGTTTTCAAGTAGACTAAAATTTTACAGGTACTTAGAAAAAAGAGACAGAGAAAAGAGAGAAAAATTAAAATAAAATAAAATACAGAGAGCAAGAAAAAAGTAGACTGGCTTCCATTCTTCCTTTAAACAGAAATAAGAAGTTGTTTCAAGGTTCTCGAAGTAAATATCCAACATGTGAAGTCAAAGGCCTTCACAGCTGACATCCATCATTTTTTGTGGGTTTTTCAGGCTAGAAGTCCATGTTCTAGAAGAGTTTTTTTTCCTGATTTTTCACCAATAGCTATGGCTGGCATCTTCAGAGAATGCTGGCATAGAAGAGAGTGGAGTATATATATATTGTTGGTTGAGAGGAAGTGATTTGCATGTTAATCTGTGTATTTTTCTGTTGAATGGCAAGGTCTCAGGGTGTCTATTTACTTAATGATCCATTGTCTGCTGAGAATCCCCCCCCCCCCCCCGTACATTGGATCTTGGCCTATACATGTTCCAGATTTTGACAAATGCAACTTCACTTGAGATATTCCATCATCAAATATTGGTCATTGAGGGTAGTATATATTTGCCAACATAACTACGTACTTGTAGACTTTCAGATGAAAACTACATTCCTGAAAAAGACTACTCCTCATTCTTCCTGATGAAGACCACAATTTGTATGCATGGTTCCCAGGGACCAAATTTATGAAATTACAGTGGGCCCTTGCTTTACGCGGGGATCCATTCCAGACCCCCCCCTCCACATAAAGCAAAATGTGCATGTGCTCGAGTTCCATTATATCCAATGGGGCTCGTGCTCTCCCCGTAGCCATGCGTGCCATTCGCAAGCCCCATTGGATATGGGCTTGTGCTTGCCATGCGCGTGTGCTGTGCTGCACTGCACATTTCCTCTTTTCCCAAGCGGCTTCAGCATGAGCTGAAAGCTGCCTATAATGAGCCCGCATATGGCACGGGTTCACTGTACTATGCTACCTACAATCCATGTGCATACTTACCTAAGAGCAAGTCTCACTGTATGAACCAATCTTTATTTTGTACAATCACCACAAAAGTAGAATGAAAAGAAAGAAAATATAATACACCATTAACTGTACAACATTTATAGTATATCTGTGTAAAGTAGTCTAAAACAGTGATACCTTCAAAACTAAATCAGCACCCTACACAGACATATGATTGCTGCCACAAAAAAAACTGGCTACCTTCACTGTCATCTAAAAGAAAAAGGCAGTCAGAAGCTAGTCAGTGTAAAATATTTTGAATCCCTTTATAAAATTTCATAAATATACTTTATAAAATTGAATTAATAAAATATTGTCAGAGGTCATAATAGAAGGAACTAAATGACAAAAGCTATTACGTTTCCATTTTCTCTTCATCACAATAATATAAATGTTCAGTCCGAAGGAAGAAAAGCCCACCTCCTCTTTTTAAAGACAAGATAAATACACGTTGTGCTTTTGTGATTTTATAACTGTGTTCCAGATACTGGCATACATTTCTTTGGCTTTAGCGTAACCCATAGCAAGATTGGCATTTTATGGGAATTGTAGACTAATGCCTTTTTTGCCTACTTTCTTTTTCCACCTTGACTAAAATGTGACATTAAGAGTCAGTGGGTGCTTTGGACATAAATAATATTTTAATCAAAACAGAGGGCCAGAACAGACTGCTACTGAAGATGCCTCGGGATGGCAGCAAACACACTGCGGTCGCAAAGGCACCCTCCACTGCCGACCAAATAGGGATGGAAAAAATCTGCTCCTATTTGGGCTGGGTTTGGGCCACCTTAGGCGACTACAGTGCAATTTTAGGGTGCTCCAGCCGCGTCAAAACACCACACTCCTGGAGTATCTTGAAGCCGTCCCCATGTGGTTGGTTGAGCATCTTCCAGGCGTCTTGGGCACATACAGCATCAAAATGCTGCGCCCCTAAGCCACCCAAAAGTCAGCTTTCATTGACGGCCTGTTCTGGCCCTTAGATATCTAAACTTGAACATCTATAAAAGTTTGACCAGTCTCTAAGCATAAAAGTATATTAGTTTGGAAAGCTAAAAAAATTTCTCAAAATTTTTGTTTGAATAGATTCTAAAGCCATGAAATTTCTGAACACGCACAACTGCTCCATGTAGCATTTGTTCTAAAATCTTAGCATGAAAGACCTGGATTATTGATAGTACCAAATCATGTTCAGTACCTGTATCCCCACCCCACCCCCACCCCTTTTAACTGTGTTCCTTTATTGTGTTCATATTATTTTTTGAATGAAGCTATTTTACAGGTAAAGATGGCATATGCAGTTTCCTATACAGATTGCATTTTTCAGCTAGATATTTCTTAAAATCCAAACACTCTTGGTCAAACCAAAGTTTAGAGATGTCAGGATGGGAATGTTCTTTTACAGGATTATTTTTTATCCCTGAAGTTTCCTTTTACACTTCTGAAGACCTAGAGGTTTCCCTGATGGTGCTTTGATACCTAAAGACTCACACTGAGACAGCATCAACATAAGGAGAATTGGGTAATTTTTTGAACATCCTTGGGCTAGGGAAAAGGCAGGATATAAATAAATTGAGGAGGAAGAAGAAGTAGAGGTAATAGTAGAAGTGGTGGTGGTGGTAGTGGTGCCGTGTATATATAAATGATGGTCTAGGGGCATGCAAGAATTACCCACATTTTTAGAAACAGCACAAGTTTGATTAAAATGTGACTGTGAGTTTATGATTATGAGATATCAAATAAGAAAATTGAGTAAGAAGATTCGGTTCGTAGAGCATTAAGTATTTACTATTATTGATACTGGCTGTTTTGGTTGCCCTTTGGTCCTGTATGTAGCTGGAAAGTCATTTACTGTTTGAATGATACTGCCTCCTTTAATTGGGTACCTTTGTAAACACTTCTGCCAGAGCTAGATCCTGTAAAAATTTAATTATCCTTTTCTAAGCAGGGAGCCAACATCTAAAGCCAACCTACAGTTGCCTTACAGAGAAGCATTACAGCTTATCTCACTGACAACTTTATCTCCTTAAATAGATACCTTTACGTTTTATATTTAAGTTGTTAGACAAAATGTATTTAATGTATTTATTTTTTGTACATAATACACTGTTTTTTTTCACTAAATAATGTACAGATTTAAAATGTTGATTTAAAAAATTAGATGTCATGGAAAAGGAATGTATTAGCAGCATTGTACTGTACATGTTTTCATAGTCTCCCTTTGAACTTGGGAGACTTTCTTCTTGAATAATTGCACAGTATTGCACAGATTAATAGTTCTAGAAGGAAGGAGGGATAAGGAAAATGCAGCCAACAGCACTTGTATGAACCCCAACTTCATTTTTGCAGCTCTGACACACCCTCAAGCTCCCTAGATTGCAATTGGGTGGACGGTTTTACCTCAGAATCATTTAAAACATTAAAACCCACTACTTTACTCTTCTACAATCTCCTTGAGCAGCCAAAAAAGACAATTTAAGCTATACTAGGACATGCGGAGAGTCAGTCTGGCATATTGGTTTAAGTATTGGACTACAACTCTGGAAACAGGGTCCGAATCCCTGTTTGACCATGGAAGCCCATTGAATGCCCTTGCACACATCACACTCTCTTCACCTCAGAGGAGAACAAAGGCAAACTCCTTCTGAATAAATCTTGCCAAAAATGGTTATTGATAGGTTCACTTTAGGGTTGTCATAAATCAGAAATGTCTTGAAGACACACAACAACAAGCTGACATGCTAGTGCATTGCTAATGACACTGACATGCTAGTATTATCCATTGGGGGTATGTGCAAGGGCGCAAATTGGTTTAGCTTGTGCCATTGCCCACTCCTGTTACAGAAAGTTAAAACAACTGAAATGTGGGATATATCCAGATTTCATCATCTGTGAACAGAAAGACTTTGTATTTCCACAGAAGTTTTTGATCAAGCAGAAAGATTCTGTCAGTGTAATGTGGGTGGCTACTTTTCTGATTACCCATCCTAAGCCCACTTGTCACATCTTCCACTGTTCTGGGCGCGCCCCCAGTTGTCTGGAGCCCTTCAAGTGGGTGGAGATGTAGAGTCAAGAAGAATCAAGAGAGGCCACCTCCACCTTCTGCTTGGGGAATATGTCTTGAGTGGGCACTCAGGGGCTCACTGAACTCAACAATTACTAGTTCATACGTTGGTCATTCTATACCAGGGGTAGGCAACTTTTTTGAGTCGGGGGCCGGGTTGCTGTCCCTCAGACAACTGGGGGGCCAAAGCCAAAAAAAAATAATTAAATAACTTTTAAAATAAATAAATAAATAAACCGGGACAAATGTAAGACAAAAATTTCAAATGGAGAACATTTTTTTAAAAAAAAATGGAGGACACGCGAAAAAAATTGCTGATTTTTAAAAAAATGTTAATATAAATGCATGTTTCTGGGGCTTCTATAGACAATTGCCCCCCTTGCCCACCGCCTGCCCCGCTTGCCTGCCGCTTGTCCCCCCTTGCCCGCTTCCTCCTGATAGGCCAAAGGCCCCACGCCCTCACGCGAGAGGCCAAAGGCTCTGGTGGCAATAGGCGGCAGGACCGGGCGGGGGCCGGTCCCAAGGCCTTGCCGGGCCGCATCCGGCCCGTGGGCCGCAGTTTGCCTACCCCTGTTCTATACTATTCATCACTCATGTAAAAACACTGCAATCATGTGGCTGCTGACCATTGCTCTTTCCTCTTGTACTACCACATCACATTTAAACCCATCACAGGTTGTACTGTGACGGGAGACACAGAACAGCATTGACAAGAAAAAGATATGTGTGCACAGAATAATGAACAAATTCTTCCAATAAAGATTATGTGAATAACTAGTAATCAGAAAAGCAGGTAAGTTTTGTTGAAAGATACTAAAGATTATGTGTCAGAGGCACGTTACAGACCGCCCAAAATGGGCGGTCTCGCGCCGCTGCTGGTTGCTCCGTGAGGGAGCCACAGCAGCCAAACCACACGGCTCCCTCGTGGAGCATAAAGAACCCCCAAAATGGCGCTTCTTCTTGCGCCCTGGATGGGACGCCATGAGGCGCTACTCGCGCACTCACGGCATCATATCCGGGGCGTGACGTGGACGCTATGCATGCGGCATGTAAAAATGGCAGCCCCCGTGTGTATAGGGTGCCGCCATTTTTACGCCCCCATCATGTGCTAGGGATGAGGCTGGTGTGGACGCTAGGCCCTCAGCCAACCCCTAGCATGTGACAGGGGCGCCGCAAAGGCCCGTTTGTAACGGGCAAGAATTATCAGAATCACTTGCTATCATACATGATACCAAACAGAATAGTTGTTCTAAGAAGAAAAGCAAATGTGTGCCTGTCTTTTGAAATAGGAGAGGGGATAGATATTTCAGTTGACTTTAAAAAACAAATGTTTATCTGTAATTGTAAGCATTTAAGTAGTTTGATATGCAAACCTTTGTGAAGCTTGGTGGCAGTCCATTCATAAGCAAGCTGGCCATGTTCATGTGTTGGTAGAGTGATGCATGAAATGTTCTTTCAAATAATGTTTCTGTCTGGTACCTCTTTTTGTTTCAACTAATTCTAGTGATTATCCTTCTTCAACTAAAACTCAAAAGTGCAACCCAGTATTTTTGCTATGTTTTGCTTGTCTGTGTGTGTACTAGTTTTCATTGGCCTTTTCTATCCTTTCTAAGAGCTTTGTGTTTCTCTGTATTCGTGTGTGTGTGTCTGTTTCCTGCTGTTTCTGTGTTGATTAACTTCCCACTTGCTCAGCTTTTCTTTTATAACCTTACCTGTCTGCTTCTGTTCTATCAATACAGTTTTGTGTTTGATGTTCTCTCACATCTACAATTAGATTTTCACAAAGTTGCTTCTGATTGGAAAAAAATCTTTTAATTGTTGTTGTTACTCCTTCCTTTTTTCCTTCCTTCCTAACCTTACATTTTGGAGCGGTTTACTATCTTGCTGTAGTTGGGTTTGTTTTTTGTTCTGGCTTTAGTCTGATGAATTACAGTTTTTATTACATTTTATTTGTTGTAACCAATTTGAAGGATAAACTAAAACCAATCTAAATAAATCCTGCTTTACCCCTTGCAAAAGTGTGCTAAAATTTTAAACATCGCCTCAATCAAAAATGCAATCTTATGAATTAATATTGTTTCTACTTCAATAACATCTCCAGAGATGTGGTTTTCCCAGAAAATTTTGAATTGGAAAATGTTGTGATGCCCTAATAGTAGATGATTTAATATGTTTGACTGACATTTACAAAACAAAACTTAATGTCCCAAGAGCCCATATTAGTTGGACTTAAAGATTTGATCAGAGGAAAAATAAAGTATATTTAATATAGTTTAACTCTCATCCAGATGGATAAAAATGCTTGACCTGAGTGACTCTATGGGAATTTCAGGGGATAAGAATTCTCCTCATTAATAGGAGTGTTTGTGGTTAAAGGATGGAAAGTATTGCAGAATGCCATATCCCCAGAGCCAGCAAACACATGTTCACATGAGGTGAATAATTTGTTCTGAGTAGCTGATGGACTTTATTTTCCAACTGAAAACAAAACAACACAAAATATTGTTATGATGCCCAAAAGTTAGAAAATAGACACATCTCTTGAAGGAAAGAACTACTTTTTAGATTTAATTTTGGGAAGACTTCGCACTAATAGCAATGTTGGGCTGAATTTTATACCTCAGTAACAAAATAGTATCTGCTGAGGAAACCACCCAAAGGCCATTTTTTAATGCCAGACCTTCTTTGGATGACCAGATCAAGTCATGTGGATGTTACAGTGATCCTTGAAAGTGAATTTCCTACACATGGTGCACCATCTGCCCACTACAGAATTAACAGTTTGTGTATTTATATGTGCGTCTGTGTGAGAGAGAAATAATACTGATATTAGGTATTTGGTTAGCAGACTTTCTGCTAGTGTTAAAGTGGTGAAATCTCTCTAACCATAGGTCATTCAGTATAGCAACATGGTTCAACTAGTGTTGTCATCACATGAAACTTCCACAGATATACCAGAATGCCTGTCTAGATGAACATCCTCCTTCAAAGTATCTTTCTTAGAATCACAGCATTTGCACCCTTTTTGCTATATTTTTCTATTTTACTTGGCCCATGCATTTATCTCTGAACTCAACAAGCTGTTAATTGTTGGTTAGATCCATATCTGATTAATATCACATTCAAGAGGCTGTCCAACAAGCACAGTCAATATGTCCTGAATGGCAGCTAGTTCACCAGTAACTATACGCTCACTCGTTTTGCTGTTGTCAAACCTCAAATGCTTTGTGAATGCAAAATCTCTTCAGGCTTGTTGTTATAAAGTGACAGCGTGCTGAAACTAAATGCTACAGTTTTTAACAACTTAATGTTTTGATTTGATAGCGTTCCTCGCGTTCCATTCCTTGAATATACTTGCTACCTTTATTTAATTCAGGGTAATTAATTGGTAATGAGTGTTTTCTGTGTGGAGTAGTTAAAAGATTTCTAGTCCAGTTTCTTTATTTACATGTTTACATTTTTTTTCTTACCCTAGACATTCCCAAATTATTTCTCCCACCGCTGTACAGTGAACTGTAGATATTTACACCAGATAGATATTTTTCCATCCCTGTCTGTTATGACATTAGCATCTTTGGTCCTCTTTGAGCAAGATCAAGTGATAGTGCTTTTGCTGGCCTCTTATCTGTGAGCAGAGAAGGGCTGGTTTTTCATCTGAGTATTCCCATCAGCTTCTCTGATTCCTGCTTCAACCACAAAATGACATGGGATTTTTTGCCCCAAATTTGGAGAGGGGGGTAGTAACAACACCCTGCTGTGTGTGGCAGATTGTTGTAACTCAAGGACAGTGTTTAAAACTTTTGAGATGACAATATCATGAAATGCCTGCATTGTAGGTCTCGTTCAATGTGAATTCTGTAGCAAAAGATGGCAATATGGTTTTGGGATATTAATGTGCTAGGATGAGGGTTAGATAATATATTCAGACAATTTCAAAACTATGTGACTAGTTCTTTTATTAGATTTTTTTTGTTTTAATATTTACAACAGTTTTAATTCCTTTACATTGTTTGCTTAGATTTAAGGAAAAGTCCCCTTCTCAGCCAGCAGAGAAGGAGCCATCCAGGAAAGAATTAATTCCAGAAGTGAGGCAAGGGTGCCCTACTGTTTTCTCTTTACACATTATCCTTAGGAAAACTTATCAGTTCTTTTGGTTTTTCCTATCATCTGTACACCGATGACACTCAGCTGTATCGTTCAACCCCTGACCTTTCTCCAGAGCTTGAACAGCAAGTCTCATCTTGTCTCATGGCTATCTCTCAGTGGATGTGGCATTGGCGCTTGAAGCTCAATGTGTCCAAGATGGAGCTTCTTGTTTTTCCACCTAAGCCCTCCCTCCAGTACTCCTTTTCTGTTTCTGTTGATGACATCTCTATTTGACCAGTCCAGGAAGCCTGCAGTCTTGGTTTTATTTTTTATTCTTCTCTGTCATGTATCCTCCAGGTCCAGGCCACAGCCAAGGTGTGTAGATTTTATCTCTACAACATTGCTAAAATCCATCCATTTCTCTCGGTCTCTACCTCCAAGACTGGTCCATGCCCTGGTCGTCTTGCGACTAGATTATTGTAACCTCCTTCTGGCAGGGCTTCCTCTCTCTCTCATCTCCGTCCTTTAATTTCTGTCCAGCATTCAGCTGCATGCATCATTACATCCGCTCACCACTTAGATCATGTTTCTCCTCTATTATCATCCCTTCACTGGCTCCCCTTCCCCTTCCGTATCCAGTATAAGCTTTTGTTGTTGATTTTTAAAGCCCTGCATGGGCTGGCCCCTCCTTATTTATCTGAACTTCTTTCTCTTCACATCCCCACTCGTACCCTCCGTTCTGTTAGTCAAGGTCTGCTGACTCAACCTAGGATTTCCACTGCCCCTTCCCAGATTCATCCCTTCTCGCTTGCTGCCCCTCACTCCTGGAACCTCCTTCCCCCACGAGCACAGGTCATCACTTTAACCAGTTTCAAAACGGGGTTGAAGACTATATTATTCAGGAACGTGTTCCCAGGCATTGTGTGATTGTTATCTGTAATTTGATATTTGCTTTGATATGTTATATTCAATGTTTTTAATTTGTTGCTTGCTTATTTTATCTAATGCTATCTTGTATTATTATCTATTATTTTAAATGTATTTTGTTATTATCCTGTAGAATGTACGCCATTGGCAGGTTTCATTTTAATTGATTTTTTAATTGTACGTACAGCACTGTGTAAATCTACAGCGCTATATAAATAAAGTTTAATAATAAGGGATCATATGTTAACTTGGATGATTCAGTATTCCTGCTCCCTAGCTCCTCCTCTTCAGTTCTTGCCTAAGGAAGATGATAAGCTCCTCCGTATTTCTCTGGCTAAATTTTTCTCTTTTCTTTGTCTTGAGTTCCACATTTTTCTCCTCCCACCTTGTACCTCTGTTTCTTCACATCTCCAGCTGCTTCCCTCCCACTTGTTTACTTCGCCTCTTCTCCATATGTTTATTGCATGGGGGGAGGGGGGTTGTATGTTTTTTGATTGTTTGGGTTGGGTTTTTTATTGGGTGGGGATAATGGTGAAGATGAAAGTGAAGGCTTGACCTCAGCTCCTTGGGTTTTTACCAAAGTAATCATCACTCCTCTGGCCCATTTTAGACTACAGAATATCCATATATTCTTATATTTGGATGTTACCATTTTCAAATGTCACACTCTGATACATGCCTGCAGTCTCTCAGTACCATCCTATCCATCCCACACAATCATGGGTTTGTGATCAACTTCCAAAAAAGCCACTTTTTTCCATCCCAAAAGCTGGCATTCAGACACCAAGAAAAGTTGCATAGCTCCATCCCAAGAGTGGATAGCAGAGATCAGGGAGGAGGCCCTCCTCTTTCTTGAAGATGAAGGTAGCAGACCTGATGTTTCTTTCTCATCTTCTGGTTCCTGCATCATCTTGTCATATGGACAAGATTTCACTTCAATGGCTCCTACAACCCTTTCAGTCTCACATAAGAAAGAAACTTTGCACCAGGATACATCTCACCAGTGAAGTCGGACTGTCCCTCCACTGGCAGACAAACCCTATTAACCTTTCAAAGGAATTATGTTGCAGGACCCTTGCAGAGATGTCTTCACTACAGACACCAGCCTCCTGGATTGGTGGTTCCATTTCAGTTCAGAGACTGGAGTTTACCGCATTCAGCTTAGAACGGCCCCTGAGTGTTCTTAAAGGGACTATTCTGGGGACGGGAGGAGGCGGGGAACGCTGTATAATCGCACAGCGAGAACACCGCCGCTGCTGAGCATTCCCTTTCCGTTCTGGAAGTGTTCCCCAGGGCCGATTTTTGGGAACGCTTTCTCAAGCATTCTCGAAAATCGGCCCTCTAGAATGCTTCCAGAATGGAAGGGAACACTCGGCGGCGGCGGCATTCTCGCTGTGCGATATACAGCGTTCCCCGCCGCCTCCCATCCCCAGAACGGTCCCTTTAAGAACGATAAACTCCTCTGTAACAGATCAGAACTTTCTGATCGCCATCAGTTAGTTAGGTCCATCAAACTAGTACTCTTCCACTTTCAAGAGACACATCCTTATCCAGACAGACCATGAAACAGCCAAATCTTATCTGACCAGATAAGGCAGCTTTTACTCTGTCCCTATGAAATGATGCTCACCATTTGCCCTCTTGGGCAGAGGAGAACCTCATCTCCATATCAGCCCAACACATCCAGTGCTTCCTGAACAGAGAAGCAGACCCTCAGGAGAAACACTTCTGGGGAAGTAGAACTAAGACAGAACTGTCTCCCACCAAATACAGTTGCATTTCAGTAGAAACCCTGGTGGTGCAGTGGCTAAATGCTGTTACTGCAGCTTCTCACAGCTACACAGTTGTGAGTTCAATCCTGCAGGGCTACAGGGTCCACTCAGTCTTCCATTCTTTTGTAGGTTGGTAAAATGAGTACCCAGCTTTTGGGGGATAATTGGCTTACACATTGTAAACTGCTTAGTGAGTGCTAGTTCACTGATAAGTGATATAGAAATCTTATTGCTACCGGCAAGTCAATCTGTTCATCTCAAACACAAACCACAATGTCTCCAAGCACTTCTCTGGACAAAAACACAGGACACCCTACAAGCAATTTGGCATCCAGGTCTTCTGTGTGCCTTTCCCTTGATACATCTAATCTCCTGGAAACTCAGAAAAATCTGTCAGGAGAGAGCTTCAGTGGTTCTCATGTCACTTAATTGGCCTGACAGACCTTCGTTCTCCCATCTGCTAGCCAAGGCAGCCCGGGACACTCTTCTCCAAATCAAATCAATTTTTTTCAGCCAAGGATCCATTCTAAACCTCGATTCAGGTTGGCTGAATCTAGCCACCTGACAACTGAAAGGAGATTTTATGTGAAAGTTTGGTTATTCACATTATGTAGTAAACGCACATTTAGCTTCTAGGAGGAGTTCCACCATTAGAATGTATGAGGCCATCTAGAAGGATTTTCCCAGATAAGTTCCTAGGTCAGCCATTTCTTTGCTCACGGGAAGTGTAAAGGAAACCTTAGAATTTCTACAAGCAGTCTGAATGCTGGTCTTGAAGCTCAACATTCTCAGGCTGCAGCCTTGGCTTGACCTCCATTTTATTACCCAGCCACCAGCATCCCCTCGTGAGCATCTCACCATCATGTGAAGAGGTTTTTGAAAGAGGCCTCCATCCTAAACTGTCCAGTACTTCATCACTTCTCATCTTGGCCTCTCCAGAAGGTTGTAATGGCCCTTACCAAGCCACCTTTAAGCTCTTTGTATTCTTTCCATGAAGATGCTTTTTCTAACAGCTATTATTTCAGTAAGAAGCGTCTTGTAACTGGCAGTGCAGTCTGGTCCCTTCTTGTTACAGGTTTGAAGCTCAGTCAATTTACCTTTGGCTTGATCCAGGTCCCTTACAAAATCAGTTCTTATTTTCACCACTCACGGCCATTCACTTTACCCTCCTTTTGCCCACATCCAGTCCATCCTTTACAAAAATGATTGCAAAAATTGAGTACCAGGCAACCTCTCAAAATCTGTATTAGATACACCAGACCTTTTAAGAAGTACGTTTTAATTCCTTTCTACATAGCTTTCTGGGATGGAAGGTTTGTCCGTCAAGATCAAGGCTTGTATCTTCTTAGCCTATGAGTCCCTCAATCTTCCTAAGCCACATATTACTGTTCACTCTACCAGGTCAGCAGCTACTTCTTCAGCTTTCTTAACAAATGCCCCCATTGAGGAAATTTGTAGAGCTGCCACCTGTGTTAACTCCTTCTACTTTTACCAGACATTACAGATTGAATAAATTTGCCTCAGCTCATGCGTCCGTTTGCCACAGAGTACTCCAGCATGTGATTTCTCATTAATTATCTTCTCTTGCCACCATCCCTCCCAAGGATTGGTCAGGGTAGAGTAATTCTCTTTGGTTTTGCTAGTAACTGAAAAGAAGGATCTAGGAATCAGGATATTGAAACACTCAAATTAACATTTGGTACCTTGCCTGGAATTAACCCTTTCCTGGATGGCACCTTCTCCCTGGCTAGAATTAACCTTCACTGTGGACAGCAACAAAATGAAGTTTACGAGTGGAGAGTAAAATAGACTGAATGAGTGAGCCACCCCATCTCTGCTAGGCTACCTACTCACCTGCATAGATTATTAGTTCCCTAGGGCAATCAGACAAGTTGTTAAATTCAAAGCTGCTTTAAGGGGTCTTGTATCTTTATTTGAAAATGGGAGTAAACCAGTAGTTAAAAGTTCCCCTGCAGGAATAGAAACTGACCTTATAATTAAGAGAAACTATTAATTAATAATCTTTTTGGGGTTTGGGTGTAGTGTCCTATCCTGGCTGCAGCAGAAAGCAATAAAATGATTGAACCTAAAGAAGGACACTTTAATGTTACTAGGAACTTTTGCTGAAGGGACTTGTGGACAAACATAGGTGTGAGGAAGCACATTGCTAAGTAAACAACAAAAAGAATTGTATGAACTCTTTGTGTTCAGCATCCTTTTAAATTCTACCTCCTGGTAATTGTGACAAATCAATGTGTACTGAAGGTCTGTACAGTAATGTCAAAGCAATGTGTGTCTGTAATGTGTGTTTTCCATTTAATTCATTATGCAGCCTTTTTCTTATATGTCATTCTATATTATTAGACGACTTTAGGGTCACGTTCCTTTCTTTCTCTTCTGCTTCTTCCATTTAATTCTTCTGTTAAGCTTCCTATAAATTCTTGTATCTTTACTTGGTTTATTCATCTCTGCGCCTTTCTTGTTGTTCATATACAGTGGTCCTTTGCCTTACGCGGGGGATCCGTTCCGGACCCTGCCGCATAATGTAAATTCCGCCTATGCTCGAGCTCCATTGAGAATAATGGGGCTTGTGTGTGCCATTCAGGAAATGGTGTGGAGCTTTCAGCATAAGTTGAAAGCCGCATAAACTTTTTCTTATTAATGTTTTAGATTGTAATTTAATTCCTTAGTGTTTTCAGGGACATACTGTGATTTTGCTTTCAAAGAAAGTCATTTTCCCAGTTATGCATATAGCATTGTATTTTATTGGCTGCGTATTTTTGTAAGGATACATTTACCACCCTGGAGACCAGGGATCAAATCCCTCCTCAGTCATGGAAAATCAGGGAGTGATCTTGGGCAAGTCACACTCTCTCAGCCTCAGAGGAAAGAAAATGGCAAGCCTTCTCTGAACAAATTTGTCAAGAAAACCTCACTTTAGAATCTCCATACATTAGAAACTACTTGAAAGCATACAACAACAAAACCTTTATCCATTAAACCTACTTTTATTTCTTTAGGTTTTTTGCATGTAGTTTGTATTATTAACTGGGTCCTGATGGTGGCAGCAAATGGTAAGAAAAGCAAAAATAACTTTTTATGGATTATGCCTGTACTCCTACCTGGAGTAAATTTTTGTATAATCTAGCCAGGACCTGAAAGAATGATACTGGAAGAATCTTACCCCTTAATATGCCACTTGCTAATATATTTCACTTTTCTGGAAGAATTGTCATTACATTATTTGAACACAATACCAATGTACTTCATTCTTGTGTGCAGTTACATAAAACTGTATTTAAATATTTAGGTATGGAATTTAAAAATTGCTGTTTATTTGTACTACAAGGTCAAATACATTTAATAGTTACACACATTTGTTTATAACATTTTAAATTTAATTTTGACATATTTATCATATTGAATGCTTCTCTCATTTTAGATCTTCTGAAGCTTCCTTAGAAGCTCTCAGAGCCCTTTTTTAAAAAGGCAGAAATGTGGGCTGAAAATAGCCAAATCTTCTCCAAATACCAAAAATACATGGTAGTTGTCAGTCCAGAACTGCCCATATTTCAGCCACTACCCAGAATCTGAAATGACACAATGTCACTTCTAGTGACACTAGGAATGGCAGTGTAATCTGTAGGGGGTTTGGGTGGGAGGAATGCCCTAACTCCTTTGATGGATCTCACTCCAGTTTACAATAATTAGTAATGCAGATTACATTTTTATCTCTTCATGTTTGTTAAAAAATATAGTAATTCCTTATGGATCAAGTAACCACCATTCTGATTTTTGCTTGTTACATTTATATATCTCTAATGTTTAAGTCCTTATCCCAGTGCTCTGTCACCTGCTTTCTTGTCCAGTAGCAATGATGCTGAATTTAATTTCTTAATTCTGTATATGTTCCTAAATCTGCTGCTATGATTGAGCTTCAGAAGTCATTTTCTTTGCAGGATGGGGAGGAAGCATGTTTGAATGTAGATGGAAGTAAAACATCTAGAGATATCCTCAAAGAGTATCTGCTGGTTTAAGAACAAAGCAAAGGAGAAATAGTTTTTTGTGGGTTTTTCGGGCAATGTGGCCATGTTCTAGCAGAGTCAGATGCTGGCGAAACGTCAGGAAGAAACTCTGTTAGAACATGGCCACATAGCCCGAAAAACCCACAAAAAACTATGGATGCCGACCATGAAAGCCTTCAAAGGAGAAATAGTATGTAAACGTGCACTTTTTTGTGTTTTTTGTTTGTCTTGTGTTGTGGATGTGACATTTCTAAGAGTGGGACCCTGAATTAGAAGGTGTCTTTATTTTCTGTATTTCAAGTAGGCACCTTTTCTATTTAGGAAACTGAGTACTGTGCTAGTTAAAGAAATTCTGGAGGGGGGTGATTTACACATTCTGGAGTTCTGTGGCCAAAGAAGGGAAAATCTGCAGAAGTTGATTATCAGTGGTGATGGGTCATGGTGAGAGTGGAGAATGACAGCTCCTTACAAGTTATTTACTACCTCCCTAACCAAGCATGTGGGGGAAGAGGGAGTCTTCAACCTGGGTCATGTTGGAGTCCCATTATCCCATAGTGACAAATGTCACTAGGAATATTTTAAACATAGGCATTCATCCTCTGTTCTGTTCTGATGATGTCTTCAGAGCAAGGTGGAAAACATGGAGGTGGTGGTGGTAATCGGGTTCTAGATCTCTGGAACAAGTGGAGGATCAACAATAGCTGAAACAGAAGGTGGTACTTGCCTTTTCTGGCTTAGGCAATGGGAGAACTAGTGCCACTGCTGGAGGAGGGAGATGATGGATGTAAAAAAGGAAGAAAAACAAAGTGGATGAAATAATAGGATGACAGTGCTGGATCGAGCAATCAACTAGGACATTAGGAGATCAGGGTGCGAATCCCAGCTTGGCAATGGAAGCCAACTGGGTGACCTTAGGCATGTCATAGTCTCTAAGCCTCTGAGGATGGCAATGGCAAACCTCTGTACAAATGTTACCAAGAAAACTCTTAGAGTCACCATAAATGACTTGAAAGTACACAACAATTAGACATCTTCCGTTGCCCATACAGGAATAGATTTGGAACTAGAAACCTAATTAATCTAAGAAGGTGGAAACACATCACATGACATCAGTTTCCAGAGAAATTCTCTGTTTTGAAAATTTTGATATACTGTACTGTAATACTGCAAACATTTACATAATCGTACAGCCTTTAATAGAGCTAAACTGCATTCAGATGAAATATTATTAATATAATATTGTGTATACTGTACAGTGGTGCCTCGGGTTACGAAATTAATTCGTTCCGCCATTCCTTTCGTAACCCGAAAATTTCGTAACCCGAAACACTTTTCCGTTAGCACTGGAAAGCCTATAGCTGCACTTTGCAGCATTTGAATTTCGCGCCGAAATGAATTTCGTAACCCGAAAAATATTTCGTAACCCGAAACAGTTTTTGCCAATCCAACTTTTTCGTATCCCGGAAATTTCGTAACCCGATCATTTCGTATCCCGAGGCACCACTGTAGTTCCTAGTGATAGTACTATACATGGATGATGACACTTTTAAGTGGATAATTTATATGTCATTTAATATTATCACCTCAAGCAGCAGTAAGTGCTGCATGTTGTTATGGATTCCATATTTTTTTTATTTAGCCATATCTTTTATATTGTGCATATTACCTAATGACACTGATCAAAATGTGTTGAACATCTTTTTAGTTTTGTTACAAGAGATATATGCAATAAAATAATTTCCAAAATGGCTAGATTATTACACAAAGAATTGATCATTCAGTATAAGGAGGCTATAACAGAAATTTTAAATAGCTCTCAAGCCAAGCCTGGCACACAGTTTATCTAGGTCATCCCTACGGAAAAAGCATGTTGAACAGCAAAGATTAATTGCTCTGAGGATATTTTCAGTTGATTTAGACATGCTCTTTGTATTCTTTAGAAAAGAGTTTCCTTAACTACTTCATAATTTATATGTGCAAATATACATCCATGCCTCATCAAAAGGATTGTAGAAAGGCAAATTTATCCAGCAAAATGTGGACAAACTATTCTGTATCTTTCATATCTCTTCCTGGCCAGGGAATACAAATCCTGTGGAAGACAAGATACTGAGGTGATGTCAAAAAAAGAACTGAGGCACACAAATATTTTTGTGGTGCAACTGAAGAGACTAGGTGAGCGTTCTGCATTCTGTCTCAGTCAAGGAGGATATGCCTTTTAAATGAAAGGATTTAGAGAACAATTTTATACCTTTCAGGGAATGGTCTGTTCCTTAAGAAGGCCTGCTTTGTTCTTTGAGGTATAGCTAGATTATGGTCTAGTTGCCTTTTATTAAAAGTATGCTTACAGTGCTTCACTGATCAGAATTCTGATTATAATCCTGTAACTCTAAATTAATTTTTAAGTATGAATAAAAATGCTTCTATTATAAATATTAAGATGCTATCATTTTTGTGATTGTTCATCACAAAAATATGTGATTTTCTAATAAATTGTAAATGTGTGGATCATGTTTCATGTTGGATAGCTCGAGTACAGCTCAGCTTGAAGTGGCAATATGATTTAGTTGCAAATGGAGTCCATGTAGTGGACCATTCTTTCTATGAACCATGGTTGTGCCTAATCATGGCTGTGCAGTATAGTGTGGATCCACGTATATTTATGCTAAGGTGTATTCAGCTATATCTCACCTGAGGATATGAAATTATCATGAAAACTTTATAGCCAAGGGATGCCTTGCTTTTTTCAATTAAAAATAGAAGCGTTTAGGCTTTTATTCTTTGTGCTCAAGAAATGCAGTTCCTTCTTCATGGTCTCTGTAACTCAATGAGTTATCTGTGCCTGCACACTACATCATTTGGAACCTTCTAGAGCTATTATATAAGCATTGTGACAGATCACAATCACCACAATTTATTTTCCACAAGAGTGCATCAGCCTGGCAGGCTCTCTCAGCGGAATCCCAGGATTCTGCCATGCAGAATCTCCATTCCATCACTCTCCATAAGATATTCAGAGTGTGGAACATGTCACTCGTGGATCTCTCTGTATTACCCTGAACAAACTTCCATTTCGTCACTCACTGCAAAGTATTCAGCTTATGAGGTATCTCTTTGTCTTGCCCTGAATGGACAGTTCTGTAATTTTGGCTCTAAGGCTCAAAATGGGGATGATTTGTTGGGTAATGCCTTCCTCTTCAGCTGCAGAGGTGCCACCATTTACATTGTTCTACTGTCCCTGTTAGTCACCAGGATGATAGCCCAGTTCGTATATGATAGGGTGAGCTGTATACTCATCACTATGTGGTGGCCCAGACAACTTATTTGGCCTTCTTCATCATGGTCTCTGTGAATCACTCAAATGGTTTTTTTCTGTGCCTGTGCAGAGACATTCAGAACCTAGAATCGCTAGGGAAGACTTTTTGGTGGTAACTCTGCCCACCCTATATATACCCCTGGCATTCCTGCTCTTTTCCCTCAGTTCCTTTTTGTCCACCACGCTAGCAGCATCTAAGGGACTGATTCATAGAATCACTTTCGCTTCTGATTGCAATGGTTTTACAAACAACTGATTTGGCTTTGACTACCCTGTCTCCTCGGATTTTGGCATTGGCATAGTGTTTTTGTGGCTTTGACTCAGTTTGACTTCTACTACTCTTGTTTCACAATTTGGATTCTGTTTGATATTGTTGGTGTGACCTGGACTGTTTGGCGACACTTCCATTGGCAAGTATGGCCTCTCAGTCCATGTCCTTCAAATGTTGTGAGGAATTTGGGGTGAAAATCCCAGGCCAGGACAAGCACTCTCGTTACTTGCTGTGTCTTGGCAAGTGGCATAATAGTAATAACAATAACAATAATAATTCTTTGTGGTCGCTGAAGTTATTAGCCAGCCCCCAATAGAGTGTGCCTCATCTCTGATCTCCACCAGGACGGCCTGACTGTCATCCGGGACATTGGGAATGATAGAGGAGATCCTCTCCATCAAAAACTGCATTTAGGCCCCCATACAGGCATTATAATTGGCCACTTTGAGTCCAAGAACAGAGGAGGCATAGGCTTTCTTTGCCAGGCCGTCAA
This sequence comes from Sceloporus undulatus, assembly GCF_019175285.1. NCBI lineage: Eukaryota > Metazoa > Chordata > Lepidosauria > Squamata > Phrynosomatidae > Sceloporus > Sceloporus undulatus. The sequence continues at coordinate 189,132,005 of NC_056525.1, read as the reverse complement.
CCTTCTTAGCTTCCTGGTCAGCAGGCGACGTGGAAATCTTCGGTGTGAAGGACTGCTGAGACCCTTCAACAATCGCAGAGTTCTGCTTGGAATGGGCAAACAGCCAAGAAGATTGGGATGGAGAAATCCTATATAAGGATTCAATCTTCCTGGTCATGGGCGCCACAGAAGCCGGTGCATCCCAGGAGCGTTTGGCTATCCTTTCCAACCAAGGCAGCAAAGGAATGGAAGCTGGCATTGGAACTTTGCTGTGGACCCGCCTCTCAATAGGGCCAGCAGCCTCATTCTCCATATGAGTGATCTGAAGGTCCAACATGTTACCCATCTTGATTATATGCTCTGCAAAGGAACAGACGTCATCGGTGGGAGACGAAGCACCTGGTTGAAAAAGTTCCTGGGAGGAGTGTTGGGCGCCCTCACCCGACTCCAAGATGTCATATGCAATCACAGCATGAGAAGATGAGGTAATGTCTGGGTAGAAGCAACCACAGTGGGATGAGATCTCAGTACCAAAGATGCAGAGGGTACCAAAGCCGTTGGTGATACAGTGGATTTTTGACCGAAGCGATGACGGATGGTGTCGTGACCAACAGACATATAATACCTGTTCATCTCGCAGTCATAAAAGTAGTTGGATTCTTCCTGTTGAAGAACCCGAGGAGCCTGGTGAACATGTGCCTGGTGGATTTGAACCTGAGAAACCGGTGTGGGAGACCGTCGACCCTGGGAAGAGCCTGTATGGCGTGACATGGCTGGATGGCTGGATGGCAGCGTCGTCCTCATCATCAGAGATCTGATGAAAGGCCAGAGTAGCAGGAGGAGAAGAGACTGAAGCTGAAACCACCGTTCGATGAGCCTGGAGAGATTCGGGTTTGGCTGGTACTGACGAGCTTCGTCTGGGTACTGAAGAGGTGGCATGGTCCATGAAAGATGACCGAGCTTCCTCAGGAGTCTTGGTTCAGCCTTCTTGGATTGGGAAGAGTAGTGAGGAGAACCCTCTCCTGAATATAGAGGCCTCTTTTTGAAGGAGGATTTAGAGCTTGGTTCCCTTAGGGAGCTCGAATCCTTGTCATGGGCCGAATCCTTCTTGGAGCTCGAGTACTTGTGCTTAGTCTTGTCATTTTTTGAGTATTCAGACTTAGACTTTGGGCAGGCTCCTTCGGACCAAACATCCCTTTCAGGGACCAAGACGGTAGTGGCACTAGGCTCAGTGGAGGAGCTCTGGGCCACAGAAACAGAAGCCATAGGCACTGACTCCGAAGCCGTGGGCGCAGAAGCGGAGCAGGAGGCTGACGGAGGAAGGAGATTTTTTCTGGCCACGGGAGTCAAACATTTGCAGAGGGCACAAGTCTTGGAAGAGAAGGCATGAAGAGTGGGGATCCTGTCTGGGGATCTTACCACCACACACGTTGCACTTTTAAAACAGAGCCAAAGACATCATAAGCCGAATCAGAATCCAAATCGAAGTTGAAGAATGTACAGATTGGTCAACAACACGCGCGGGGTGTGTGTGTGTCAGAATTAAGAATGGTCAAGCAAGCCGAGGACAAGATTTCCAGAGAATAACAAGCTGATTCCAGTAGCGAATTTCCCAAAGCAGCCAGCGCAGTGAAAAGAAGGAACTGGGGAAAGAGCAGGAAGCCAGGGGACTTATAAGGGATGGGCGGAGCTACCACCAAAAAGTTTCAAAGTTAACTTTGCCCAGTGATTCCAGAAGTTTCCGAGCAGCACTGCGCAGGAGCAGTACAACCCATTTGTATGTATTTGCAGATGACCACCCGAAGAAATTCTGTTACAGATGAGCAACCTGTCCTTATTTGTATTCTGCTTTTTCACAAAGGAATCAAAGCAAATTCCAACAGTATAATTAAAACATCAAACAATTAAAATTACAATTAAAAAACCCCCAAAACCCCAACCCTCCCCCAGTCATAAAAACAGTGATCGTAAAAACAGCGATCAACCCATAAAAAGGGATTAAACATCCAAATTTAAAACTGTCCAATAGAAATACACTAAAATTTTGGGCAGATTAGCGCAAGAAATGAAGGAGGGATGGAGGAATGGGGGGGGGATGCAGACTTGCCCCCGTTGTAGGGCCTTCACTTCTCAGGCTCAGAAAAATCACCTTCTAGACTTCAGGTAATTTTATCTGAAAAGGCTTTGAAGCCGCATGTGCCTCCCACAGCGACCGTTTATGTGCCCCCACCATCTCCAGTCCTGAGAAGGCCTTCGACGATGGAAATGCAATTACTCCACTCAACCTGCTCTTCCAAACCAAGCCATGAGGCCCCTTCCTCAGCCAAACACCAGCTTGAATCTGAACATAGGCTCGAACCTGAGCCCCCAGAAATCCAGGGACGGTCTCACAAAAAAGCGGAAGTACTCGGCAGCCAAAACTGATATTGTTCGACCTCCAAGAAATCTGGAGATGAGGAGGTTAGGAAGAAGAAACAAGAGGGTCACTAGATCCAAGGCTTGACCATCTGACAAACCTGCCTCTCCTACCCCATCTTTACAACTGACTCAGGTCAGTTCGGTTTCGGAAGGCAAACTTGTGGATTTCCTGGTGAGACAGCATCATTGGTCTCCCTTGCCGCCTCCTGCCTGCTCCCCACATGTGTCAGGTGGAGTTTTACAATAAGAGTGAGTAATGGTCTGTCTGCCTCCCTGGCATACCAATAGGAATACCATTACAAACCCGAGCAGTGATTACCCGAACACTGGTACGAATCTCACCCATGAGCCCATCTCAATACCAACTGCAGCCACTGTTGGAACTGTCTCACTACTCACCAGCACATTTTGCCCAGGCCTCTGAACTTATCTTTGACAGGGAAACAGGTTGCTGCTATCTTTATGTAGAGCCTGACTTTCATCTAAGGTATTATGCCTGTGAACTTCCTAGAGGCCCTCCGGGATCTCCTACCAGTTCGATGATTTTACATTCAGTGCCGTCTTCATGACCTTGCCCCTTGGTTCCTCTGTAGTCTAAAGCTCCACCCGTTCCGCCTTGCCACGTATCCTTGCGTGGTAGACCTCTACCGGCTCTTATTTGTTCATTGTGTTCAGTAGCATTGGCTGAATCTGTCTCATCTTATCCAGACTGACTCCGTGCCAAGTCCCCTTCCAACATTCTGGTGACGCATGAGTCTGCTTTGCCAATTCATGACGTCTGCTCCTTCTCGGAACAAGTCATCCAGATGGCCAACACGCTTAACACTGATGTAGTGCATCATGAATCTGAGCCTCTGGATTCCATTTATGAACGGATCCAGTCGAAGGTCCTGACTCCAGTATCAGTTGGACTACTTCCATCTATGTCTCACATTGCTAAGCCTTCGTGGACATCTGCAGCTACCATGCTATCCACCTCATGGAAGATTGACAACTTCTACTGCATCACACTTTCCGATTCAAACTGGCTCTTTGAGCATCCTAAACTAATTTCAGTCATTGTGGAGTCTTCTCAGCTCAAACCTACTCCCTGAACATCCTCACCACCAATGAACAAGGAGGGTCAGAAACTTGATGGCATGGTGAGGAAGTTGTAATCGGCAGCTGCCCTTGGCCTTTGGGAGCTTGTTGTATTCGACAAGCTTCCAGAGGAAGACCGGTGCCTGGCTCAGGCCCTCCAAGCTGAGGCCCATTATCTTGGAGCCCAGAAGATCACCTCAGCTTGTCACTCTGTGGACTGTGCAGCGAAGGTGCTGTCAAGTTTGGTGGCTCTTCAATACCATGACTGGCTTTGAGCGTCAGATTTCTCTCTCTTCAGACTTGAGCTGCCATTGAGGACATCCTTTTGATGACTCTGGCCTGGTCAACAAGGAAATGGATGAGAAGCTGGACTTCAAACATAAAATGAAGACTACAGCACAGAAATATGGCATGTCTTCTTCCTCACCACACTTCACTCCACATCATCGATCGGGCTGGCAACGTCTGTCCTATGGACAAACGAGGTCCTACAGCCCATTGGAACCAAGGAGACATTGATTCCCTTTGCAATCTTCATCCTTCTGTGGCAGATATCAACAATCCTTTTAAGAGGAAGAACAACCAAGGTAAAAAATTGTTTTCTCTTTGTGTGTACTTCCTCCCTATGCCTCTTTTTGGAGATAAACTAGCCCGTTATGTCACCAAATGGGCCTCCATAACATCAGACTCATGGGTGCTTAATATCATCGACAAGGCCTATGCTCTTGAATTCAAAGAAATTTCCCCTACAGGGACCTTACAGGTTACACCCGCCTCTGACACCCTACTTGACAAAGTGCACACACTTCTCTGTAAGGGCACTATTGAATCCATACCCATCTCTCTTATTCAACTCTATTTCTTTTCACAATACGTAATTTTGTCCAACAGGACAGATGCCTCCGACCCATACTGGACCTGTGCTGTTTGAACTCTTACATTCCTTACAGGTGGTTCTGTATGATAACTCTCCTCAATCCTTCTCCTTTTGCAGAAAGGAGACTGGTTTGCCACCCTCAACCTGAAGGACACCTATTTCCATGTAAGGATCTGAGATTGCCACAGAAGATTCCTGGCATGTTCAGTGAGGCAGCATCTTTACCAGTTTTGAGTTTTGCCTTTCGGCCTGTCCACAGCTCCCAGAGTCTTCACGAAGTGCATAGCTGTCATAGCCACCTTCCTTCATCAGCATGGTATATCCATCTGTCCATACCTGGATGACTGGCTCTTTACAGCTTCCTCCAGGCAGACTGATTCGAGACATCGAATTTGCACTGTCTCTTCTCAAATTCCTTGGCTTCCTAGTCAACGATGCCAAGTTTGACCTTTCTCTATCCCAAGAGATCCAGTTTATCGGGGAAATGGTGGATTCGAGGCGGGCACTGGAGTACCTTCCTCAGGACAGGTTCAGTTATCTTGCCCGAGCGGTACAGACATGCACTCAACACAGATTAATCCCTGCCTGCACGATATAGGTCACTAGACCATATGGCCTCCACCTCTTCAGTCACTCTTTGGTCACAGCTTCAGTTCTGACAGCTCCAATCTTTGCTCCTGTCTGTCTTCGACTCTCTTCGAGACTCCTTTCAAAAGACTCATGATCCCAAAACCAGTGGTGAGCTCTTGAGATAATAGCAGTGAAAAAAGCTCTGAGATCCTTTGAATCTTCCTTTCAACACCGAACAATGCTGCTGGTCATGGACAACACCACCGTCATGTAGTACCTCAACAAACAATGTGGTACGAGGTCCCAGACATTGCTCGACCTCACCTTTTGGATCTGGGAATGATGCATCACAAGGGATATTGTACAGTAAGCAGTCCACCTACCAGGTGAAGAAAAGGAACTCACAAACCAGCTTAGTCAGTCCTCAGATTCATGTCACAAATGATTGCTCCATCCCAAAGTGACACAGAAGCTGTTCTGACATTGGGGCTCACCGCAGGTCAATCTCTTCGCAAGCCACCTGAATTATTAGTGCCCATAGTTCTGCTCAAAGAGCAGAGTTCAAGGCTCTTGAGGTGATGCCTTCCTGTTTGAGTGGACCGGAAAACTGTTGTATGCCTTCCCTCCATTCCCACTCATCACCAGAGTCATAGCGAAGATGAGACGGAACAGATCAGATGTCATCCTGATCACCCCATGGTGGGCAAGACAGCCATGGTTCACTCCTCTCCTCCAGCTGGCTCACAACTCTGTCTACTGTTCAACATGTAGACATGGAAATGCTTCACCTTGTCACTTGGCGGATTCAACCATGACTTCTTTGCCAAAATTTGTACAAACTGTCATAAGGGCGGCTCACAAGCCATCAACACAGAAATCCTGCCATCTCAGATGGACCAAATTTCTGCATTCCTAGCCAACAAGAACCCGTTCCCTTCTTGGATTCACGTTCCGCAGGACTTTCTGATGTCTCTAGAAGAAGCTGGACTCTCCTTTTCTTCTTTAAAGTGTTATTTGGTGGCATTTACCCCCACTACCAGTTCGACGATCATCCATCCATTTTTCAGGACCCTCTGATCAAAAAATTCCTCACAGGGTTCATTAATCTCCATCCTTTTGCTTCAGTGCCGGCTTGGAGTCTTGAATTGGTCCTCGTGCAACTTTCCAAACAGCCCTTCGAACCTTTAACTACAGCCATTCTCAGGCTTCTCAGCTGGAAGACTACCTTCCTTGTTGCCATCACTTTGGCTAGGCATGCTGGTGAACTTTGTGCACTCTGTGTGAATCAGCCTTACCTTCGTTTCCATAAGGGCAAAGTTGTTCTCTGTCCTGACATCACCTTCCCACCCAAGATGGTGTCTTCATTCCATCTGAGCCAGGACATTGTTTTACCTATCTTTGTTCTGAATCCGATCACTGGTAATGAGTGCTTTTTGCATTTGCTCAACATCCAAAGAGCACTTCCATTCTGTAACGACCAAACTTCAGATTCGAGACAATCCGAGAGACTGTTTGTTTGCTACTCTGGTTCAAAACTTTGACTTCCAGTCACTGCTCAGTGTTTCTCAAAATATGTAACTGTTACCATTCATTTAGCCTATGAACTGTCTGGGAAGTCAGCTCCCACTCGAATTCGAACACACTCTGCCAGGGCAGTAGTGGCATCCTCTGCTTTTCTCAGTGGGGTGCCTCTAGAGGACATCTGCAAAGCTGCAGTCTGGTTCCAGCCATTGACTTTCATCTATCACTACTACAGACTGGATACCAGGTCAGTGCAGTTTTTGAGAGGGCAGTGTTGTTTTCTGCTTTGCACTAAGGTTTGTTCTTTGCATACTTTCTTATTTGCTATTTAATAAAACACGTGTGACTACAGCTTACTAGTCTAATGAAGAAGGACAGGTTGCTTTCCTGGAACTGTAGTTGTTTGATGGTCATCTGTGGAGTCACATAAACCTGCCCATCCTCCCCTCAAGTCATGTCCTGCACATGATTCCCCCATTTTGCTGCTATGAGGCATTGGAACTGAGGAAAAAGAGCAGGAATTCTAGGGTGGTCGGAGATACTGCCAAAAAGTCTTCCCTGGTGATTCTAGAAGGTTCCGAATGTCTGCACAGGCACAGGAAAAACCTATCTGTGTGAATTCACAGATGACGACTCGAAGAACTACAGTTATAGGTAATCAACCTGTTCTTCTCCCGTGTTTCTCTCAAGGGCATTTCTTCATACCACACAGGATCCTCTTATTATTCACCAGGTAATGTGAGGCACCCAGGAATAAACATACACAGTCTGACAGCATGGTGACCTTTTCTAGCCTATTAGCCTAATCAGGTCACACTCATTATTGTGATGGCTCATTCACCTGCCACTCAGCAATGTTACACCTAGAATCTCTCCTTCCTGTTGCCTCAATGCATTACTTTGGTTGAGAATCACCTGTATTTTAGAGTTCCTTAACTCACTGTCAAATGAAGAGTTCAACCTCTCATCATTCATTTGCTATCTGACAGTGAGTTCATGGACCTTATACAACAAGGGGACACCCTCCTGTTCCCACATTTCTTTGCCAAGGCATTTATCCTCCTACTGATTGACCTGTGTAGCTCACTGGAACTGTTAGAATCATAGAATCATTGAGTTGGAAGAAATCACAAGGGCCATCCAGTCCCAACCCTCTGCCACGCAGAACTCTATATCAAAGCATACCCAACAGATGGCCATCCAGCTTCTGTTTAAAGACTTCCAAGGAAGGAGACAATAGTTACAATAGAGTCTTGTTCTGGTCATCTCCCAGTTAATTTTGATAGCTATTGTGATACTGAGGTTTGTTGTTTGGTGAGGCACTATAGCTCTCTTGCTGAGAATTCTAAATAAACCTCCCTAAACTTCAGATCCCATAATTCCATGAGACGGAACTATGACAGATAAACTGTGGTATGATTTGCAGTGTGATAGTGCCCCTTTCACAGAATAAATGCTTATTAATGTGGAAAAAGCACATCAGGAAGAGGAATCCATCTAATTCTGTTGTATATTGTACACTCGTTCCTTCCAGAGTTTGATACCAACTTGTGTCCAAGAGCTAACACAAAATATTTTCACTATCATTTGCCCCCAGAAGAACACATCCGGCAAAGCTCTTTTATTCACCTGATAGAATAAAGATAGCACTAAATATATTCATATACTGTGTACAAACACAACATAATTGTCTTTGCAATAGAAGAAAACTCAGTTAAACATTTAATACATTTTTACCACTTACATATAACTATTATATGTAATTAGTATGGCTTCAGTTTCTTAAGTCTCCAGCTCCCAGATTTTCATAGTGTGATTTAACTTGCACATTTCATTTTTAAAGATACTAAGATTGTGTTCCATTATCATAACCACCACCTGTTTGGGGTCCTACACTAAGGAATTAACAAGACAACCCTCTTTTAAAAAGAATAAGGCAGCACGAATTTCATTAGCCTCATGGTAAGTGCTCAAGCTTATTACTGTGTGCTTGGTAGGTGGGAGAAACTTGTAAATTCTGTGCCACAGTGAGGTTGGTTTTACATCAGCTATGCATCAGCATGCAACTGAATCATAAGATATGAACTATACAGCACAATCACTAATGAGATCACTGTACTAGTTTGGGGTCAGAAACAGTTGCTGCTGAGCTGACAGAATGAGAATACAATTTGTAGTTCTTATACTTCCTGCCATGGTGAAGAATGCAAACATAGGGTCAATTTAAAACATTTATTTCAATCAATTCCCATTTTGAAATTCTCTTGCTTCCTGAACAAGAATACATATTATCTGCTTTACAAAACATAATTGTAGTAGCATATTATTATATTTTGGATCATGTAGCTTATGTACTTTTTGCACTGCAGAAATCACATAGCTGAAAGTAAAAGACTGGTTTCTCTTTGGCCACACTCATTACAAAACAATGTCAAGAATATGACTTTCTTGAATGTTAAGACCATATTATTTTGGACATGTTAAAGAGTTCCCATATCTAGGATCAAACATTGATCAGAATGGTGACTGCAGTCAAAAAATAAGAAGACTAGGCATATTGAGAAGTTGGAGCATGTCCAGAAGAGGGTGACCAAAATGGTGAGGGGTCTAGAAACACTGGCTAAGGGAGATAGTTGTTTAGGCTAGAGAAGAGATGTTTAAGATTTAAATATTCAAATCATATTGAGGATGGAGCAGGCTTGTTTTCTGCAGCTCTAGAAAATAGGACCTGGAGCAATGGATTCAAACTACAGGAAAGGAGATTCCACCTCAACATTAGGAAGAAGTTCCTGGCAGTAAGAGATGTTTGACAATGAACACACTCCCTCAGAGTGCAGTAGAGTCTCCTTCTTTGGAGGTTTTTAACCAGAGGCTGGAGGGAGTGTGTTCCATTGTCAAACATTTCTTAATGTCAGCAAGTTCTTCCTATGTTGAGGTGGAATCTCCTTTCCTGTAGAGAATCTTGTCTCACCTTAAAGACAAACAGCTTTTATTTCATATAATCCTCTATTGACTTCAGCTCACTTTATCATGTACTGCTCCATCAGATGCAGAGTAATTTGCATCCAAAACTTTCCAGACCAAAAGAAGAGCTCCATTAGAGTAATAAATACTCTATTTTGAGAACTGATTATATTACCAAGCTCAAGTACCTGAGTGGCATAAGAATCCAGTATCAATCATATAGACTCCATAAAACAGGAACATAGCAGGAGCCATGTGGGATCAGGCCAAAGTTCAGAGGCTGACCAGTTTCTTCTGTTTGTACTTTGCTGCAATTGTGTGTGTGTGGAGAGAGAGAGAGAGAAGAAGGAAGCCAATGCAGCCCCTGTTTATCTATTCATATACAGTATTGTGTATAAATTTGAAGACTTTTAGAACTATATTTTAAAATTTTAAACTGCAGTCTTTTTACTTTATTTTACATGTAATAGTGATACATGCAGACTAGAATTGCTTTATCTAATTAAATCTTATACATCATGCTATAAATCCTGATTTACAAGCAGTTAATTAGGGAAGTGATCTATGAAAATACTGAATAAGACAGCAAGGATATGTATCTGACTTTTGAGATGCTTGGTCACCAGCAAGAAATATCAGAGCCCAATCTCTTTTTTCAGCTTCCAATATCTTCAAAATAAAGTCTGTGTATAAAAATAAAGATGTCATTTTTAGAATATGTTATGGCTAACTTCCTGAGGTTGAATCCATGTGCTACTATGGATTTAAATAGGTGGACATAGCTTTTGCCACAAAAAAAAAAAAATCCTTATATCAAACCATATATATGAAGCTTCCAGCTGCTCACAAAAACAGCAGAGGGCATATTTCCTCTTCTGTAACTTTTACGGTCTTTGTGTGATGATGAAAGAGAATCATGTTTGCTGCAATGCATTTTTCTTATGATTTCCACTTTTGTGGCACAATGTACAGATCTGTACTTTTTAGACAGACTTATTGGCTGCCCTCTTTTTCTCTATTTTGCTGCTCACACAGATTCAGCAAGGAATCTTGACGACAGCTGCTTTTTACCTTGTCTGTTGGAAGCTACAGTAGGATTGGTTTTTCCCCTGCTCAAGCATTGTTTATTGTATTGTTTACTACAGAGACAGTGCTACAACCTCTGTGTTTCTTCAGACTCTGTCATTCCTCAAATGTCAATACTGCTAGACAGAGGATGAGGAGGAAAAGGGGGTTGCATGGGTGAAAAAGATTTGAGCTTCATTGTCAGAGTCTTTGTTCACTGCGATATGCTTGTATTTAGTCTGTAAACTTTGTGGTATTGTAAACACAGCAGCAGAGGGAAATACAAGAAAATCTCTCCTCAACCATGGAGTAGAAACATTAGTTCCAATAAAAACTCAGAACTGCTGACCTTTTGCATGGTATAGATGTGCTCCTTGTCCTTCGCTCTGCTGCTTTGTGCTTCCTTTGTTCTTCAGTTCCTTTCCCCTCATGCTGAACTAGTGCTTTTTCCCAGGGTCATGGTGCTTTCTGGAAGTATTGTTTCACTTTTGACTTTCCATTAATAGTTGCCTAATGGACAATTGTTGGGGGTCCCCCCCAGTATCTTTTGAGTTTCTGTAAATCAGTTTCTTGAAGGAAAACTATGAAAGAACTAGACAAGATTCCGAAATGTAAAGATATGTTAAAAAGTAAACTTTGACAAGTTTATCTAGACGTTGCTGAATACTAAAATTAGTAAAACTAATATAAGCCATCATATTTTCCATTTCTACGTATGGATGTGAAAGCTGGAAAATGAAGAAAGCTGACAGGAAGAAAATCAACTCATTTGATACTGAGGTCTGTTAAAAAGACAAATAGCTCCTTGAGCAAATCAAGCTGGAAATCTCCTTAGAAATCAAGATGACTAAACTGAGGCTGTCATACTTTGGCTATAATGAGGAGATAGCATTTACTAGGAAATATGATAATGCTTGGTAAGGTGGAGGGCAGTAGGAAGAGAGGAAGACTGCATTCAAAATGGATAGACTCAATCAGGGAAGACAGCACCATGAGTCTGCAGGACCTGAGCAGTGCTGCTAAGGATAGGGTAGCGTGGAGATCTCTCATTCATGGGACCACCATGAATTGAAGTCCATTTGACTGCACCCAACAACAGCAACAACAACAAAAAAATCAGTTTTCACATTTACTTTTGGGGAAATATTTTAATATGCCTTTTAAAATCAGACCTGTCATAGCAACACTTTTTTTCCAACTTGGTTTATCTGTTCACATGTGCAATGTTAGGATTCAGTCCAAGACCTACATTCAAACCCTGCTCAGCTATGAAACTCATTGTTTAATTTTGGCAAACTTAATTCCTTACCAAGCCTCACAGTGTTGACTCAGAAATATTATGTAAGCTTTCTACTGCAGCAAAGTTTGTAAGAACTGTTATAACAAAGCTATCTGTTTTAATGGACACAAATGATATGTATATGTATTTTAATAATATGTACGTATATGTATATGAAGACTAGCTTAAGATTAGGTTCCCTGTGAACAGAACTCCATTCATGGGATGCTTCCACTGAGGAACTGGGAGAGAAGTGATGGTGAATGCTTGGAGCTGCAGTCCAACATCATCGGGTGCTGGGGGGGGGGCTGCATAAATCCCAACATATTTGAGAGAGCTATCAGCTTTTAAACCAAAAAATAGTTGCTGGTCATCTGTAACCATCAAGCTGGTTATCTCCAGGTTCTGCCAGAGTGATAAACAGAGCCATACCATTGTGTCTGCTACTCCTTAGTGTTGAACTATAGTAACAAGTTGATACATAGCAGAAGATACCAGATGTCTTCTTTTTGTTGTTCTTAGACTTGTCACATGGGAATTTTATTTTAAAAGTATACTACATTCTGTCTTGCCTTACTGTGAATTTAAGAAATGAGTTTCCCACCTCAGAACTGTATTTTGAATTATGGGGCTGTCTAGACCGCCCCTAAGGAGTGGCCTGCAGCTGCCTCTGTCTGTACCAGATCGGAGTCACAGATCTCTCCTTGGAAAGGGTGCCATAGCTGCCAGTGCATGGCTTTTTCACACTACTTTGGGGCTGCGTCATGTAGAAGCAGTGCCAGAAGAGTGCCCTGATGACACACACCATGTGGAACAGCGCAATCTCTGATGCCGGCCTGGGGGCAGAGTCGGGGGGGTGTCATGTGGGGGCCACGACCCAATTCCACCCCAAGGCAGCCTGTCGAGCCCCTATGGGTACTTTCATTATGCAGTGGGGAACTGAGGATAGGGATCAGGAACTTCAAAACCTGGCAGTGATAGTCTGCCAGGCATTTCATCCCTTGAGATCATGGGTACAGAAAACTTAATTCTATTTTATGGGACAGTATTTGCCTAGTTATTGCAAAACTACATTCCCCGCAAAGCTACTTGGCTGGGTAAGCAGCCTAGGGCTAGGTGTAATTTGTTGTTTGCCAGAGCAAAATACACTAGTAAAATGGGCACTGGTATAGCATTGGTGTATTTGAATTACACACATATTATTATTATTATTATTATTATTATTATTATTATTATTATTATTATTTATTAACCTTTATTTATAAAGCACTGTAAATTTACACAGCGCTGTACATACAATCTTTTTAATTGGACGGTTCCCTGCCCTCAGGCTTACAATTTAAAAAGACACGACAAAAAAGGAGAAGGGAAAGGTGGTGGGGAAGGGGCCTCTCTAGTAGGATAATACATATAAAATACATAGCAATACAGGAAATGATTCAATAAAACACACAACAAAAGAACAACAAAAAACAAGTGACAATTATGCAATGCCTGGGAACACTTCTCTGAACAAGATGGTCTTCAGCTCCATTTTGAAGCTGGTTAAAGAAGAGATGTCTCTTGTTTGTGGGGGAAGAAGGTTCCAGGAGTATGGGGCAGCGAGTGAAAAGGGGCGAATCCGAGATGGGGCAGAGGAAATCCTGGGCTGGGACAGCAGACCTTGACTACCAGAACGGAGGGCCCTAGTGGGAAGATGAGGAGAAAGAAGGTATGATAAGTAAGGAGGGGCCAGTCCATGGAGGGCTTTAAATGTGGACAGCAGGAGCTTATACTGAATACAAAAAGGGAGGAGGAGCCAGTGAAGGGATGCCAACACAGGAGAGATATAGTCAGAGCGGTGGGCGGATGTGATAATGCGTGCAGCTGAATGCTGGACAGAAATTAAAGGACGGAGGTGAGAAAGAGGAAGCCCAGCCAGGAGGACGTTACAATAATCAAGTCGTGAGACCACTAGGGCATGGACCAGGATCTTGGCATTAGAGGCAGAGAGATATGGTCAGATTTTGGCAATGTTGTATAAAAAGAATCTACAAGCCTTGGCTGTGGTCTGGATCTGAGGGGTACACGACAGAGAAGAATCAAAGATAAAACCAAGACTGCGGGCTTGCTGGACTGGTTGAATAGAAATGTTGTCCACAGAGACAGAAAAGGAGTGTTGAAGGGTGGGCTTAGGAGGAAAGACAAGAAGCTCTGTCTTGGACATGTTGAGCTTCAAACGCCGATGGCACATCCACTGCGAGACAGCTGCGAGACAAGATGAAACTTGCTGTTCAAGCCTTGGAGAAAGGTCAGGGGTGGAAAGATACAACTGGGTGTCATCGCGTACAGATGGTAGGAAAAACCAAAAGAACTAATGAGTTTACCTAAGGACAGTGTGTAGAGAGAAAACAGAAGGGGACCCAGAACAGAGCCCTGAGGAACACCCACAGATAAGGGAACAGAGGATGAAGTCTGTCCACCTGCAACCACTGCAAAAGATCTGCCAGACAAGTAAGATCTAAACCAGTCGAGAACAGAGTCTGAGAACCCAAGGTCAGAGAGTATATCAACTAGAAGACAGTGATCAACGGTGTCAAAGGCTGCAGACAAATCAAGAAGGATGAGAACAGAGTAAAGGCCATTAGCCTTGGCCCGTAAAAGGTCATTCGAGATCTTAGTGAGAGCTGTCTCTGTGGAATGCCTTGGGCGGAAACCAGACTGAAAGGGATCAAGAATGGAGTTGGCTTCGAGAAACTCAAGACAATGCGAATAAACAACCCGTTCCAAAACCGTAGAAAGAAAGGGAAGAAGAGAAATCGGACGATAGCTAGATAAAAGAGGAGGGGTCAAGAGAAGTTTTTTTCAGAATTGGGGAAATGAGAGCATGTTTGAAGTCCGACGGGAAGGAGCCTGTAGAGAGAGAGAGAGATTGAAGATATGGAGAAGCGAGGGGAGAAAAGAAGGAGCTATAGAGATTAGAAGGCGAGTAGGAATTGGGTCAAGAGAACAAGTTGCAGGTTTGGAAGAGTTCAGAAGTGTAGTGAGTTCATCCAAAGAAGCAGGAGGAAACACAGAAAATTTGTTAGGGGAGGGCGATAGAAAATTGTATACCCTACCAGTAAGTTACTTTGCACTATATTAATATTGCATTTTTCTTCTCAGGTTGTTAATAAATTTACAATCACTTTCTCTTATATTATTATAAATTACAAAAATTTTAATTTTTTTAGACTTGTCCTCCTTTTACCAAACAAGTTGTTTATCCTGTCTTCGATTCAGAGTAGACGGACATGAAAGAACTGTGGTCTTCCAGGCTTGGAACTACACTTTCCATCATCCTTTGCCACTGGCTGTCCTAGATGGGCCTGTCATGGTTTAGAATAAGCCAACATCTGGATGGCTACATGTTCCCACCTTATCTATGGTATTGTAATCAAACCAGTGGAAATTAAACATCCTTCCCTCTGCTCTAGAGAAATTATTTGGTTTAATGTTAAGCACTTGTCTCTAGTATAAAGGTTCTTGAGCTTATACCTCTAATACCTTTAAGGATAGGAGTACATGACTGTGTGAGGCAGATGCCACTGCTGTTCTGTTGCTTGGTAACAGCTGCTTGGTTACGCTGTTAGTGATTGTCATATGTTCTCTCTTTCCTACATTTAAAGCATTTCACCTTTACTATGTAAGATTCACAGGCATATTTAACATTATGCCAGTGCTGATTTGCCAAACAAAAATTGTTTTTAAACACAAACTTTGGTCTTTGGATGCTCAGGTTAAATATAGCTGTGCAAAGTGATAGAGGTTTGGAAGCTGGTGATGTAGTACTGCTGAAAGTATGTGGGTGCGGACTTCATCAGTGCGTTGATGGAGATTATTGTGATCACCTACAAGCTACTTCTAAATTTCCATAGGAAAGAGGACTATAAGTATAGAAAAATAAAAGCTATCACATTAATTTTTCCCCATGACTTTTTAAAAAATTATATGAAGTGCACACAGTTGTTTCAAAATATATTTTGATTTAGTAATGATGTTGATTGTGACCTATGAGGAAGCATATCTTTTGAGCTGATAAATCTGTACATTCACTATTACAGTACATGTGTGTGCATGTTCCTTTTGTTTATGTTAAGTCATTAGGGAGCTCCTTAAGGTGCACAGTTTAAGAATATTATAATGTGATGTGCTCGAAGTTATGGCTCATTATCTCTTTCTAAGTTTCACAATGAAGATGTACATTCTTGATAGTTTTACAGAAACACTTGAGTGTTTATTAAGACATTGATAAGAACAAAAAGCTTTGTAGATGTAGGATGGAAGATACATGGCTCAACAGCTGCTTGTAAAATGGGACTTGGTATTATTGTTGGTCATAAGTTGAACATGAACCAGCATTGTGATGCTGCAGCAAAGAAGGTGAGTGCTATTGTACCTTTATTAAGTTTCCAGGTTGTGGGAAGTAATAGTCCAGCTATAGTCTGTGCTTGTCAGGCCTCATTTGGAGTACTACATTGAGTTCTGGATGTCTTATTTTAAGAAGAACACAGTCAGCTCCCAACATTCACAGGGGTTAAGTACCCAGGATCCCCACAAAAGTGGAAAAAACACAAAAATCTCAAATTCTCCAAACCTTAGCTCTTAATATTTAACACCAGCTGCTCACTTGCTGCCTTTGCAGGATCTTAGAACACCCTGTTACAGCATTTGTGCTCTTTCGTTCCAAAGGCAGATGTGGATGGCTTCCAGGCTCCCTTGCCTCTAGGAAACATGGATGCCACCCCTCTGCCTTTGAAACAAGCAAGGAGAACAGAACAACACTTCCCATCGCTTCTTCCACAGGCAGAATCCAGTGGCTGGCAGGCTCCCCTGCCTCTGGAGAGCACAGCTGGTGTCCCTTTTGACTTTGGACCAAGCGAGAACAGAAAGACTCTGAGTAGCTTTTGGATGATTCCCTCCCTAGCCCCACCTCACCTGATCTTGGGTAATTTCTCTGGATGGTTTTCCAGGAGGCCTGTGCTGGGGGCCAGCATGGGGGTGTATACCACCACTTCTGTGCAGCTCAAGCAAGGAGGAGTTTACTTGGTTGCTTTTTGACAATCTGTTCCCTCACCCCAGCAGCATGGGGATTATTGAGGCGCTCAAGGTTAAAAGTGTGGCAAAACTTTGGCTAGAACATTAGTAACTTCTGGAAAAGCTAGCAAGAAGAAAAAAGTGTGGGAGGTATGCAGGGGGTGGGGAAGAGAAGAAAAAGAGAGCTCAGTGGAGAATAAGGGATTTCTAACTCAGACAAAGCTGCTGTTAGTAGGCATAAAAAGGAAGAGGAGTTTGTGTGATTAATCTATACATAATTCCATCCATAGTGAACCAGTAACAGAGTAGAAATAAACACAGTAATAATTTTGTAAACACTATCCCATGCATTGTGCACATGGACAAGCAATTAAAAAAAACACCTTTGCTTTCTGAAATGAAATGACACCTGATACCTTTCTGGGGCCAGGAAAACATTATGACAAATGCAGCTTTTTCAGTATTGTACTGCTGTCTGTTGCTCTAGCTTTGAGGAAAGGTCATGTGTCTTACAAAGAGTCTCTAAACTGTGATTTAAAAAAAATTATTTTAAAATTGCATTACTGATATATTTTACATCAAACCATATGAGAATTCACAATCCTTATGGCTATTTTTGGAACTGGGTCTGTGAACTTGTTCCCAGATGCTTCCAGGAAGTATTAATGTCCGGTACAACATTTCAACATGCAGCTGCTCGCTTCTTAAATGTAACATTCTTTAGCTGTGGACACAAAATATTATACTGTTATGACATGTTTTATGCTGTTGAATACAAGGGGCATTTATACCCTTCAAAGGAGTTCTATGAAAGCATTAAGCTGCCTAGCTGTACCACTGATGTACTGTAGTCGAGTCTGTTCCATCATTTGTGTGCATAATGATTTGCTCTGCTACCAAACACTCCATACAGTGTATTGGTAAATTTGGTAAACTACATGTCAGAGTGGTTAGGCATCAGTTTCTTAATCATATTTAGGAATCTATTTTAGTTAAAAGAAAAACAAAGCATCTAAGTAAAATAGCAGTGTTGTCTGGGAGGGGATTCTGTGTGCGGCAGTGAGTTCCATTAGAAGGAGAGTGAAGTGCTGGTACTAAGAGCCAATTTTTTTAAAATAAATAAATAAATATTTGCCACTATTTATCCTTTGGTGTTCAGCATGTTGACTCAGAGAGAAAATCCTCAGACAATTTGTTTGTTGTGTTTGGATTATCACGAGGTCTATTAGATCATCTAATTGAAAAGAAACTACTTTGTTATGCTGGCACCTCTCCAGTAATTGTTTGTGCTAAAGCCAAAAAAAAGTATTCTTTTTCTGTAACAGATAATTCTACTACATGACTTTTAACTGTGATCCTGCATTGTAACGGTTCTAATGCTTGACTTGTTCAGATGTAATATCAAACTATGGTTTGCCAATTACACATTCTAGGCACAGGCTATCCTTGACACAAAATTGAACTTCTGGTCAAGGTAATGCCATCTTCCAGCTGACACACTTCACCACTTTTAAAGGTGTCTTAAAAATGGGAAAATGCAGATAAGTTGTCCCGTACAAGTGCCAAATACTGCTAAGACAAGTCATTTGGAACTGATGTAGTCATTGGGGTCAGTCACTGGGATGTCCTTCAAGCAATTACAAATAGGAACATAAGATTCCAAAGTCCATATTATGGGTTTACAGTCTTCGGTCAATGTGCTTATCTTGATTTGTGTTGCTGGTTGTAAAGTAGTCTCCCGCTGCCCTCCCTATATTGGCAGCTAGAGAGAATTGTTGATTTAGGTTGTCAGGACTACATAAACTTCCAGGTGATGGCTTGGGGAATTGGTGTCACTCTCAGTGACATATTGAACTTGCACCAATGGGTACAGGCATATCCCAGTTTTTCTGACTCAGAGGCCATTCCTAATAGTTCTGACCACTGGACTGGCACCTGTTGCCACAGATACCGAGTGTGAAACATAGAAATAGCATCTGATAAGTGTTTTCTTCTTCCCTCTGAAAAGGTCTGCAATTCCAAGTTTCTAGTAAAGTTATTCCTGGCTTGAAGACTAGAACAATATATCACAAATGTGTAATTTACTGCTCTTCTTTTCCTTACCCCCACTTTTCTGACCTTTAGGAGCAGCTCTTGAGGGAGCAGATAATGGCACTTGTGGGAAGATGGCATAGAAAAGTGAACATATAGCAGTCTGTTCAGTGCCCTTGGATTCTTAGCTCAAAATCTGGGCTGACCTTTTGCAGATTTTTTGCTATTTCTCTACTCATATAGAGTAAACACTGTTGCCATGGCTGGACCTCACTGACATGCCTTTGAATCATAGACCCCAGAGGTATGGAATAACAACTATGATTAGATTGTGTATTTATTTGTTCATATGCTTTAATTGGATTGAGACATAGTAAACTCTTCTAGGATCATATGCTGTATTTCTTCATTTGTGTAAATGAAGCCTATGACTGGATAGATCATGAAAGGCTATGGAATAATCTTAAAGACATGGGAGTGCCATTACATCTGATAATCCCGATGAGAAATCTGTATTTAGGACAAGAGGCAACTGTTAGAATAGAATATCAAGAAACAGAATGACCCCCAATAGAACAGAATATTGAGAAATAGAATGGTTTCCAATTGGCAAAAGAGTCAGACAAGGCTGCATCCTTTCATCCTATCTGTTCAGCTTGTGTGCAGAAAATATACAAAGAACAAGCTTGGACACAGGAGAAGGAGAAATGAAGATAGGAAGAAGGAATATCAGCAATCTAAGATACGTAAACAACACCAGACTGCGCTACTAGCAGAAAACATCACAAACCTGGAACATCTAGGGAAGATCAAAGAAGAAAATGGAAAGGCCAACTTACTGCTGAACATAAAGAAAACAAAAATAATGACCATGAAGGATCTACACAAATTCAACCTAGACCATGAGGAAATTGAAATAGTAAAAGAATTCCTGTCAGGGACGTAGCCAAGGGGAGGGTTCTTGGGGTCCGCCCCCCCTTTCCGTTAGATAAAATGAATGGTGCGTGCTGCCGTGCCGCCACACCCAAGCCCCATTATAATGGTGACACTTAGTCTGGACCCCCCCCCTTCCCAAAATCCTGGCTACATCCCTGTTCCTGTACCTTGCATCAAACATCGATCAGAACAGGGATTGCAGTCAAGAAACCAGAAAAAGTCTACATCTAGCTGTGAAAGAACTAGACAAAGTCCTAAAGAGTAAAGGTATACAACGAAAGTTAGAATTGTAAAAGCCATTGTATTCCTTATTGCCATTTATAGATTTGAGAGCTGGACAGTTAAGAAAACAGATAAGAAGAAAATCAATTCATTTGAGATTTGATGCTGAAGAAGTGTCATGAGGATGGCCAAAAAGACAAACAAATGGGTCTTAGAACAGATCAAGGCAAAAATCTCCCTGGAAGCCAAAGTGATTAAGTTAAGAGTGGCATACTTTGGCTACATAATGAGAAAGCACAGCTCATTGGAACAGACAATAATGCGAAGAAAGGTGGAGAAAAGTAGAAAGAGATGAAGACTGCATGCTCCAGATATGAATTTACAGGTTCTAAGAAGAGCAGTGAAAGATAGGAAGTCTTGGAGATGTCTTATACACAGGGTTACCATGAGTCAGGATTGACTCGAAGGCAGTTAACCAAAAAAAAAAAAACCAAACCAGCTTAACTAGGCCACCTCCTTTGGCTTGTGAAGTGAGCTGTCATCTTTCAAACATAAAACATGTATTGGTCTTTGAAAAGATGCAACAGAAAGAACTCTTAATCTGTGATGTCTGCTTCCTCTTACTACCTCCTAATGCTGTACAGTGTACCACTTGTCTCAGTGCTTTGTTTTTCTTCTGAATGAAACAAAAACACTTGCTTATATTCTGAAACTATAAACAATCAACTAAAATATTATTTAAGAGCTCTTGTTACATTACTTGATTTTCTAATATTGATCAGCTTTCATTCTTTTCACAATGAAAGCATAGTTAACAACCTCATGGACGCTTAAGAAAACTAATCACAGGGTTCTAACTGTTTTATTAACATTTGAAAACAATACAAGAGAAAAAGGATGAAGTAGAGGAGAAGTACTAAGAGATTAAGCGAAGAGAAGAGGCCCAACATAACTGAAACATAGATGAGAAGGAGACAGAGATGAAGAAAAACCCACAATAGCTTGTAGGGGGATAGGGGAAGAGTAGGAGGAAGATTACTGTAAGAAAAAGAGATAATGGTGGTCTCCTTGAGAATAGATGGCATGATGGAATCTTATTGCATTTGTCAGAAAAAACTAAACTTGGAACTACATCTCTAGTTCAGATAAATCCTGTTCTGTCATGTACATTCGTCGATCACGAATCTTTCAGGTTCAGGCTTGTTTCTCTTATTATTTCTTGTTCACCATCTCAAGAATTGGAAGCCAGTTGGAGGGGCCTCTAGCAGAATGAGTGCAGGTACTCAAACCACTATGAGTTACAGTTGTGCAGAGTAATAGTGGCTTGCTTATTTCTTTCCTGAGTGAAGATTTGGCAGTAGAGGGGCTTTTTTTCTGTCTTTCAGGGGATGTCTTGCAGAGGTTACCAACAGCAATCCAGTCACTTTAAAACTTGATCACGTTTAAAACTTAATGAAGTTGAGTGGCATATTTAGTGTCTAAACTACATTAGTAATGATCACACATACAAAATGCTCTGAAAGTCCATACTTAAAATCATGCAGTTGATATCTGGCATAGTAACATAATGCATCTATAGTGGACACTGCTGAAAAGAAATTCCACTAATTTAAAGATGAAGGTTTGGTTAGAAGAGTGCAGCATTACCATAGTTCTGTTTATTTCAGTGCGTGCCATCATGACACCCCTCCACTGCAGTTATGGCACCCCTTGGAGGGCACAAAAAGGAGCCACTTTTTACGGCTCGTTTTTGTACTCTCCAGAGGCCAGATCAAGGCTGTGGCTTGAGGTGGTCATGGCCCAATCCGGCCAGTAAAGAGGCAGCTGCAACCCCTAAGTTGTCTATTTAATATTTTTGTATATCTTGACTATCTTCATGTGTCTCACATGGACACTAACTGATTAAAAGATGGCATTGGTTATATGGTGAACATGAGTCAGAAATATATTGCAAACATATGTTGGATAATGAAGAGCACCAAAGATTTTCAGAAGAAAACCAGTCTTGCTTTGCACACATTCAGCCTTTAATTGTGTAGAACATAAAAAACCATTAAGAAAAATTCTTAAAGAAATGGTGTGCCATAAGATTTGATTATTTTGATGCATAACCTGTACTCAGGTCAAAAGGCTACCATCAGGAGAAAATATGGAGAAATAAAATGCTTTTACCACCCTGTCTGTTTTTCAGGGGATGTCTTGCAGAGGTTACCAGCAGCAATCCAGTCGCCTTAAAACTTGATCACGTTTAAAACTTAATGAAGTTGAGTGGCATATTTAGTGTCTAAACTACATTACCACCCTGTACTCAGCTATCATATGTAGAGCTGGATTAGCCTCAGAATAAGAAGACAAGAAAATGGGAGGAACATCAACAATTCAAGATTTGCAGATGATATCATACTAGTAGAAAACAGCAAAAACTTGGAATTATTTCTGAAGAAATTTGAAGGAGAAAGTACAAAGGCATGGTCACAGTTGAATATCAAGAAAACAAAAATAACCACAGATGATCAACATAACTTCAAAGGAAAAAGAGGAAGACATTGAAATAATTAAAGACTGTTCATTCTATGATTCACTTGATGATCAGAATGGATATTACAGTTAAGAAAGAAGAGTAGGGCTTGGAAGGGCAGCTATGAAGGAATTAGACAAGATCTTCAAGTGCAAAGATATATCATCAAATATCAAAATCAAGGTTGTCCGTGCCATTGTATTTCCAGTATCTTTGTATGATTCTGACAACTGGACAGTGAGGAAAGCTGATAGGAAGAGCACTCGTTTGAAATGAATGCTGGAGAAGGATCCTGCAGATATCACACACTGCTGAAAACTCAAATCAATGGGTCTTATGGCAAATCATGTCTGAACTCTCCCAACAAGCCAAGATGACAAATCTGAGACTGTCATACTTTGAACATATGAGAGGACAGGACTCATTGGAAAAGAAAATAATGCTTGGTAAAATAGAAGGCAGTAGGAAAAGAGGAATATGGCATTCTAGGTCAATAGACACAATCAAGAAAGCCACAACTGCCCTGAATCTGCAAGACCTGAGCAGAGCTGTTGATGACAGTATGTTTGAAGGTCTCGCATTCACAGAGTCCTCATAAGTCGAAGTTAAGTAGTTGGCAGATTAATAATAATAATACAGTAATAATAATAATATTTATATCCCGCCTCTCTACAAAATGCAATCGAGGCGGCTTACAGGATTAAAATGTTAACAATAACAGATGTGTCAGAAAAGGATAATTGAGGTAATAGTAGTGATGCATTGGCTGATACAAGATGTGTTTGGAGTTTTGAAAAGTTGTGTGGGTGAGATTATTTTAGACGCGTTTACCCTGGCTTTGATTATTTCATATTATTTGTTAACCCCTCCCCCCCAGGAATTGAAACAGATTTAATTGGCATTGCTCCTACTTGATGTCCACAAGGATGCAATACTGTGAAAGTGCAAAATAGTTTTACTGTGACATAGAAGTTAAATAAAGAAAAATAAAAAAGGGGAGTTATTGTTTTTTTTAAAAAATAAATACACCCTTGAATCAGTGCTTGATATAAACCCCTTTGACAGCAGTTAAAACTGTGAGTCTTCTCATATAAGTCTCTCATCAGATTTGCACACCTGGAATGGATGGGTTTTGCCCATTCTTCTTTGCAAAATTACTTCAGCTCTTTTAGGTTGAATGGGAACCATTGGCGGCAGCAAATTTCAAATCTCTTCTGAGGTTTTCAATCAGATTGAAGCTAGGTCTTTTCCTGAATTATTCTAATGTTTGTCTGCTCTGGCCAAAAAGCCCATTCTCCCCCCCCCCCCCCCGATTCTGGCATAATTCTGTTTGGATGATGCACATCCCAAAACATGGTTCTAGTGTGAGCAGTACGGATGGTGTCTCGCACATTCCACACCAGAACCAGGATATAACATTCTTCTTCTTCTTCTTCTTCTTCTTCTTCTTCTTCTTCTTCACCATCATCATCATCATCATCATCATCATCATCATCATCGTTATACAGCCTTACAATAGTTTTTAAAAACTGTTGCTCTGGATTTTCCAGGAAGATCCAGAGACCTCAGTTTCTACACCATGGCAGTTTTCTATGTTGGTGTCCTGCTGGGCTGTCTATCCTCCGCTGCTGTAGGTTGCTCATTTTGACCTCAGAAGCAAGCAACCTGAGTGGCGGCAAACATACCAGGTGGCTTAGCAGGACACCTTCAGACAGCTTTGGCGCAGGAACAGAGGGCCAGGAAATGAGGGTAGGTTGGGATCAGGATACTCCGGCCTGTCTCTGGAGTATCTTGGTCAATACAGACAAGGCCAAAGACGGTCAGGTTCTTGCTTTTAAATCACTCTAGTGTTATTTTAGTTGTGTGTTTAGCATCACTTCTCTGAATGAAGGCGAATCTCTTCCCTAATCTCAGGTTACTTGTACAGTGAAACAGCTTTTTCTCTAGAGTTGCATTTGTCTGCATCCATCTTGCCCTTAATCCAGACTAGTTTTTCAGTCTGTGCTGACAAAAAGCTCCACTTCAGCCTGTAACTTGTTTTTGATACCACCTTGGTTTTGATGTTTCTGTTTATTTTTATATGGTTTCTGGCAGAGTGGGGCTTTCCAGAAACAAGTGTATTCAGTCCATCATGTGTAGCCCTAGAACTGCACCATACATCATGTGACTTCTAGAGGCAGTGAGTTGCACCAGTGTTTACTGAACCATATTTCAGCAAAAGGAGAAAATACTCGAATAGTTAACATGTATGAGTTTGTTTTTGTTTACTTAGATTTTGAGCACTCATGGTGCTGAAGATTTTGTGTACATCGAGTAGTGATCAGATCCTCTTCAACTTGAACTTGTAACCCAACAGAATTTGGAAAAGTTAAAGGGCACGTGTATTTGAATACTTTTTGAAAGTAGTGTGGCTGCTGTGGGAACATGCACTTGAAGATCTTGTCTAATCACAAATAGCTATGGTGCAGGTGTGGTCTTTGCATAAAAAGGCAGTAGTAATTACTGTAAATAAAACTTATTCTAAAAGCTATTAGCTGCTGAGCTAGTAGAACCTGGACAGGAGCAAATAGTCTGCTACTGTTGTCAAATGTTTAGAAATGTTTTTCATTATAACAAAGGATGCTTTAAAAAAATTAAGGATGTTTTACAAGACTATCTAAAATGTCAATTTCTCATTAACTTTCTGTTTGCAACCTTTTTTTAGGCATAAAATAAGTTTAAGCACATTTAAGATTGAAGCTTTAGTTTGCATACTAAAGTAAGCATCGCTGAATGTGATTGATCAGACCCCTGAGTAAAAATGCATACCATCTATTGGGTGTCTCAGGCCCGGTCCAGACTGGCCCTTTGCACCGGCCTGGCCATGTACTAGGGTTGCGTGGGGGCGGAAGCGTCCGCATGCCTCGCAACCCTAGTACGTGGTGGCGGCATCATCATGGTGTCCTCCCATCTACATGGGGGCCACTATGATTACATCATGGACACGCCGCGTCCAAATAGCGCGGCATGTGCATGATGTCTCCGTGCCGCCTCAGGCCACTTATGGAGGCCTGGGCGCAGCGTGGGAAGGAGATCCAAAATGGAGCTCCTTTTGGGAGCCACATCATTCCCACTGCAACCAAACGGCTGCAGGAACGATGCCAGGGAGAAAGGGGCGCAGGCGAACCCTTTCTCCCATGGCTCTGGCTCCCGGGGTGTCCAGGGGCATAAACTCCCAAGGACACCCCTTTTCCATGCCACAGAGAAGCGGCATTTTGCCATTTCTCTGAAGTCTGGAAAAACTCCGGATTGGGGCCACAGAGCTGCCGGTAAGGCTGCCCTGCCCTCAACCCGGAGATAAAAGAGACGGCTACAGGCTGCCCCAAAGGAGTTTTCATTCTGGGGTCATCCTTTTGGGATGATGCATATCCCTAACCCTAGTTCTGGTGTAAGCAGTCCGGAATGCATCCAGCAGATTCCACACAAGAACCAGGTAAAACAGGCTTAAAACACAAACTTACCTGTCACATTAAAAAAAATTCACTTGTTACCCTCTATTACCATGCTGCAGGAACTGTCTACTGTGCCAATTGGCTGCTGAAGCCACCATTCTGATATGAAACTACCACTACCCATTTGAATGAGGACATCATGAAGGGGTAACTGGCAAGAAGGGAACTGTGATGGGCAATTTGATGCCTGCAAGCAGAGACTCTTGCAGATCCCCCCATAGAGCATGCCCTTGCATATGCCACATTGGGAAATGCTAACCTATTATAATTGGCATAACTGGAGCGGGGGCTTATATTATTATGTATAGGTGCTAAATATAGAAATATCAGACATGCCACAACCTTGGTGGCTAAATTTTGAATAAATTTTTAAAGAGGGAAGTGGTGACTAATAGTTTTTCCTATGAATATAGGCATGCATGCAAAGTGTTATGAATTGGGTGCAAAGTTTATAATTGTTCTTACTTCCTTGTCCTTTAGAGCTTATTTTGTTTTTCTCTAGACATGCTTTTGTCATAGGTAATTTGTTATAAAATGAAATATCCTAACAAAACACTAAAATATTGTGATTGACCTTCTGTAAATTTCTGATTAGAATTAATTTTTTTAAATTGTGCGGCATGTTATATTGTATACACAGAATGCTTTTTTTTTAAAGTATGGTGCATTTCATGTCTAAACTTTTCATAGTAATACTATGAGGTACTGTAGTGGTGTTCTTTATATAACTGGATGATTTGATATTCAAAAATGAAAGTAAGTGTGTTTAGTTCAGAGACATAGCTGTATTAGTCTAGAATATCAGTATACAAAGGGATCTTATAGCACCTTTGAAATTAACTGAGCAAAAGAAGTTGTAGCATAAGCTTTCATGACCATAGAAATGCAAGAACTTGCCATAAATCCAGATGCCAACTCTGCCCACACATCTACTCAGGAAACATCATCACAGGATATAATCACATAATCCACAATGTTAGAGGCACTTTCACTTGCTCATCCTCTAAGTGATATAGGAAATCCTGTGTGAACAATGGCCTTCAGCACAATACGTTGGACAAACAGGCCAGTCTCTCCAGGTTGATTTATTGTTGTTAATTGCCTTCACGTTGATCTCAACCCATGGTGACCCTATGGATGAGGCATCTACAGGCCCCTCTGTCCTTTACTGCTCTGCCCAGCTCCTGCAAACTCATATTTGTGGTCTCTTTATTAAAGTCTATCCATCTAGCATCCTCTCTTTCTATTTCCCTCCACCTTTGCTAACATTATTGTCAGTGCCTATAATTAAAACTGAACTTGCCACCACTTTTGCATTTCTGTGGCTATTCATACAGTCCAATTATAAAGCCCCTTCCTGGACACCAGTTGACTCTGTGCATCTGAGGAAGTAGACCAAGGCCCTCGACAGACCAGCACCAAATGTCAGGCTCGGGGTAGAGTGAGGGTGTGGCATCCAGATGACGCATGCCAAAAGGAGTGCTGAAAAGTTGTGGGCCGGTGGCTGTGGCACCCTTTTCCACAGCACAAAAAGGAGCCATATCAGGGCCGCAGCAAGTGGTTGCCGCGGCCCCGATCCAGCTAGGAAAGGGGTGGCGTTCCAGCGTCCCTTAGGGGCAGTCTGTACAGTCCCAAAGTGTATGAAAGCTTATGCAACAACTAAATAAATACAGGGAAGGTTTTTATTTATTTTTATGTTTTTATTTGTGTTTAACCTCTGTATGGCTTTTAAATGATTTTATGGTATTTAATATGGAGATTTTTAATTGTTTTAAAATTTTTATTGTAAACATTTTTAATGTACTATTTTTGGAAGCTGCCTTGGGTCCTGTCTTGTGAGAAAGGTAGCATATAAATTAATTAAGTAAATAAATAAACTTCTTTTGCTCAGTCAGTCTCAAAGATTCTACAAGATTTGTTTGTATGTTGTGTTTGTTATGTATATATATCAGATATTTTATGTGTATTTCTTTTAGCTTATCCTATTCCTTGGTCCAGGATAAAATACTTATTTTTAAAAAATCCTAGTATATGCATTGGCTGTGTTTTCCTGATATCTGGTTTCACACATGGATGGATGACTGGATGCATTCACATATTTAATTAGATTTTTATCCTGGTTTTTACTGACTCTCAAAGCATCTTGCTTCATTCACAATGGCAAACAGATCATGCTCTATCGTTTCGTGTGGAAACCAAAAAGGCAAGACACAAAGGTGGAGGGAAGTGGACTGAATGGCGAGCTTGGAATCTCATAACAAGCACACAAGGTATTTTGAGCCTCTCCAAGTACATTATGACAAGAAAAGAGATGACTAGACTTTAAACAGTGTGTGGTCACTCCATTAATCTGAATGATGGAGATTATGGTAAACTTTAAAGGTTCACAAGGGATAAAACTCAATTAATTTTGCCAGTCAGTGCATCCAAACCAGCCTCTTAGACTTTTGCTGGCAAAAAGTGCAGAGTCAAACATTCACCTGTGTTAAACATGTTGGAGAATTAGATGTGTGTTATTCCTATCAGCCCAGTTAGGTCAAATGTGTGGGCAGTGAAAAAAATGAACAGCTATTCATAGTTGGCTGGACCATAATGTAGACTATGTACAGATAATAAACCATTTGAACTTTACTATTTAACTTAACAGAAAACCCATTTTTTCAAAAATAACCTGGATGCAATATCTTAAGGAGAACTAGAAGGTGCTTTAAAATTAGTTTTACAAGGACCATTTAACATAATATCATTTTATATTTCATAATTTATTTTATTTTAGGTACTCTGCTATAAGTATCAAGTTATCCCGTAGCCAGTTATCCCACAGCTATTGGTTTCTTGTCCCTGCTTCATATAGAGGAACCAGACTCCTCATCCATGAGGAAATGTGGTCTCTCAGAAATTTCTATTAGCATACTATGTTCTACAGGGGTATAAGAATTAAATCATATTTTGATTGCAAGTTGACAACATTTCTAAGTTAATGACAATTTTTTATTACAGTTCTAACCCATTGTTTTCTCATTAACTCAGAACACCCTCTCTGCTCACTCTCACTCTCTAAATCCTTATACCATTTGAATCACTCGCTCTGAATGCTGCCTATCTTTACTGCATCATTTCCATTCTTTCTGTACCACTATCTCTGCTATGACCCTTCTCCTCTGCACACTGTGGTGCTCTCATCTCTTTGCATTTAGCCATTTATGTGTCAGCAAAAAATAGGGCATGGAAGAGAGAGAATGCTGCTGGAGGGAGTTGCATAGAAAGAATTGAGGCACATGAGAGCATGTGCAAGTAGATGAAAGAGCCAGAAGAGTGGTGAGATGGAAAGAGCGGGGGGGGGGGGGGGGAGGGAAAAGAGGAGAAAGGGCAGGCGAGGGGGGGGGGGGGGGGGGGGGGGGGGGGGGGGCAGGACAGACACAGATGGATATGTGCAAGACCAGTGGAGGTTGTAGGCCTGAGAAGTGGGTGCCCAAAGAACATATTGCCCAAGCCTCCACAGTCATGGCAGTTCCACTTCTGATGTGCATTGGGAGAAAAATTTCCTAACTATTCTCTGATGGGATCTGAGCTGGCATTGACAGAGATCTTGGAATTTTGATGGGTAGTCTAATAATTTAATTGTATTTTATTGTGGAAGGGAGGGTTAGGGAGGGTTTGGAGAAGCGGGACACAAAATAATGAATAAAAAATAGTTCAGTGAAATGTTGACCTTGTGTGCAACTGTTATGAAAGAAAAAATCCATGTTGGATCTACAGGTATTTGTCAGTTAATGAAGTAGATGTGTTCGTGGGCCTTACTTCTTTACTACAAACTGAACCAGAGGTAGAAATAACATGGATGGGGATAGGTTCCTACACCACAAAAAAGAAGAGCAATTCAACATGTTTCAGCAAACTTTTCATTCAAAACTATCAATATGTGTGTGACAGATGAAACAACCAGCTCAGGAATGCCTTACATAAGTAAACAAAAATATTTTGAATCTCCTATAGACCACTTGAAAGTTTCTTCCAAAATATATCCCAAGATGATTTTTTTTTCTTTCAACACCCTCCACTTTTCTTATGATTTCCATTTTGGTAGTGAAACGTATAGAACTTTGCATTTTTAACATACCAGAGTGTCATGTTGAAGGCAGTCTAATCTGTTTTCCCTGTTTCTTTCTGTTTTCCTTTTCACACTTGCTTAGTATCCCATTGTGGAAGAAAGGTGGGATATAAATCCTAGAAATAAAGGAATAATAAATAATAAGTGATTCTGGAGGCAGCTGTTCACCTTGCCTGTTGTATGTCATCATACACCCCTACAGTAGGATCACCTAGGTTGCATCTGCTCTACAGGAATAATCCAGTTTGATGCCACTTTAACTGTCACATCACAGTGCTATGGAATTGTGGGAATTGTAGTTTGTTGTGGTACCAGAGCTCTGACAGAAAAGGCTAAATGCCTCACAGAACTACAATTCCCAGAATTTCATAGCATTGAGCCATGGAAGCTAAAGTGGTGTCAAACTGGGTTGTTTCTGCAGTTCAGATGCTTCCCTAGAATAGAATCCAATTTTTGCTAAGGTCACACTTTATTGCACTGTTTACTGCACAGACAGTGCCACAACCCAACTCCGAAGGTCAGTCTTTCTCCAGCCAGCCTTCACAGAAGACAAGTGAAGAGGGGACTGGACAGGGTTCCTGTAAAAAGGCTTTGTAAAAAAGGAGCTTCTTTGTTGAGGGTTTGTTAACATAAGTTATGCCTGTATTTAGAAAAGGTACTAAAAATAAAACTGCCGCAGAAGGAAAACTACAGTAGATTGACCTATTCTACCAGCACAATTTTTCTTTGAAAAATATTTGTATTATTCCTAAACTTTCAATAATAATTTGTTTATCCAAGCATTTTGAAGTTTTTTTATTTCTTCACAGCACTTGAGATGGTTCTTGCAACCAGGAAGGCACATAAAGTAGCTACATTTGGTTGCAAAAAGGACCAGAGTTGTAACATTATCCCAAATGGTGACAGTTTGTCAATTACAGTACTTTCATTTCCTGAGCTCATGGAACTTTTGTAAGCTCATCAGGGGAATTTTAAGACAAATTTTGGAATCAGTTGTACATAGAGTTAGTCAGGGCTATAAAAGTTCCTCCTTCATTGTAACACATCATCCATTTTTAACGTCTTGGTGGAATGATAAAATAGATTTGTTTCCTATCATTTTTGTAGCTTGCTTAGAGATGAACTACAAAATTGTAAAGTATCACAGGGTAGTATTGCATATGGATGTAACAGACTCTGGTTTATCACTGAAGGAAATTACCAAAAAAAATGTACAGAAAACAAGTACCAGTACTATCATTATTGTTTATACGAAAAACACTTAAAATAGGGAAGAGGATTAAATGTTGTATATGTGAGAAAGGGAAAGACATGAGATGTAAATTGCCATGAGGGACACCTGAGTTAATGTAGAAGAGATTAGAATATAGCCATATGCATAGTTCTGAGCATAAAATAATAGTTTTGTCCCCCAAATACTATAAACTGACAGCATTGTCAGGGGTGAACATAGCTGCTTCTGATGACATTTTTATTGGACATTGAGAGGTCATTATACTTTAAGAACAAGATGAAATCTCTTTAGCAAAATGTACAGTTTTAAAAACTTTCATATTCAAGATTTGTGATGTCATTTTCCCTCTGTAGTTTGGATAAAAGAAACTTGCCATTGTTTTCTTGTTTACATTATTCGGATAGGTTCACATAATCTAAATCAGGGAAGAGGAACCTCTGCCCATACTCACCAATCTGTGGGGTAGATTCTTGTCCCCATCACTGAGCTAAATCATATTAAGAAATTGGTTAGATGGTTTGTTCTATCCTCAGTCTGACTATTATTTATAATACTATTTACTACATATATTATTTATTATATGTATGCTGTCAAGCAGAACTTCAAAATAATTTTTAAAACAAAAGGAGAAGATTCAAAAACTTAAAAAAAAACAGAAGTCAGAACACCAAAAGTATTCACTCCGTGATAGAAAGGCACATAGGATTATAGCCTTAATGTCTTTTTAAAGCAGAGGAAGAGGAAATCAGTTAAATAAATATCAACTGGTAAAAGTTTCATAAATAAAGAATAATTAAAAAACTATAAAGACATAGAGGAAGGCTTAACAAGCAAGCTGTGGAATGCAAGCAACATAGGGAAACATACAAAAAACTTTTAAAATAGCTAGAAAAGAAAGTATTAATAAATTTGAAATTAAATAACTGAATCTTAATGATAGTGTGAAAAGGAAAATGTATCCATTGAAGACAAGACACATCTTGTCTGCTAGGACTGAGTGGAAGAGAAGATTCTGAGTAGAGCTACAATAGGTGCCATCAGTATTCAGAGGAAGAAAGCCATGGGACATAATTGGGTTACCCCCCTGCATAATGTGTAGTAAGCAAATACAAATATCACTGTGCTGGATCCAGAGCCCCGAAGGAGCTAAGGAAACAGAGAGAAAGCAAAGGTAGAACTTCCTGTTATGGAAACATTGGGAAAGTGACTGAGTAGGTAGCAGGATAATCATAGAGACCTAGGGCAGATTTTGACGAAGGTACAGTCGGCCCTTCTTATACACGGATTTTTTATACACGGATTCAAGCATACACGGTTTGAAAATGTTCCAAAAAAGTATAAATTTACCTTGATTTTCCATTTTTATAAGGGATGCCATTTTGCTATGTCATTATAGTTAATGGGACTTGAGCATACACGGATTTTGTTATACACGGGGGATCTTGGAACCAAACCCCAGCGTATAACAAGGGTCCACTGTATTTTCAATGGAGTGCTGAAAGTAAGAGAGTGATAAATTGAGAAGAATCAGAAGCAAGGCCAAAGAGACAATAGAGCAGAGGGCAAAGCCCGGGGACTTTTAGAATGGCATCTTTAAATATAGAAAGGAAAGAACTAGAGAAGAAGATATTGATCATGTGGTTGAGGGAAAATAAAGGCAGATGACAACCACAATCTGGGAGAGAATATGTTTAAGAAGTGTGAAGAATGTTATGCAAGAATGGTAGAGCAGTGAAATAAGGTGATGAGAAAAGGGCAGAGGAAGACATTTGCAAAGGCAGAGTAGAATTGAAGCCCTGAAAAAGTAGACAATCTTGGGAAGAGAGAAAGTACACAAGTGAGCTAAGGAAAGTTGTTTTGGAGGAATCAGCTATCAGAACAAAATTAACTTTCACTTTTTCTGTGAGAGAGGAGGCATTGGAGAAGACCCCTAAGAAGAGATCAAAGGCAGAAAAGGATGCTGAGAACTTCAGAAGAGAATGCTGAGGAGTTGCTGTAGATCATCAAGAGCTATCTGGATTGTTATTCTCAAATCAAAAGCTTGCATGATGTATTTTGTGCATTTTCAGTTGGCCCAATAAAGATATTCTGTTTTGTGGATTTTGGATGTTATTGTATTTTGTTGTATGGCCAACACAGCTACTCCTGGATGTTTTCTGGAGTTGAGAATACCATATATTAGCTCCAGTGGGGGAATACTAAAGAAGAGGGAGCCCAAAGGACTGGGACTTCACTGTTTAAGATTTCTATTCCTTGGGACTGTATTTGGCAGTTTTTACCTAGAATGAACCTAAAGGTTTTTCCAGGTGTAACAATACAAAGGCTTCTTGAGAAATGCAATGTTCTCTGCCTAAGACAGGGTCAGGTATCCCCACTCAGAACAGAAACAGCCTAGATCGCAAAAGAAGTTACCTTTTCTGTTGCTAATAGAGTTAAAATTTTACTGTCTAGATTTTATGACTCTTTGCATCTCAGTGCTCACATGGCCAAAGATGGGAGTGGCCTCTGCCTGCATTGGTGTCCCTGCAAACCATCTTAACTGACAAAAATAAAAATAACATCTAGACAAAATGTAGATTTGTGACTCTAACATTGCCATTTCCCCCCTTCTATATGATTTTTATCACCTTTGCCTGATGAAGAAGCCAGTGGAGCTTCGAAAGCTTGTATGATGAATTTTGTACATTTTTGGTTGGCCCAGTCAAGATATCACTGTTTTGTGGATTTGGGGTATTGCTGTGTTTTGGGTTGTTAGTTGTGTTTTTTGCTATTTTTTAAGTCACTCTGAAACATTTTTTCAGCTGAAAAGGAGGATAAACTTTCTTTAAGTAAGTACATAAATAAATATTTTTTTGACTTGATGATGGCAGACATGAAGAAAAAGAAGACTGATTTACAGGAGATGCAATCAACCAATTCATTTGCTCCTTTCCAAAAGAGGCCACAAAAACAAGAAGAACCATAGTGAATGAATTGAAGAACTGAGACTCCTAGTTGGGGTACGATGGACAAATAATTTGTTGACTTTTTCAGCAGGAAAGCTCAATGAAAAATATTCCAAAGCTAGAGAAGAAACTACCATGATAAACTATTATAGGAAAAATAAAACTGGTAGCATGATTCAAAAAAGCATGACCAGGTATCAACAGAAGAGACTTAACTGAGGCACAGGAAAAACGAGACCAGTGATAGGTATTGTACAAAATATTCAACAATAGCTTTTGGTGGTTGTCGCAAAAGCCACAATTAGATCTTTACTGTTTAGAATCTTGTCCATTTCTTTCATAGCTGTCCTTCCTAATCCTAGCTTTATAATTTCTTGAGTGTAGTCC
This sequence comes from Sceloporus undulatus, assembly GCF_019175285.1. Classification (NCBI taxonomy): domain Eukaryota; kingdom Metazoa; phylum Chordata; class Lepidosauria; order Squamata; family Phrynosomatidae; genus Sceloporus; species Sceloporus undulatus. Next base: position 189,097,322 of record NC_056525.1, on the reverse strand, counting down.
CTGCTATGATTAATGTTTCATCCAAGGTATGGGAACTCTTTTGACTACGTATTTCAATTTTCTCATTATCAGTGATGAATTCTTGTAAATAATAATAATAATAATAATAGGACTTATTTCTATGCCGCTCGATCACTGGGAATCTGGGCGGCTTACAACAGAGAGGATAATACAAGGCAATAATAAACATGAATTAAAAAACAAATGTAACATAGCAATGCATTTAACAATAACACTAAAATAAGAGCAATTAACAATAGCAATAAATAACAAAACTACATAGTAATTATAGCAATAGTAAAATTAACAAAGCAAAATGCATAACAACAGAGCAAAACAAGTAAAAAGAAATTATATAATAATAGCAAATGCAACTCTAATGGAATGCAATACAATAATACAATACAATGCAACTCTAATACAATATAACACAATACACATAATTCCCCCTCCCCCCTTCAAATATACAACAAAAACTCCAAATATAACAATGACAAAAACTAAAAGAAATCATTAAACCATTAGTCGAACAATCAAAACAATCAACCTCCTGCTGAGTCCTCCTTTGCCTTTTGAGGCTCTGGGATGATGGTGGGTGGAATGAGGCAGTCTTAATATTTCAATACCTGTATTCCAGTCTGGTAAAATACAGCAATGCTTCTGCAGAATGCCAGGCAAAACAGATCAGAAGGAATATTGTATCTGATGTTCATGGGATAGGTGGAAGCCTGGACTCCATCTTCCAGCTTCAACCAGTCTTCCCAAAGAAGCACCCCACTCCAGATATTCCTTTGTAGATCTTCCATGGTCATTATATTTGTTTTCTTAATGTTGAACATCAAGCCTGCATTTGTACTTTCCTCCTTGACCCCTCTTCAATAATTGTTCCAAGTAGTTATTGGATTCTGCTAATATTATTGTATCGTCTGCATATCTTAGATTGTTAATATGCTTAGCTGTGATCCTTACTCCTCCTGTCTCAAAGTCTGCTCTGAGTACAGTATAGTATTTTCTGCATACAGGTTGAATAAATAGGGTGATAGTATGCAGCCTTGCCTGACCACTTTTCCAGTTGGAAACCATTCTGTTTCAGTGTACTCAGTTCTGACGGCAGCCTCTTGTTCCGAGTACAGGTTACACATCAGGACAATCAAATGTAGTGTACCCCCATTTCTTTGAGAGCATTCTTTCTACCTTACCAAGCATTAATGTCCTTTCTATTCAGTCATGTCTTCTCATGATATATACAAAGTATGAATCTCGGTTTAGTCATCTTGGCTTCTAGGGAGAGTTCAGACTTGATTTCTTGTAGGACCAATTCATTTGTCTTTTTAGCAGCCAAGAGTATCCATAGAACTCTTCTCCAGCACCACAGGTCAAATGAGTTCATTTTCTTCCTATCAGCTATCTTCACTGACCAGCTTTCACAACCATACATAGAAGAAGGAAATATTTCCCATTAACATGGATAGTCCTTACTTTAATATTTAATTATATGTCTTCAAACTTCATTAAATTTTGTCTAGTTCCTTCATGGCTAACCTGCCAAGTCCTGTTCTTTTGATTTCTTTACTGTAGTCTACATTCTGATTAATGACAGAATTAAGAAATGGACAATCTTAAGATATGGACTATTTCATGTCTTCATGATCCACCTTGCTGTTGTTAACTGCCATTAAATCAATATCAGTGTATCAATGTCATCATCATCTGCTTTAAAGTTATGTAAATAATATGTGGTCATTATTTTTGTTTTCTTTATGTTCAGCTGTAAACCTGTCTTTGCACTTTATTCCTTGTTTTTTTCAGGAATCTTCCCAAATACGTGTTATTTTCTGCTAGTACTGTGGTGTCATCTTCATATCTTAAATTGTTGATGTTCTTTCCTCCAGTTTTCACACCTCTTTCCTCGGAGTCTAATCCTGCTTTACATATGATATGTTCAGTGCACAAGTTTCATAGAATCATAGAGTTGGAAGAGACCACAAGGGCCATCCAGTCCAACCCCCCTGCCATGCAGGAAATCTAAATCAAAGCATCCCAGACAGATTCATCTAGCCTCTGTTTAAAGACCTCTAAGGAAGGAGACTCCACTACACTCCAAGGAAGTTTGTTCCACTGTTGAACAGCCCTTAATGTCAGGAAGTTCCTCCTAATGTTGAGGTGGAATCTCTTTCCCTGTAGCTTGCATCCATTGCTCCGGGTCCTAGTCTCTGGAGCAGCAAAAAACAAGTTAGATCCCTCTTCAATATGACATCCCTTCAAGTATTTAAACAGGGCTGTCATATCACCCCTTAACCTTCTCCAGGCTAACAGATAGGGTGATAAATGCAGCCTTGGCTGCCCCCACTACCAATTGGAAACCAATCTGTTTGTCTGTATTCTGTCCTAACAGTAGCCTCTTGTTCTGAGAACAAGTTACACATCAGGACAATAAACTGATGTGGCACACCCATTTTTTTAAGAGTGATCCATAGCTTTTCATTATCTATACAATCAAAGGTTTTGCTTTAATCTATAAAGCACAGTCTGATTTTCTTCTGAAATTCTTTGGTGCGCTCCATTATCCAATATATCTGTAATATGATCACTAGTGCATTTTCCTTTCCTGAACCCAGGTAGGACATCTGATATTTCTTGCTCCATATATGGTAAAAGTCTTTGTTGAAGAATTTTTAACATCATCTTGCTTGCATGGAAAATTAAAGCAATAGTGTTGTGGTTACTATAATCCCTGGTATCTCCTTTTGGAGAATTGAAATATAAACTGTTTCCTGTCTCTGGGCCATTGTTTAGTTTTCCATATTTTTGACAGATATTAGTTAGAACTAGAATAGAGTCTGTCTCTATAGCTTGTAACAGCTAAATTGGTATACCATCTGTTCCTGGTTATTTATTTATCCAAAGTGCTGTGACTGCAGCTTCCACTTCACATTATAAAATTATAGGTTCATTTTTAGATAGGTCTTCCTTGAATTAATCTGTCATCCTTTCATCTCTTTTATATAGGTCTTCTGTGTATTGTTTCAGTCATAATTTTATTTGTACTTTGTCACGTAATATGTTTTCCTGCTGGTTGCATAGCATCCCCATTCTTGGTTTGAATTTCCCTTTTACTTCTTGGTCATGTGAAAGAGGTTTCTTGTTCTTCCTTTTTGTCATCATCTTTTATTTCTCTTCACTGATTATTACAGTAGTTCTCTTTGTCCCTGTGCAGAAGCCACTGAGCAGTTGCTTTGAGGGTTCTGGCACTATTTATGTCACCTATTATTTTTGCTTCTCCTCCATCCTTAGATGCTGGAAGAGTTTTATCTGGCATCTGATTTACTAATTAAAATATCCCAAAGTAAAGATCTTAACTTTATGTTATTTGAGAATCCACTGTAATTCTCATGTTACATTACAGTGTGTCCTCACCTTACGTGGGGATCTGTTCCATCCCCACCCCGCCCCCCAGTGTAAGGTAAAACCCGTGTGTGCTCAAATGTCATTCATTCACATTATTAGGACTCGCTGTCCATGTGACCACAAGTCTGTGTATGGCGAGCCCATGTACGACGCAGGTGCGCTGTATATTCATGGAGGGGGGAGTATGGTAAAATTTAGTTTTCTCTTTGTTTGTGAGCCAAATTGTATCTTGCTGCTTCAATACTTCTTCATGTTATGAAAAAGTTTTGTTTAAGTTTGGAACTCTGTTTGTATTTCTGCATTTGTGTATCCCTTTTAAGATAGGTAACCATTTGTCAGACATTGTTACTCATTGCTCCAGGTGATAAGCTGTATATCTGCAGCCTTTCAGTGAAGTATCAGGAACTGCTGGCCACTGTGTGTCATAACAATGATTCAGCCTCTCAGGGAAGAACCTTCTGTCTCTGAATTGATTCCTCCTGCTAAAGCTGGTTGATGGCTTTTCCTGGATGAAGACGCAGGTTTCCTGCTTCAGAGATGTTTTGCTTGCACAACAGCCTCACCATGAGCTCTTGCATATCTTTATGACTGATCATGCTCTTCAGTCCTGCCTCCAAATTTTCTATCTGATCATGACTGCTCTTTAGCCCTGCCTACTGGTTTGTCCTCTGGTCCTTCTGCCTCCTTGCTTGACCTCACATTCTAGTGGCCCTTCAGTCCTAATGCCCATCTTGCTGAAGACTGCTGCCCAGCTCTGATTATAAGATGTCCAGTTGTCCCTTGCTATCCTCAGGGAATCCATCCCTCTCCCCTACAGATAGCAAAAAACGTAGGACCTTAAGTCTCGTTCTTTTCAATGGGTGTGCACGCCTGCTCATACCACTGCATGCACGCACAGCCATTGAAAAAGCTGGAGGTTGCCGTCCACAGAAGCTCAAACCGCAGGTGGCATGGGCACACAGTATGCCAAATCCATTAAACAAATCCCTGTGTGTGGCACTGTTTATTAATATCGTTAACTGCCATTAAGTTGATTTTGACTTATGGCACCCTAAAAATGAGAGACCTCCAAATCACCCTACAGTCAACAGCCCTGCTCAGGTCCTGCAGACTGAGGGTGGTGACTTCCTTGATTGATTCTTTTCATCTGCAATGTGATTTTCCTACTGCCTTCCACTTTACCTTGCACTATCATCTTTTCTGATGAGTATGTCTTCTAATGATATGACCAAAGTATTACAGCTTCAGTTTAGTCAACTTGGCTTCTAGGGATAGTTCAGGCCTGGTTTTCTCTAGGACCCATAAATTTGACTTTTTAGAGGTTCATGGTATCCATAGAACTTCAGCACTACATCTCAAATGAGTTTATTTTCTTCCTTTCAGCTTTCTTCCTTGATCAGCTTTCACAACCATACATAGAAATGGGGAATAAGATGACATGACCATCCTATCTTTGGTATTCAGTGATGTATCTTTACACTTCAAGATCTTGTCTAGTTCGTTCATAGGTGCTCTTCCAAGTCCTAGTGCTAGAGCATATAGATTTATAAAATTTGTGAGGGGGTGGGGGGTGGAATTCACTTTGACCCCAAGCTGACCTTCTAGGGACACCGCCATTTCTCTCAAGCAAAGAAGTCATGTAGGCAACTTGCAAAAGAGGGAGTAGGTCCCCTAGAGAGCATAACTGGAAATTCCTTACAGGAAGTTTGGGAGTTGCTAGACAAGAAAATCCATCACCTCCAAAACCAACACAATACTGTCTGTTTGTTTTCAGCCTCACACCTACTGGCCCATTTAATCAATGGCCGCCCATTCATCTGTTTGCCTTCTTCAATTGTGCTCAGATTCAAGTGCATTGGCTAAACTAGTCTTCACCTTGGCTTAACAAAAGCCCAGGTCTTTACACCCTTTGTCTCAGCTGCAGCTAAGCCATTATACTCATCGCTAGAGGCTAGAATTTTCTATATAACCCTTACATCAGCTCATCTTGGTGTGCTATGGTCAGAAAAAAAACCTGGCTCCAAGTCAGACCGGACTCTGATTTTAGCTCCCTCGGCCATTTCCCCCCACCTTTCAGCGGCCATGTCTTCCATCATCTATATCCACATCGTACTCCTGGAGAAGCCTTCGGAAATAAGTATTTCCTGTAGATTTGCCTCTCTCAACTCTCTCCTGAATTTCCCTCCTTTACTTTCAGTGATGCATATGTCCTTTGCTGTGTGTTTGTTCTCTTTTTAATAAATATTTAGACTTAATTGGAGCAGTTTGTCTCAGCGTCGTCTCTCAGGGGATTATTGTGGACCTCTGGTATACACTACGGGACACGGTCTTGTGAGGGTGTTGTTAGGAACCTTCCTTTCAACAATTTGAGCTAAAGTAAGAAATTTCTCTAATTAGATCCATCCTAACACTAATCTCCTTCTGATTTCTTGACTGCAATCTCCATTCTGATTAATGACTGAACCAGTGTTTGGAAAATCTTGAACCATTTCAGTGTCTTCATCGTCTCCTTTAAAATTACCTCAGCCACTTATGGTCATTACAGTCATCCCTCCATATTTGCGGGTTTGATTATTCACGGATTTCATAAATATGTTCTCTCTAGGACTGTCTAGGTCCTCCAGTGCAACTCTGTGGTCAACTTTAACTAAAAGTTGCACTGAAAGACCATTTGTAGCTACTCCAGTGCCATTCTATGGTCAGTGTATGTTGGATATTGACCAGAGAGTTGCCTTGGAGGACCTAGAGATTCCTAGAGAGGTGTCCTCTCAGGTAAAAACAGTGTTTTTGTTATTTGCGGTTTTTCCATATTCACAGGGGTCTTGTTCCCCTAACCCTAGCGAATATGGAGGGACAACTGTATTTTTGCTTTCTTGATGTTCAACTGTAAACCTGCCTTTGCACTTTCTTGCTTGACTCTTTTCAGTATTTACTCCAAGTCTTTGCTATTTTCGGCTAGTACTGTGGTGTCATCTGCATATCTTAAATTGTTGATGTTCCTCTAATTCTCACACCTCCTTTCTCCAAGGCAAATCCTGCTTTATGTATGATATGTTCAGCATACAAATTTGAAAGACAGGGTGAAAGTGTATCCTTTCCAGACCCCCACCCCTGCTAACTGGAAACCATTCTGTTTTTCTATGTTCAGTCTTGATTGTAGCCTCTTGTCCTGAGTACAGGTTACAAGTTGCAGCATTAATTGGCCCTCTCATATCTGTGTCAGGTTTATTCTGTTGACATTTCCTCTCACTCAGTTTAACTCACCCTCACAATACAGAATAAAAGTTAGAGGGTTTTACATGTTCTTTTGTTTTCAGTTTGAATGTGCATGAGGATTGCTTAGCCAGGGATGGACAACTATCCAGGCTGGCCCAGGCCAAGATGTAGAAGCAGGCTAGCATGGGTAGGACTGTCTTCCAAAGTGAGAAGACCTGTTACTGGCATGTATCTCCCCTTCCACATTTTCATCCAGATTAGCTGTGGGAAGGAAGCAAAACAATTAAGCTTTTCCCCTTTCTCAACATGGGATAGATAGAGGAAAGGACTTCTCTCCAGTCTGTCACAGACCAGAGATACATCATTTCCTTTGTCTCAGTTATGACAGAAGGAGACTCTGGGACAGTGGGGAAAGAGCTTGTCTCTGGTCTGCTCTGCTGAGAGAGGGGGACAGAGCCTGCAAGAAAAGACTTGTTGGGCTGCATAGAGAATTCTGATGGGCTTTATCTGACCTATTTATGGGATGTTCTGACACCTGGTGTAAGGTTTGCAACCAAAATGTTTATAGGTAACAATCTCCTTTCTCTACTATCACAATCTATCAGTATAAGAGATGCAGAAGCTAGTTTGGTTATTTGCTTATTAGATGCTATGTGTATTGATCTAAGATGGACGTGTGAGAATGTACTGAATATTCTGAGCAATGTGCCCTCACATCCATTTAACAGCCCATGGGTTTCTAGGTATTCTAAGGAGCCCTGGTGGCGCAGTGGTTAAATGCCTGTACTGCAGCCATTCACTCAAAACCACAAGGTTGCGAGTTCAAGACCAGCAAAAGGGCCCAAGCTCGACTCAGGCTTGCATCCTTCCGAGGTTGCTAAAATGAGTACCCAGACTGTTGGGGGCAAATTAGCTTACTTGCTAATTAGCTTACTTGCTGTTCACCGCTATGGAATAGCGGTATATAAATAAAACAAATTATTATTATTAATTATTCCTTTCACTTCATTAACCACAAGGGATTTCACAGACAGTGATAGATTTGACAAACCAGAAACAACATTTTATATAATCTCTCTTCAATTTTGTTGGATATTCATCTTCATAAAATATTGCTGAGAGGTCCAGGATAATCAGCAGGTCATACTTTCTGTGTCTCTCCTGGCATTCATCCTACATAGGATGGGGAAATTGTATTCCTTCCGCAGTGCTGTCTGGTAGCTCATGGTTTTTCCAGCAACAACTTCTGGAGATACGCAATATGATCATTCCTGTCTTACAAGATGAACATAGCAAGTTCCCTGTCAAAAAGAGGCTTGATTCCCAAAAGAAATAATTTTAGAAAATCAGTATCATCAAGGAGTACATGGAGTTGGTTGGCAACCAATTGCTAAAACACCTTGTCCAGGAAGAGAATTCTAATGCCCAGTTAATACTCGTTTTAAACCAACTGGTTATAGGTGAAAAAGGAAAGGATCTGATGGGGATAGGTGAGAGTGTATGACTTGCCCTAGCAGCTTTATGCGCCTTTGTGATTCTTGGTTTATTGACATGAATTAAGAGCAGGTAAATGATACTTCTTATCACTCCTGGCAGTATTTTGATGTGGTCTTGAAAATTTGGTATGCCACAACCTTGGGCAAGTCATACACTCTCAGCTTCAGGGAAGGCAATGGCAAGAATAAACCTTGCCAGGTAAACCCCATGATAGGGTAATCTTAGGATTGCCATAAGTCGGAAATTACTTGAAGGCACACAACAACAACAAATATATGAAGTAGCATTGCTGAACTGTGCATATTGAAGCAAACACAATTGAGGCACTGCAAATAGATTGTGCTACCCTCTGTTCAGCTTGCACCACCCCTCCACTCTGTTCCCACCTGTCCTCCTGTTCTCCAGAGAAGTCAGCTTGGAGATCTGGGATGGGGAAACAGGTGGTGGATTTCCTTGTAGATGGGAAATGTCCATGGGGCACATCCACCTGCTAACGTTTGTAAAGTAAAGATGCTGGCAGTGTAGTGATGCAGGTAATGTTTTTTGCTACTAGTAGGCATTGAGACTGCAGTTCCTATATCCTGGCCCTCAAGATGAGATTTTTAATTGGACATGGATATCAACTTATTTAACTTAATGGGGCTTTTTTTTTACTGAAATTTGTTAAAATTCTTCTTTTTACCTGTGAATATGCTAGTCTTTGATACCACTCATCTGTTGGAGAGAAGTGATCTACTTAAACATGAGAGAATACAGTAAGCTCTAATAGAAGAATTCATATTTCCGTAAGGGCTATCTAGGGACATTAGAGTTGGAAAATATATGATAGTTGGAGCTAGGCTGAACTTTCTCTGTGCATTGTATGTTTTCATATTCCAGGATAGTGTATCAAAATGGATTCTATATATTAAATTCACATTTTTGAACCAGTCATTCTGGAATTCACTGGGATTTGGAATAGATATAAGAGTAGCAACTCAAGTGGTCTCTTTCCTTTTGTTCTTTGACTTCATTTTACAGTACCCCATTTAAAGATTTATTGTAGGGAAAAATATCAGGAGTAAGCACAGCCCATCGAATCAGCTCCCTCCCTCCTCCCTCCCCTTTCTGTCTTCACTTCTGCAGCGTTTGTACTTTGACTGCTTCCTGGTCTCACAGAAAGAGGCAGTGCTGAGTTAGAAAGACAAAAATAGACCTTTACAGAGAAATACAGGGATTGCAAGTGTGTGTGTATCTATGCGTTTCTATGTATGTGTGTTTGTGTGTGTGTGCGCGCATGGTGGTGGTGGTGGTGCTGAGGAGAGGAAGGCAGCATTAGGCTGGTTTCCAGGAGGAGCTCTTCTCTCTTTTCACTGTGTGTTAGGCATTTTGTACAGATTTTTGTTTTGTTTAAAAACACTTACCTCTTCCGGAAGCTCTTTGCATCTCTTTGGGGGAGGAAAAAGAAACCAACTGTGATCAGAAAACGACCAGAAACCATTTTATTTGAACAACTGGTGAGGAAGAAAGAGGAGAGGATACCATCACAGGGATATAAATATCATCTGTTAAAATTATTTCTCTGAATAGAATTATACATCACTAGTGCAATCTGACATCCACCCTAAGGGACAGCAATGGGGTGTTTGGGCAACAGCAAAACGGAGGATCAGCGTATTGATGAGAAAGCACAGCGAGAAGCCAACAAAAAAATAGAGAAGCAGTTGCAGAAAGAGCGACTGGCTTATAAAGCCACACACCGTTTGCTTCTGCTGGGTAAGGAAGAACGGCATTTTGGTGGGGGAGGGAGAGGAGGGTGCAGTGGTGCAGTTCAGTTTCCCATGGCTGGCAGATAATAGATGAACTATGCTATTTATGGATAAGAGAACATAAGATGGGGAGAATGCAGCCCAGTTTTATTAAACAGTGTATGTAAAATGCACAGCTTGACCAAGGTATGTGCATGAGCCTTTCAGAAAAAGAAGATGCTTTTGACCTGTCTTCCCCATTTTCCCTTCTCCCAAATATATACATCAAAAAATTTTCTTTTCTTTTCTTTTTTTCTATTTCAGGAGCCGGTGAGTCAGGCAAAAGCACTATTGTCAAGCAAATGAGGATCTTGCATGTAAATGGATTTAATTCAGAGTAAGAATTATTATTACTTGTGGGGGAGGATGCCAAAAAAAAAGACACCTGAACAGTATACATTTAAAACACACTAACCTGAACTGGAAGATCAATTTTTCTCACGGTTTGTTTGTACGTAATTGGTCATTTACCTCTACCTATCCCAAAGCATAAAAATTATTGCTGATGTATAGCAAGAGAAGAATGAATTTATACACCACCACCACTCCGCATGATCTGGTCCTTCTACTGTATTTTACACTGTTGCTACTGCAGTGCTTAATAGGCCCTTGTGTGGGAACAACATGGCGACTTACAACAGCAAATACTAAATATTTTCTTTGTATGTTGGGATAAGAGATGTGCATAATACATGTATATCAAATATACAGTTTTTCAAGTTAATAAAAATACCAAATTGACAAGAGTGCAGTCTATTACAAACTGTTTTTCAACTGTATTGTTTATATCAGAAATCTCTTTTTTAAAATTTAGTATAAACAGTAGAGAAACAGCTGTATGTGTTATATATGTTAGGAAGTCTGTTATTAAGCACAGTTTATAGTACAAGTGAAGAGATCACTTCCAATCCTTTACACATGAACCCCCAAAACACATGTATACATAGTAATATGATCATAGTAATATATCCTGTTGTAGTACTATAAGTAATCTCTTTTAATTAAACTCACATGTTATTTTTTATTATGAGATGAGATGTGAATATTAAGAAGTAAATAACTATTAAAATTTGAGTTACACAATCTTAAAAGCAGATGAACATTTTGTGATGATATTTTAAACCAACTTCATTAAATTATTTTGTGTTATGTGTGTTTTATATAATATAGAGAGAAGAAACAGAAAATTCTGGATATTCGGAAAAATGTAAAAGATGCAATTGTGGTAAGAATACATTTCATTTTTATTTTAAATTCTATTTTTAGTTATTGGCTTGTTGTGTAGAGAATGTTTTTCATGTGCTGTCAAATTACTGTCTTACAAATCTATGTTGGTGTAAACAGTAAAACAGTTCTGTATCCTGATCCTATGTTGTTCTTATTTTAGACTATAGTTTCAGCAATGAGCACTTTAATACCTCCAGTTCCATTGGCCAACCAAGAAAACCAATTCCGAGCTGACTACATCAAGAGTATAGCTCCACTTTCCGACTTTGAATATACCCAGGTAAGATTTAAAGGTCCTTTTCATGTTTTCTACCTTCTAGCAATTTTCAAAAAGTATGGAATGACTTGTTTTAAAACTGAGCATTTTAAAGGTGTAACTTTCTTATTGTGTTATCTTCTTTGGCATTGTATAGAAGAAATGTGATCTGTACTGCTTTTCTTGTTCTTGAAACTATTTAAGGAACATTATATAATGAAACCATTCAAGAGCTGTTTGCAGATTCACGATTGTGGGTTTACACATGTTGTGGAAATATGTGTTGCATTATTTCACAATAGGGGCATGATGGTGTGCCAGAGTTATTTGGTGTAGGATATTGATGGAAACCATTGTGAGTAAATGGTGTGATATATGGAGTTTTGAGATTCTTTGTCTCTTTTTTTGTCTTGGTTTGCATTGCATGGCAGCAAGTTTAGGCGATGGTCAGATATTTGCGGGCAATCATTTTAGGCCAACCATCCTTCCATATTTAAATAACTATGCTGTGATCCCATATCACTTATCTGGGAATAAACCCCTGCAAACTCACTGGATTTACACTGATTCAGAGTGTATAGCATTGCACTGACAGGTTGGATACAGGATGACTTATGAAAGATCACAGAAGGAAAGTTCCCTATTCCTACTCCATTGCAGTCCCTTGAGAAGCCTCCTTGGGGCACAGAAGCAATACTGAAGAAAGAGAGTTGGGTATGGTGGGCTATGAGGGACAGGGATGGAAAATTTTCCTTCTGTGGTCTTTACATTATCTTAGCTTGGGATCTGAGCTTTATTATCCATGGCTTTTGAATATCATGAAGATGTTCTTTTGCTTGTGTACATTGCTATGTTCTTCATAGAATGGTCTAGAGAAATCCCAAGGGAATTACTCCAGTAGCTCTTTTGAACTAAATCCTATGTGATAACATCTATAATGATTGAAATTTTCAGCAGATTGCATTGATTTCAATTTAAATGTTCCAATTTTGTTTACTGAAAGGTAAATTTGAGTATGCAACACTTCTTTGCTTATATATAGGTAACAATGTTTCTCTATTTTCAGTCACTGGGAAGACCTTTTTTTGCCTTTTATATAAAAAAAGTAGGAACACTGTCTCTTCCACTGCCCTCACATTAGTACCCATTTCGCTGATTCACAATGGAGCCACTTCGGGTTATTTTGGGAGAGAGAGATGGGGCAGAGAATGAGTATCTTGCGTCATATTTCTAGAATTATGAACTGATAAATTTCTCATTTTGAAGATTACAGTGTTTTAAAAACAAAATATGGCTTCAGTGTATCATAAAGCTCACCACATACAAATGGATATTTCTTTAAATTGACAGATTTTATTATAAATTATGAACTTCTTAAAATACAATCGGATACATAATTAATTATACATGTTGATTTGGTTATATTTTGCAGGGAGTAAGTCCTACTGAATTTGATGGGACGTTCCTGAATTAAGATTTAGAACATTGCTGCACTGCTTCTAATGTTAAGGGGTTATTTTACCCACATAAATTTTAGTAGCAGTTATTATCTTAACCTTTAGTTGTATCTTTTTAATAATCTGGACTAAAGGCCTTCATGGTTCTTTTTAGTGTGATGAAATTACATGGATTTCTTTCATAGAAAAGAATTCTCAGTAGAGAGGCACTTGTATGAAATTTCCTTCTATAGAAATTTAGGCCCAAAAGGGCCTAATTGGTTTCTTATCTGGGTTTGAGAAATATATTAAGCAAAAATAGACATCTTCAGTAATGATAAAATAAAAATAATTCTTTCTTGATGTATGTCTTTTAAAAAATAAAGATGGACATTAGTTCTTTTCTGGAAGCATGCCAAACCAGGAAATCAAGGTTGATCTTGTCGTTTCGTATTTGGAGTTGGACTGCATCCTTTTGCAAAAAGTGAAGGCACTGAACGTGTTATATTCCTTTAAACAAAATAATTTTGGCAGACTTATTGGCATTTCTTTTTTGCTAAATATACTTGTAAAAGATAGTTGAACAAATGAAACCATGCTTATTTAGAGGGAGAAACAAATCAGAGATTTTGCTTCTGTTCTTGGTATAATAGGTGTGTAAATGTCATTGAGATCAGCTTTGCTTAGTTATAACTCTGTACACAATTACTGTATTTGTTCTATATTAAGCTAGTATTTTTTAAATATGACTCTTATTTACTAATTTAGTCTTTCTTGAGCAGCATATTTCTTCATTGCACATGTCAAAAAATACAGTTCTTGCAACCAGTTCCATCATCTAAAACAACTTAGAAACATGTTTTGAAAACTTGTTCCTTGTGCCACAATATAGATATGGCTTTTACATATCTGAAAATGATACAAATTTCAAAAGCAGTTTGGAATAATAGCACAGCAGTGTACTGTTTATCATCATCATCATCAGGTCCCGCTATACAGTTGCAACCCCTTCAGTTTACTTAAATCTCGGAATTCTAACCGAGATATATTCGATATTAACATGGTATTGACTTTTTGAGGAGGAATTCTGAAATTGCTAAACCTGATATAGGCTGGATAACATCATATACAATATTTGATAAATGGGGTATGAGTATTTAGAACAAGGGTTTATATCTACAAACAATTGCATTAGTGTTCCAGAATCGCTTTGAGTTCTGAGTAACTGTTGTGTGTTGTTGACTTAGAACATAGTGTGGTGTAATTTAAATGGTATAAAGTACCTTATATACTGTACTCATCAATAAGTTGACCTCAGGTATACACCAAGGGCAGTTTTTGGGGCTAAAATTACGAATTTTGATATGATATGTGGATAAGTCGAGAGTAAAACTTAGGAGCATGTAACAAAGGATATAAAGAATGAAGCAAAGGAAAACAATGCTGAAAAACTTTTAAAATTCCAATAGGCATAACTGTTTGTGCTCACACTAAAGGCTGGATGCATGAGAAAGCAGAGAGGGGTCAGTGCTTCCAGGACAGATCATACTCTTACCTTTCACCTGGGAATGGTTCCTTTTATAATAAGAGTTAGCACAGTATAGTTAGCACTCCATATCCACATACTTGTTTATCCATGGCTTCAAGAATCCACAATTTGAAAATACTGTGCATGTGTGTATGTCTGTGTGTGTGTGTGTGTCTGTGTATTCCAAAAAGCAAATCTTGATTTTGCCATTTTCTATAAGGAGCATCATGTCACTGTGCCATTGTATAGATATGGGATTTGAGCATCCATGGATTTTGATATCCATGGAGGTGTTTGTAACCAAACCCCAGTAGATACCAAGGGCCCACTGTACTTACATTGACCGATGTTACATCACAAGTTTTTTGGGGTCAATTTTTTGGCTAAAATTTCTAGGCTTATACGTGAGTATATACAGTAAATATTTTGTCTTTATTAGTAAACTTTTCATTTAAGATTCTACCAGTGTAACAGGTAGCAAAGTTTGCTTTGGTTTGCACCTGTTCACTTGCTATATTACAAACTTTTCAGTTCCAGAAATATTTTTGGATATGATGCATATGTCAGCTCCAGTCCACATGCACTCTGTCACTGCCAAGATAGTTTGTAGGGCGGGATTTCTCAGCCAGGGTTCCCTGGGACCCTAGTTTTCCTTGAAAATTCCTTAGCGGGTCCATCAGAGATTGTGAATTTTTTTAAAATAGACATTTTTATACTGTAGATATAACTATTAAATTTTCCCCATTGCATAGCTTGTTATGTATATATTCCCATGCCTGTACAGTGCACCCGTGTCATATGCGGGCACACTATATGCGGCTTTCAGCATACACTGAAAGCTGCGAGGGAGCCTGCATGAGCGCGCGGGGTGCAAGGGGCGGTGCATCCCATTAAGATTAATGGGGGCACACCCCCGCGCCATACACAAGCCCCATTACTTTCAATGGTGCTCGAGCATACGTGTTTTTTTTACGTGAGGGGGTCCAGAACGGATCCCCCACGTAAATAAAGAGTGCACTGTATTTACATGGGACAGGGAGGAAATCTGGTCACTGAATCCTCAACAAGTGAGTATATTGTGCCTATACTGGCTAAGGCTACAATCCAAAGCTAGAACAGCAGAGTCTAATAGAAACTGACACATTGATTTCCCTTTCCCACTGCACCTAGCCATATGCTCCAGAACAGTGTTCTAGAAGGTTGGGAAAACCCTGTAAGCCTCAGCATTGCAGGACATGGGAAAGGAAGGAGGTTGTGTTTATTTTGGTCAATTTATTAGCCTACTCTTTTTGTATGGTTCCCCTCCCCACAAAGGATATAGATTCTAATGCAAGCCAGTACTGTAGATAGAGGAAAGTTCAATTTTTTTTCTTTTTAAAAAATTTCCTACTTGATTTTTTTAAACCTTTCACAAGTAGGGCCGGAAGTCTTATCACAACTTTCTGTTCTACAAGGTAATAGTGAGGTCAGGTATGTGGGAGTCTAGGTCTTTTCTCTATTTAGAATTAAAACTAACTTATTCATCATGCTCTCTTTTTAAAAACACACTCGGTTAGTTAAATTTAGCTCATGTTTCTTGAAATATTTCTCTCCCTTTCATAAATTTTAAAATCTCATAAGGCAAACATAATAAATTTCTATTAAATTTAGCTCAAGCCAAAATGGGATTTAATTTTTCTAAACAGTGGGTTGGTAGGTTTAATTTTTTAAAAGATTGTAAATTGTTTTTGAGTTTTTGATATTTACAATATGAACATTTATTGGCATTGTTGAATACTAAAGCTACTAAAACCGTAAGGCAAAACAATATGAGGTAAAATAGCCTATGACTCGATTCCTTCTTTAGAATGAAAATTTCCCTCCAGTTTCCTACAGGTTGAGTCTCCCTTATCTGGAAGTCTGAAATCCAAAATAGTCCAAAATTCAAAAAATTTTCATGGCTGGCCAAGGTTTCTTTTCTGATGGTTCAGTGAACACAAACTTAGTTTTATGCACAACATTATTTACAATGCAGTGTTGTATATGAAATTATCTTGATGCTATGTGTATAATGTATTTATGAAACATAAATTAATTTCATGTTTAGGCATGTGACCTATCTCCAATATATCTCATTATATATATGCAAATATTCCAACATCTAAAACACTTCTGATGCCAAGCATTTTGGATCAGGGAGACTCACCTGTACTACACTGGTAGAATTTAGTATGCAAAGGGATCTTGTAGCACCTTAACTGTACAAAAGAAGTTGTAGCATAAGCTCTTGTAGACTTGGGGCCTAAACAGACGGCCCTAAAGGGATGGTGTAACGCCATCCCTTTGAGCACTGAATCAGGGGCTGCAGCAATCACACTACGCGGCCCCGAACCGGCATTTTCCCAGGTCAAAAAGAAGTGGCAAAATGCCGCTTATTTTTTGGCCCAGAAAAAAGGATGTTTTTGCCGCTGCAGCAGCACATTTCGGTGCTTCTTTTGGCCTGCTGCATGTAGTTGCTGCACCACCGGAATGCTGCCCGCTGTCTGGTTGGGCAGGCAGTGTGACGGTGGCTTGGGGATAGAGTCGGGGCATGTAGCTGCCATGCCCCCACTCCATCGTGATGCTGGCCCTTTGGCTGGCCTGTTTAGTCTCTTGGACTTCTTCCCCAGAAAACAAGCTGTTCACTCCCATAAATCAATCAACAAAGCGTAAAGGGAGGTTTAGGAAGTTGACTCTGGAGGGAGAGGCAAACCTCATCAGTCTGCCATTCTCCACTTTCTGCAATACATAATTCACCAGTGATCAGTGGCCTCGCCTCAGTGGCATCAAAAACTGAGAATGGACTCATAGGGGGATGAAAGACCTCTAACAAAATGGCTCAACCACTGCCCACCATGGCAAATGCTGACATTGTACACTGCATGCAGTGTTTAAAAAACACACTTTTTTCAATCATGATGTTTTGTGGAAATTTGGGATTCTGTAGAAACCTGGTTGAGAAACCCTGCTGTAAGGATCTATATGTAAACATATTATTTTAGTGTAAACATCAGCATATAGACTGAATTTTGATTCTAGACCAGTACTGAAGCCTCAAGAGCTCTATGAATAAGACACTGAAACAAAAAAAATATATTTTTGCCCTATATTGTTTTTTCTGTTACTTTAAAGATCGTATTTTACATGCATTTTGGGGGGGATGGTGCTAATACCTTTTTCTGAAGACAGCGCCCACACCTTCTCAAGGGATCCATAGCACAAAAAGGATAAGAATCTCTATTTTTGGACAATAATCAATAAGCAGCATTTAAAATCCAGTGTCTGAACAAAATATATGTATGCTTTCTGCATGGGACTAATGCTTCTTTGCCAGTACATCTTCTGTATATATTAAAGGCCCTCTTCCCCTGCATATATGTGTGGTTCTTTTCACATAAGGAAAGGGTTGGGTTATATAAGGTCTTAATATAGAAAAATCGAGTTTTGACATTTATCATCTTGCAGTTAATCTCTGAGTTTATTTGCCTCAGAGTTTTTGTACATTCTCCTACTGAAGAAGACTTTTTAATGTGTATGCATTATATTCAGTCACTGGATCTGTTTGTTATTTACTGGTTATTGATTATTGTACTAGTGTTTACATTGAAATAATTAGTGATTATCTAGGTAAAGTGTTAATAGTTTTTCAGCAGCACTTGGAAAAATACATCTCATTGAAATCAGTGTGATTTAATATTGAATAAATTTGGTAAGGATTGTGCTGCAGTCATTATTTAAAGCAAAACTCCTGCTAAAATAATGTCAAAATCCATGGGATGTGAACTCAGATATACTTATTTGCAATTTTTATTCAAAGAATATTTATTCAAAGCTGTGTTAATGAGTTACAACCAAAACAACACATTGAGTTATACTGTCTTAAAGATTAAGGGATTAATTAATTCATTTATTCACTAGTCTGTAGTCCACAACACAGGTTGTACAGGTTGAGTCTCTATCAGTATATCTGAAATCTGAAATATTCTAAAAACCAAAATGTCTTTCATGGTTGCCTGAGATAGTGACACCTTTGCTTTCTGATCCTTTGTTTAATTGAAAAAAATATTTTAATATATTCTATAAAATTACCTTTTTACAATAAGGGATACTGTATATTGTGTATAAGGGGTTTACAAAACATAAATGAATTTTGTATTTAGAGTAGGGAGTCCCATCTCTAAGACAATGAACTCATTATGTACCTATTCACAAATACAGCTATTCCAGAATCCCCCCCCCAAAAAAAAAAATCCCAAACATTTTTGGTCCCAAGCATTTCAGATAAGGAAAACTCAACTTGTAATAAATTTGTTAGTGGTTTAGGGTATATAAGAAAGCATTGTTTTTACAAATTATTATGAAAACATTTGTTCTGTTTTAACCTAAACAGATTTCATTGCACTAGTTTTGACATCTGTGACAGTTACTTTTATTTTTATGGCTGTATCTTTACTTTTATTAATATATTGTGAATAATTAATGTAGTTTTGTGTGTTGTGCTTAGTTTTGCAGAACGTATGTTTTTACAACATTTCTTATGTTCAAATATCTTCTTTTAGTTTTATAAAAAAATATTTGAATACAGTGAAAGATTTTTTTCTAGTATGTTGACTAAATATATTTTTAAGTGGATAAGATGTCTTCTATAAAAGACCTGAAGTACTGTGTTTCTTTCCTTAAGCTTTGAGAACAGATTTTGCATAGTATTGTGTTTTATTACCTTACAGGCAAGTTAAGAGGAAAAAGACAGTGTTAATCACAATTAGCTGCATAGATATAGAA
The DNA here is from genome assembly GCF_019175285.1 of Sceloporus undulatus. NCBI lineage: Eukaryota > Metazoa > Chordata > Lepidosauria > Squamata > Phrynosomatidae > Sceloporus > Sceloporus undulatus. The sequence goes on along the minus strand of NC_056525.1, from coordinate 189,078,167 downwards.
CAATGTCTGCCGAAAGGTTTCTACTGGACATAAACATAACATTGGGGCAGAGAAATGATTGACATTTTTTAAAGTTAACAGAAATTGATTTGTGCCATTTTTAATCCTGTATTGATTATTGTTTTGCCTTTGTGTGACAGAGTGAACATATTAAGGACACATTATACTACTAGCTGTGGACAAATATAATGTCTGTTATGTAAGTTTATATTTGTAAAAGTATATTTTAAGCATAAAATAGTTCAACACTATGCTGATAATTAATTCAGCATTATTTTTAGCTATTTAGAATACATTTCTAGAAGTAAAGAGCAGTTGGCCTTTACAGGCTTAACAAAATTATTTTAATCTATAGATGTATAGGCTCACATACTAGGAAAGGTGAACAACATATGGACTTCAGTCCTATATCCAATTTACCTGAAAATAAATTCCACTGAACTCACTGAGTTTTACTTGTGAGTAGATAATATATAGGGTAGGATTGTTTAGGGATGATCTTGGAGAAGGGCGTGCCAAGCTCTGCTTGTTTACTCAGGAGTAAGAATTCAGGTGTGGTAATGAATTGTTTGAAGCTAAAAGTTCCCTCTTTGCTGCAGTTGAGATACCCCAGTCAATAGAGGACAGCGCTTGAAAAGGCTTTGAGAATCCTTCTTGCTGTGCAATCTGGTGATTCTGGGTATTTTAGTTGTTGTTTTTTAAAGTGACATTTTTAAGCTCTGCCAGAAATAATGGCTTTTAGCTTATCATCTTGACATCTTAGTCTGCCACTTCAAAGTGAGGCTATTACCATGGGTTTCCCTTGTGCATGCGGTAGTCTTGATTTTTGTGGTCCATGCTATGCCCTGCACTCAGCAGCTTTGTGCTTGCCAGGGATCTTACCACAACTCCTCATTGCACTTTGACTTGCTAGTAGGAGGGCACTGGAAACATCATTCTTCAGAACCCTGCTTACCAAGCCAACAGAATTCCTTCGCTTAGTATAGCTGCCTGGCTTTTAAGATGGATTTTAAGGGCATCTGCGGTCGTGGGAAACATGCCATAATTGTAAATGTGAATATGAATAATTATATTTATTTGTATCTGCCTCTCCCTGTATTGGATCGAGATGGGTAACAACAAACATAAGAACAATAAAAATAGAACACAACAAGCCACAAGTAAAAAAGACATAGCAAAACATATAAAATCCAATTCCCTATCTCCCTCCCAAATAGTGTTAAAAACAACAATTACCAATAAAATACTACCAATAAAGTAGTCAATAATATCAAGCACAGTCACAGTCCGGTGAGAACAGCTATGGAACTGGAGAGTGAACATTCCAAGGAGGTCAGTTTGGGGAGGCCTGCTGGAAGAGATCCATTTTTATTGCCTTCTTAAAGGCCTCCAAAGAGCTTATATGGCGGATTTCTCTGAAACAGTTACAAGGTCATAAGTGTAGCATATGACATCATAACTCTCCAAAATAATGTCAGCTTCTATCTTATATTGGTTGTCTTGAGCCTAAAAAAAAGAACATTGTTTAAAAATATATCAGCTTTCTCTCCTTTGCTTTGATATCATAGGAGACTTATCTATCATTTAAATATTTTCCCTAAAAATCATGATAGCATTTAAAATTATCATCATATTTATTGAGAGAATGCATTATCTTTGAACCATATGGAACAATCTTTTCTAATCCTGCAGCCAGAAATATGCATAGCGCCCAAGGACAGCCTCTTTCTTTGCTCCTCCCAATTAGCTGATAGTCTGTGGCCATTTGTATAGCACGTATAGTTAGGAGCTAAATCCTTGATGTTCAGAAGAATATTTGACAGGAATATGGGTGAACTGTACAAGTCCCACTGCAGAGTAATAGCTGATGAATGCTGTAGGGTAGCAAACCAAAAGACCGGCTGGAGTATGTGAAAAGAAATTTTGCAGACAGCTGTGTCTAGAAGAGGCTGGATCATGCCTGGGATAGCTAGACTTAATCTCGTTAAAACAAGATCTGATGAAGTAGAAAGGCAAAGACTTTTTCAGCTGTGAATCCAGGAGTACCCAGGTTAAATCCTCAGATATAAGTTAATAAGTTTAGGTAAGCTATGATCTCTCAGCCACAATTTGCTATCTGGGGTAATAAGACTAATATGTAATATAGGGCTATTGTCACAATTCTTAGAGAATATATGTGAAGCACTCTGAATATTCAAGGAGTGCTTATAGATCATGCAGTTAGAGATGATGATGGTTATTATTATTATTATTATTATTATTATTATATTTATTTATATCCTGCTCTTCTCCCAAGGCTGGGACTCAGAGCAGCTTACAACATTAAAAAGCCCATACAGTTAAAAACATACAAAAATAGTACAGTATATTAAAATAAAATTAAATTGCTATAATAATTAAGATAAATTCAATTCTAAAATCAAATTTAAAAAGATTAAAATGCTTAAAATACATTAAAACATAGGCCCAGAACAGACGAGCCATTTGTGACGCTTTCGTCACATTCTAGGGTTGCCTTGGGGTGGTGCAGCCACACGCCCCAAGTATGGCTGCCCTGTCCCCAATCCTCCAGAGAAAGGGGCGGGTGCAGGCCACCCCAAAGAGGCAGTCTGTACTTCGCCAATATAACAGCACCCCATCACATGCCACAGGAAACCACTGCAAACAGCGGTCTGCAGGTGCCTGTTTTTACTCCAGAGGGACAGTGCCGCCCCAAACCACCCGCCATCACTCTGGAGTAAAAACCCAGAAAAAACGGGTTCTTTTTGCGCCACCATAACGATGGCGCACTTGTGACGTAACTGGTGCAACACAATGTGCGGACGCTATGCGTCCGTTATGTCATAATAGTGATCCCCGTGTACATGGGACACCACCATTATTGCCCCACCGGCACATATTAGGGTTAGGGACCGTGCAGTTGCCACGCAGTCCCTAATCCTAAAATTGGCACCAGCACAGCGCTTTTGCACTGTCTGTACCGTGCCTTTAAAACTTTCTGTTTTAAAAACCTGTCTAAACAAGTAGGTCTTAGCCTGACAGTGAAAGGATAACAAACATGGGGCCATTCTGGCCTCCCTCGGCAGGGAGTTCCAGATTCTAGGGGCAGCCATGGAAAAGGCACTCTCTTGTGTCCCCACCAACCATGCAAATTAATCCTTCAGAAAATGTAGGTTGCATTTGAAAACGAACCCCCCAAAATGGGCACATTGTTTAGTATCCCTATAACTGATGCAGAAACTAAACAAAATACAGTATGACCCACCACCACCCATGGGGCTACATTCTAGAACTTTGTGCAGTTACCTGAAAATATGGTTAGTAGTGAACACTACTACTGACTTCCCCCCTTCTCTCTGCTGAAGAACTAATTTGTCTTTTTCTTTGGCTAGGAGAAGGAGAAGCAGTTACTCCCTTCTCCAAGTCAAATAATTTTTTGTCTTTTTCTTCAGATGAGAGAAGGAGGAGCAGTTCCTCTTCCTTTTCTCAACTAAAGAAACAATTTGCCTGTTTCTCTGGTTGAGAAAAGTGTGGTGGCAGATGGGCCTTCTGCCAGATTTGGCACCTGGATGGGGGGGCTGCTTTGGGGAGCTCAATGCAGGCAGCCTGGTCCCTCACTGCCCTCATCTTCATCCACAAAGGCTCCAGTGCCTGGCTCTGTGGGAGTCTGCATCCTGCTGCAAGGGATAAGGTGAGCAAAAGGTGAGGAAGAACCCCAGCTGCTGTATGCCATCCATTTTATTTTTTATCACTATAAATAAATGTGGGCAGGTTTTGGGAACATTTTGCATTTGGCAGAGGGCAGTTCTGGCAGTCATGCAAAAAAGTAACTTTTCCATGTGGAGACTGACTTGGTAAGATGTTAAAACATCACCTTTAGACTACGAGCTACTTTTCATCTTTTCTGCTGGGTTTTGTGGCATATGAGGTTCCAATGTGATCCTATAACCCAGTATATTAATTGCACCACATTATATTATATAAGAAGGTAGGTAAAATCTTTTCCATTTTCAGTCCCCTAGTTCGGAGTGTGCTTGTTCAGAGTCCCTACGGATCTTTTTTTCCACTGAACTTTTGAATTAGAATCTCTTGACTTTCCTTTCATGTCTTTCTTCAAGCTTGGGCATTTCATTGCAACTTCATCCCTGTTGTTTTCTGGTTGCATTTGTATCAAAACAATACATGTGTAAGGAAGGCCTTTCCATCTGGTGTTATAGCAAAGGTGCTGTCTACAGTTTCTGCCTGGGATGCCCAAGTCATAAGGCTGGCTTGACTCCAAGCATTAAAATATGGCAATATAATAATCAGAGAGTGCTTTTTGAATGTACAAAGTGTTTCACTTACATTAACTTTGTAATGTTTCCAACAAATCTAGGTAGATGAGTGTTATTATCTCAAAACTGTAGATTGGAAGGGGAGGGCCTCCTGAGGCTAAGGATAACTTGCCTGTTGAGATTAAATCTTAATGGAATTTCCAAGATCATACCCTGCACAGTACACCAACTTTCAGTATGGCTTGCTTCATGGGGGCCTGTTGCTGCATTCTCATCTCTGACACTTAACTAAAGGGAGTTGGGCAGAGAGATTTTGCAGCTAGTAATTTGTAGCCCAAGCTGAAGTAGCTGACACATGTAAAAAAAAAATAACTTTGCCGATACATTTTGTTTTTGTTTTATTTATAAGTTCAGGGGAAATGGTATCCAGTCTGTCTAAGATAAATAAATATGTCGACCCTCATTATCCACAAATTCTATCATCCATGGCTTCTAAATATTCCAAAAATATATGAATTCTAAAAAGCAAACCTTGTTTTTGCAATTTTATGCAAGGGTCACCATTTTACTACACCATTGTATTTAATGGGACTTGAGCATCTGCAGATTTTGTTATCCATTGGGGAGGGGGGTCCTGGAACCAAAGCCCAACAGATACCAAGGGTCTACGTTAGCAATCTGTCTGGGCTCCAGCATAACAAGTCACCTCAGTTAGATGAGCATGGTAGTAAAACCACCCAATCTTCTTGCAACCATGCTGCTGGAAAAGAAGGAAAGTGTACCTGCCCAGAGGTTTGTGCTCATAATGCCAAGCTATTGATTAGGGATGTGTATGTGTATGTCTGTGTCAACCAAGCCTGGGAGTTTCCCACTCAAGATTGTGAAGTAGTTAATGGCATCCCAGTTCCAGGAGAACCTTGACATTTATTGGGTGTATACACACTACACAATTAAAGTAGTTTTGACACCAGGTTAGCAGCCATGGTTCTGTCCTGTGGAATCCTGGTTTGGGGAGGCACCAGAGTTTTCTGACAGATGTGGGTGAATACCTCACCAAATTACAAATCCCAGGATTACACAGTGAGTCATGACAGTTAAGTGGTGCCAAACTGCTTTATTTCTGCAGTGTGGCTGCATCTTACGACTAGCAACAAGATTCACAAGTGACCTGACTTGTTAAAGCAAATAGAAAAATAGCACTCCTCACCCCCTTTCATTCCCTACCATGGTTTCTCATCCTCTCCTCCATTTCTGGTTTGGGGGAAGGGAAGTGAAACCATAAACATGTGGAGCTATTACATATCAATAGCCTGGAAGCAGTAAGAAGACATTAGCTGGTTGCCTAGCAATATCTATGCTTATCCATACACAGGTGTTTCAGGAAGTAGTGGAGTGGGAAGATCAGGAGAGACTTCCTCTGTCTTTTGTTTCAGCTGCCACATGTCATTCTTTTTCTAATGCCAACTACCTGGAATGTTTGCTTACTGCAATAAAGAAAAAGACATGACTATTTTGGCAGGCACTGATGACATATGAAAAACAGTCACTATTCCTGTAAACTGCTTCAGCCTGTGAATGTTTTAAGACTGTCCTGGAGGAGAGATCCTTCTGTTCCAAAACTCATTGGGTTTCAACCCATATCTCATTGTTGACGTTCTGAAAACTAGTTTCTACCCTACCCCACCCCGTTCTTTCTGGATTTGATGATGCCTTCTTAGCCTTTTTTGTAGGCAGCATCCTGGCATGCTGTCCTAGCCTGGCACCGAAGAAGGGAAGCCCCGGTGTGGCCTACAAAGCCCCGGTGTGGCCTACAAAGCCCCGGTGTGGCCTACAAAGCCTGCGCTAGAGTGCAGGCACTGGTGCGGCCGGCTATAGGCCGAGGGGGCCTGGCACCGAAGGAGGGAAGCCCCGGTGTGGCCTACAAAGCCTGTGCTAGAGTGCTGGCACTGGCGCGGCCAGCTATAGGCCGAGGGGCCTAGCACTGGGGAGAAAAGCCCTGCTGTGGCCTACAAGGCCTGGCCTGTGGCTTCTCTAAAGACTCACTGACCTAAGGAGCCCAGGGATGGGTTTGGGGCCTGAAACAAGAAAAAGGTAAGGTACTTATCTCCAGGTAGTCCCAGGTAGCATGCACGCTTCTCAAGCTGCAGAGAGGGGGCATGGAGGATCGGGGCTCTCCTTAAGTTGGTTACAGCCCCGCCCCTATGAAACGTCATGGTGCGGAGCACCACCCCCAGAGGACCCAGGCCTCATTCCATTGGTCCATCAAATTGGGGTCCCTCCCTGCCATTGCTGTGCAGTGCTGGCATTTTGGGACCCTCCTTCTCAGCCTGGCCTGATCTCAGAAAAAGCCATTGGGCACTTCCTTCTATAGGTTCATTTTGTATGAGGGCCCAACATGTACTTTCTTTGGTGGCTACTCCCCATCTGTGGAACTCCATTCCTCTTTTCCAAATATGAAGGTGCCCTAGCTGAGGAAGGCCAGAGTGTTGGGTATCGATTTTTGTTCCCCAGATATTAATGCATGCCTTATAGAAAATGTTTTTATCACCATCTAATCTATTAATATCTGATGACAAAAAAGTGCTTTTATTCTGGTTTTGTGAATCCGGAAACAGAAGACGGGTGCTTAAATAAGGAAGTTAGGTTGGTGTGAGTTGTGCTGTTCACTCAAGAAGATGTTACCAAGCACCCTTCCCTGGATATATAGGATAGGGGTGGTTTCCACCCTGACACTTGTGGTTTGAGCTGGACATGCTGGACTATTTAAACCAGAGCAGTTTGGATTGGGGCTTCTGTGCTATTGCTACTCCAATGCGCGCGCATATATATATATATATATATATATATATATATATATATATATATAGTGTATGTGTGTGTGTGTGGAATTCTCCTGTTTCTCTTTGGGCTAAGCAAGAATTTTGTTGCCATGCCATGCCTTGGACTCCTTGGATACATGGTTTGGTTTTGTTTTGTTTTGTTGTTTTGGTTTTTTTGTTTTTTGGTCTACTTTTTGTCTACTTCATGCTATATACAATCACCCCTCCGTTTTCGCGGACTTGAGATCCGTATCCCTTGCATATAAACAGAGGGGGAAACAAAGGGATGTGCGCCTGCAGGAGTGTGCCCCCATTGAAGCCAGTAGGGCTTGAATATATGTGAATTTCTGTTTTTGCGGAAGCAGGCAGAACAGATCCCCTGTAAAAATGGAGGGGCGACTGGTTTTATTTGTTATTCTTCTTCAGTGGATTGCATCTTTATTTGGCTGATTGGTTCAGTTGGTGCTTGGCTAGACTCAGTTAGGGAGGTCAAGGGCCTGAATCTATAAGAGCTGAGCAGAGCAGTGCAGGATAGGAAGGACTTGGTGATGTCTCACACATAGGGTCACCATGAGTCAAGGTCAACTCTTAGACAGCTAACAATAAGAAATATTTGTCACACCTTGCAGATTGTGGGCAATTTGTTATGATGTGTTATCTTGGAAGGCTTCTGGTGGCACCACAAGGTGAAAAATTCATCCATTTCCATTATTGCAGATCAGTTTCAGGGAAAAATCACAGAATCGTAGAGTTGGAAGAGACCGCAAGGGCCATCCAGTCCAACCCCTGCCATGCAGGAAATCTCAATCAAAGCATCCCCAACAGATAGCCATCCAGGCTCTGTTTAAAGACCTCTAAGGAAGGAGACTCCACTATACTCCAAGGGAGTGTGTTCCACTGTCGAACAGCCCTTACTGTCAGGAAGTTCCTCCTAATGTTGAGGTGGAATCTCTTTTCCTGTAGTTTGCATCCATTGTTCCGCGTGGTTCTTGTTCCAAGATTACCTCCTCCTAGGCAAAATTCCTAACCAGTTCCACTGGAAGGGGTTTCTTGGAATTCTCTGATCCTTTATTGTTTTCCTACTGCCTTCTACCTTACCAAGCATTATCGTCTTTTCTTGTGAGTCATGTCTTCTCATGATATGTCTAAAGTATAAAATCTCAGTTTAGTCATCTTGACTCGTAGGAAGAGTTCAGGTTTGATTTGCTCTATGACCCATTTATTTGTTTGTTTGTTTTTCTCAGTCCATGGTATCTAAATTCTTCTCCATCACCACAATTCAACTGAGTTCCATATATATGAAGTTAGCAAGTTGATCCCCATAAATCAGTGATAGTATGTGTTGGAATCAAGGACAGAGTGTACCGTCTCACATAATACGTGAAGAGTGTTCAGTAGAGGAAGAAATAGTTACAAAAATTACATATGGATAGTTGGTTATTTCATGTTGCACAGCAACTGTTTCTGATGTTGGGAGGGGAGTGGAGATGTTAAGAAACTATTTTGTATTCTGTTTCTTTTTCGTTCATGAAAAATATAGTATGTATATACACATGTGTTTTCTCTCTTTAAAGAAAAACTGAAAGTGCTGTAGGCGAGATTAACTTTAACAAACAGACAGTTCTCTCATTTTGTGCTAAGTAGTTCGCAAATCTCAGTGAGTTACAACACAGTATTGACAAGTTGAAGCTGCAGTAGCATGCCAAAAGTAAAAAGTGGCATAATTTAAAACTATTAGACTTTTGTACTTTTTATTGTATTTATTGATCACACAATGGATAATTATATGAGTTTTCCTAACTCCCATCCAGCTATTTTCCAGTAAGTGAGAGGCTGTGCAGACCGCCCCAAGGGGCAGCCTGCAGCCACCTCCAGCTGCACCCGATCGAGACCATGGCAACCACACACTGTGGCCCCGATCTGGCCTTTCCAGGACACAAAAAGGAGCTGCAAAAAGCTGCTCCTTTTTGCACCTTGGAAAAGGCGTGATAGCCACGATGTCGCGGCTTTAAGGCACTCCTTTGGTGCTGCGTCATGTGGACACAGTGCCAGAGGAGCATTGTGATGGTGCACGCCGTGTGGAGCAGCACACAGCATCACACCGCCATGGGGGCAGAGTCGGGGCATGTGTCGTATGAACTCCACGTTCCGACTCCACCCCCAGGATGGCCTTAATGGCCAGTCTGCATAGGCTGTGAGTCTGGGATTGCTGCATCCATTTCTAATCAGCCCATTTTTCTTAGGTGTCAAGGGGAAGCACTCAGTGTTAAGATTTGGTCACATAGGACTGACAAGGACACCTAGAGTAGAGCAGATGGCTAGACTGCTGTAATGATTTGGTATTGAGCAGTATGGTGTAAAGGTTAGAGCATTGGACTATAGCCGTGGAGACCAGGATTCATTTTCCTTGCTCAGCCGTGGAAACCCGCTGAGTTTCCCACTTGGGTGAGTCACATTCTCTCAGTCCCAGAAAACCCCATGATAGGGTCACCATAAATCGGAAATGACTTGAAGAAACACAATTACAACATTTGCCAGTTCCTATCTATTTTTATTTCCTCCTAAACCTTTACTGTGAACAATTCGCATGTGTCCTATGAAACAGACATAGACAACAAAATGTATGTATGCTTATATCACTTTATTTCATTATTCACAGTAGAATAGTGAGATGCTTGAACTTAGTTACATACTTGAACTTTTACACCAGAGATGCTGCAGAATGAATTTGAGATCCTGGGTTTCTGTGCTCCCCCACTATCTACAAGTAAAGCATACTACTTTGTGTAGGTTTGGGAAGCCAAGAGGATTCAGTTATGTTGGAAAATGTTCTTCATATGCTCAGAGGCACTGAAGACATTTATAGTTATGAATTCTCCACCCTTCATTCATTGAATTGTTTTTGGCCTCTTCCCCCTGCTCCAACTAAAAGACTACTTTCCTCCTTCCTTTCCTCCTCTCCCCCAGCTACAAGGTTAGCTTTACTTTGTCTTAACCTCTTCATATGCCTGCCTGCTCCCAGCTGACGGCCCACTACTCCCCATTACACAGAGCCACACAACTGGCAGGTAAAGACCTTCTTGCTTAAGCAGGCTTTTAATGTGTAAGCAAGGAGGGCTCATATCAGGGGGGGGCTTTAATTAAAACATTTGTATATTTTAAAAATAATTTTATACTGGTTTAGATATAATGATTTAAATTGTTTTTTAAATTGCATTGTCAGGTTTTAATTAATTTCTTATGTGACCGCCTTTGGTCCCATTCTGGGAGAAAGGTAGCATATAAATGAAATAAATAACCACCCCACATGTATTCATCTCACTTTCCTCTTCATAGTCTCTTCTTTCACATGTCCCCCATTGCTCATGCCTGGCCAAAACACCTCTCTCTCAAACACCTCTCTCTAACGCCATCATGAAATTTGTTTCCTCAATCAATCCCTCAGCTACTGCTATGTTGTTTATCTTCCTTGTTCGTGTCCATGAAGAAAATGAATGAGAGGAAGCAGAGGAGAAGGAAGACATGTGAGCTGAGGCTGACTGCCTGCTTCTGGAAAACTACTCTAAAGTATCCATGACATCAAAACAAATTGTGGATGTCATAGAAATGGAAGATCTAGTGTCTATATAGTGTCATCTTTATATCCAATCACGTCTTTGCAAAAAATCAGTGTCCTTTAGCTGAAATAGACGTACAATTATTTACTAATTTTTAACATCACTTCTTGCTAATCAGCAAAGTGTTTGAAGGATGACTGAACAGTGTATATGTTAGTGGAGATAGAAAGAGCAGAAGAGAGATTCAAAACAGTGCAAAAACATAAATGAACACATCATGATAAGATGAAATCCCATACTTCAGAACAGCCTTTCACAGTCTTACAGTTTTCCAACATGTTGAACTCTCCCTGTTTCCAAGCAGCAATAGTATTAATGGGTTTTGCAATCCATCTGAGGTAGAAGAGTGGTTTAGGAAAGGTAACTTTAAAACAAGAAAAGAGCACGTTTTGGAGGAACCTATAATAAAATATCCCTCTAGGAGTCAATATTAACAACTTCCATGCCATTTTGTGTAAATTCCATGGTCTGTTTTGAAAGCCAGTAGATAAATAGTTAATGAATTGCAGTTAATGAAATAGAGTAAATGATACCAGTAATTAGTCTTTATGTCAATGAATTAAAATCCCAATATCTAATGATTTCTATTAAAGAATCAAAATTCAGACTTAAGATTCTGTTTCAAGGATATTTATAAACATTCAGTTACAGTTTTGGCATGTTGAATATAAGCTGTGTTGTACTGATTCAGTGACTATGAATGTAACTCCATGCATTTGAGGAAGTAGACCAAGTCTATGAAAGCTTACACTATAATTTCTTCTACACAGTTAGTCTGAAAGGTTCTACAAGATCCCTTTGCATACTGATATTCCAGACTGACGGATATATCTAGGAATTTAACTATAAACAAACAAACAGAAATTGGTGGACAGTTAATCAAAAGTATTGTGTATGTGTGTGTGTATGTATATTTAATATGTTAAGATACTTCTTAAAATGTGGGATTTTTAGTTGAAATCCTACTACTCTTAGTAGGTATCAAGATGTTAGCCTGTGATTGTGCTAACATTGGCATGATGAAAGAAAAAGTAGTACTAATCAATTGCTAAGATCCTCTTAAAATGACTCTGAAATAATATACAAAAGCCCTGTGTGATGCAGAATGCACAACTGGTGCTGCTTTGTTAAAATTCTATAGGCCGTAATGTGAAATTACCTGCTTCAATGCTGGTTTGCAGAGTTGCTGTGAAGCAATTTGCCCTTCTCTGTAGTAACTGCTTTCGTGTGATTGTACAGTTGTGCTACTGTGTAAAGCTGTTATTCTTTATGCTTGTTGCTCTATAGCCAGTTGTTATAAAGCAGCTGTTCATGTCAACAACTTGTTCTGGCTTTCTTCCTCATATGCCCTTGGCTTTCTGCCACAGTAACATTGCTAGGACTTTTCCACCTTAATCCTAGCACAACAACTGGAAAATATCACTCCCTGACAAATGGTATTTGTTGGATGAACAGCATTAGCTTCTAGTACACTAGATGGAGATCTGAGGGTACATGATGCACTTGCACTGATAAAACTAAGCAGGTTTGTATCATGAGGCACCACATATATTGCCTTCAGCTTCCCAGAGAAGTGTAATAAATTACATAGCCTTTTATTTAAGCATTAACTTGGTAGCAATTGACCATCACAAACTGCAGATGACCTAGCCACAGTGATCCCTACAATAGTTATATTGAGACTAAGCTGCTGTAGAACATTGTATATGGGGCTGCCTCTGATGACAGTTCAGAAGTTTCAACTGACCAGGCTGGTTGCATGTGGAAGTCATGATCAAACTGTATGACATGGATCCAAAACACATTGCAAAAATAATCCAGTTTGAGATAACTTTAACTGCCCTGGCTCAGCGCTAGGAAATTCTAGGAATTGTAGTTTATTGTGGCACCAGAGCTTTCTGACAGAGAAGGCTAAACGTTTCACAAGACTACAGCTCCCAGAATTCCTTAGCATTGAGCCCGGGCAGTTCAAGTGGTCTCAAACTGGATTATTTTTCCAGTACGTTTTGGACCGTGGATTCTGTTCTTGGTTGCACTGCCCAGTTCAATGTACTGTTTTGCTTTGTTTTCCTTTAAAGCCCCAAATTAATTAAGACCAGGTTACAGGGATGATCGCCTGTCTACACCCATCAAGCCAAGGAGCAGGAGAAAACCTGGTAGGAGTCTCCTTATTTTGGAGCTCCCTTCTGTGGTATACTAGCTTCTTCTTCGTGGTCTCTGCGAATCACACAAATGGGTTTATTCTGCGCCTGCACAGCAATCCTCGGAAACTTCTAGAATCTCCAGGCAGAATGCAATGTATCTTTCTGCAACATTTTGGCAGTAGCTCCGCCCACCCATATATATAGCCCCTAGTGGCCTGCCCCTCTTCAGTTCCTTCATTCCGCCACGCTAAGCAGCTCAAGGAACTTCGCTAGCATTTCGCTTCCTCTTTATCATTGGAATCTCTGGCTTTTGGACTTTGGTTTTCGGCTTGACCATTCTTTCGGACTTTCCTTCGGCCCTCTGACTTGAACGGCTTGACTTTGGACTGGTAATGGACTTCTCTTATCATGGCCTCTTTCAAGAGGTGCACTAAGTGCGGGGTAAAATCCCCATGGCCGACGGCCACGACAAATGTGTGCTCTGTTTGGGGGAGACCCACGTCCCGGGCAACTGCCCTCACTGCAACGCCATGTCCGTCCAAGCCCTTAAGAACAGGGACCGGACATTGAAGGCTGCACTATGAGAGAGTTCTGAGCCAGCCAGGCGTTTCTAGGGCCTCCGGAGATGGAGAAGATAAAGCCTCAAAGTCCTCAAAAAGGAAACAAGGGGACAAGCAGAAGGCCGCCGGGTCTTCCCGTCCCGACTGGGACAAGAAACGGGCTCGGTCAACCTCGCCACCCGCCAAAACCCAGCGCAAAGGCCCTCCGAGCACAGTCTCAGTGCCTCCGCCAGAGTCGAAGCCAGTAGCTGTTCCATCTCCCGACATCGGGTCAATTACGACCCCGACGCCTTCTGTACCGGCATCGTTCCCAGTGCCATTGGAGCCCAAGGTCCTCCTCGCCAGCCACCTCTCTGTACTGGCAGACAGCCTACAGATAGTGAACTTGGAGTCTGAATTGGAGGGGGAACTCCCAGACTCCGATGCACCACTCTCCCCACAGAGGCCAAGACCAAGGTCCCGTTCGCCTTCCCAGAGGCCGAAACCTAGATCACGCTCTCCCTCCCGGGACAGGCGACAGACACGGTCTCCTCCACAGAAGGACAGAGGCGCCCTCGGTGCGGAGGCTAACGAAGCATTGGCCTACGAACTGCTTGACAGGGCTGAGCCGGATCAGGATCTTTTCGACTCATATCCGGACCTCGTCTGTGACCACCGTACGGGACAGTACCTACTCCCGGTGGCACCTTCTCATCTGCGTCGTAGTATCCGAGGCCCTACACGGATGCGTCCTCCCGTCCATCCCGTGGATGTGACCCTTTTACAACACATGGGCATCTATCACTAATGACTCTGGACACTTAACATCGTCCGTAGGGGTTATGCCCTGGAATTTCGTGCGCTCCCACCAACCAGAGCATTTATCTCAACCGTCCTTTCGGACACCCTTCTCAACAAAGTGCGCACTCTTTTAGACAAGGGCGCTATTGAACCCGTCCATCCCTCTTGGGTTCAACGGTGCTTCTTCTCTAGATACTTCACTGTACCTAAGGGAGACTTAGGCCTCCGACCAATAATGGACCTACATGCCCTGAACACCTTCATCCTTTGCAAGAAATTTAGAATGGTAACTCTTGCCTCTATTCTGCCGCTTTTACAGGAAAACTCCTGGTTTGTGATACTGGACTTGAAAGACGCTTACTTTCATATTTCCATATTGAAAGATCACCACAGGTTCCTCACCTTTGCTGTCGGTGCAGAAGTCTACCAGTACAAGGTCCTTCCCTTCAGCCTCTCTACAGCCCCAAGGGTGTTCACCAAGTGCATGGCGCCCATAGTGGCCTACTTGCGCCAGAGGGGAATAACGGTCTTCCCATATCTGGACGACTGGCTCTTCACAGCATCATCCAAAGACACCCTTCTCCAAGATCTTCACTTTTCACTCTCCCTTCTGTACGTCTTGGGTCTACAAGTCAACTTCAGCAAGTCGAATCTGATCCCAACCAGACGCATTGACTTCATAGGAACCACATTGGACTCCGTTACACTAAGGGCATACTTTCCCAACGCAAGGTTCCAGGCCCTACGCTCAGCGCTACAACCTTGTCTCGATCGAAGACGTCTACGGGCCCAACTAGTACAGGTTGCCATGGGACACTTGGCTTCCACTACTTTTGTCACCCCATGGGCGAGGCTGCGTTTCAGACCTCTTCAATCCTGGTTCCTCTCCATGTTCGACCCCATTCGAGACATTCCTTCCAAGATGCTCACCATCCCGAGGACCGTACAGAGATCCTTACGCTGGTGGCTCCAGTTCGACAATGTCTGCGTGGGGATGCAGTTCCTAACCCCCCAACCGGACCTCTCTTTGACCACAGACGCTTCCCTGCAAGGTTGGGGTGCCCATACTCTGGACCTTACCATAAAAGACAGATGGTCACCCGCCAAGGCTGCTCTTCACATCAACGTTTTGGAAATGCTGTCCATGGAGAAGGCACTCAGAGCCTTTCAGACAGTACTTTCAAACAAGGTGGTGCTCCTGCTAACAGACAATACCACCGTTATTTACTACCTCAACAAGCAAGGAGGCACGAGATCAGAGACCCTGTTATCTGTCACCATTCGGATTTGGGAATGGTGCATACAACACAAGACATTGCTACAATGCATCCATCTGCCTGGCGACCTGAACGACCTGGCGGACCAACTGAGCAGGTCGTCCTCCACTTGCCACGAATGAAGGCTGCATCCGGACGTGGTAAGCAGACTTTTTGCCCATTGGGGAACCCCTCTGCTGGACCTGTTCACCTCCCTCTCAAACACTCACACAATCCGAGGTTTTGCTCATGGACCCGGGAGCCAGGATCAGAAGGGGACACCTTCCAGCTCAAGTGGACTCAGGGCCTACTATATGCCTTTCCCCCGTTCCCCCTGATCACGAGGGTATTCTCAAAGATGCTGGCCGACCGGACGGATGCAATCTTGATAACTCCGTGGTGGCCTAGACAGCCTTGGTTCATTACGGCAAGCCCAAGAACATCTCCGCTTGGAATACCGGCCCAACCTGTTGTCGCTGCACGGTGGACAAGTTCACCATCCCGAGATGCAATCTCTCCCATTGGTGGCATGGAGGATTCAGTACTGATGACGCTTCCACCTAATGTTCGGGAGGTGCTGCTGGCGGCACAAAAACCGTCTACCCAGAGGTCCTACGCCTACAAATGGGACAAATTTCTTGCCTTTCTACGGACCAGGGGCGTTCCACCATCCCATGTCTCCATCCCGTTGGTCCTGGATTTTCTTATGACTCTGGTGGAGGCAGGTCTTTCCTTGAGTTCCATAAAATGTTACCTGTCTGCCATTTCTTCTCATTACTTGTTTCAGGACAAGCCCTCTCTGTTTAGGGACCCCCTCATATGGAGGTTCCTTAAGGGATTTAACAACTTGCACCCACCGGCTGCTCTCCCCTCGCCACCTTGGAGCCTGGACACTGTTCTGGCTCATCTGGTGTCCAAGCCCTTTGAACGCTTGGCTACTACGGACCTGAGGCTTCTGACCTGGAAAATGGCCTTCCTAGTAGCTATCACATCGGCTCGCCAGGCTGGCGAACTTTGTGCCCTTAGGGTGGACCAGCCCTTTCTCTGCTTCAACAAAGACAAGGTTGTCCTCCGTACCGACATCACTTTTTTGCCAAAGGTAGTGTCGGCTTTCCATATGAATTGTCTTACCTACCTTGGCTCCTAACCCGACCAAGGACTCTGAACGTCAGATCCATGCCCTGGATGTCCGAAGGGCATTGTCATACTACCTGGGCAGAACATCTGCTTGGCGGCGTTCGGAGAGACTCTTTGTTTGCTACTCCGAAGCCAAGAAAGGGTTGCCGGTCTCATCACAGAGGTTTTCCAAGTGGGTTGTCAATACCATCCGCCTCTGCTATGAACTGGCTGACAAGCCCATACCAGGTCGGGTGAGAGCCCATGCAACTAGGGCGGTAGCCGCATCCTCTGCATTTTTAACGGGGATTCCTCTTGAGGATGTGTGCAAAGCTGCTGTCTGGTCCCAACCATTGACATTTATTAAACACTGCAGGCTGGACGCCAGGGCCAGACGGGAGGCAGCATTTGGGAGGGCAGTGTTACTTTCTGCCACACATTGAACCTGTTACACTGTTAATAAATGACAACGTGTTTTGGTTTACAATGTTTATTGATTGCTCTTGTTTTTCATTGATCATGCTTGACACTCCCTCCTCCACTGACTATAGCTCGCTAGTCTAAACCCATTTGTGTGGTTCACAGAGACCATGAAGAAGAAGTACAGGTTGCTCACCTGTAACTGTGTTTCTTCGAGTGGTCATCTGCGAATTCACACAAACCCACCCATCCATCCCCTCAGTGTCTGCTCATTGACAATGCTTGTTGCCGCGCTGTTTGCGGCTCATTCGGAACTGAAGAGGGGCAGGCCACCAGGGGGTATATATATGGGTGGGCGGAGCTACCGCCAAAATGTTGCAGAAAGATACATTGCATTCTGCTTGGAGATTCTAGAAGTTTCCGAGGATTGCTGCGCAGGCACAGAATAAACCCATTTGTGTGAATTTGCAGATGACCACTCGAAGAAACACAGGCGGGATACAAACCGCCATATAGTACGTATAGGATACGTACTAGGGTTAGGAAGGGGCGGTGCTTCCGCACCCCCCTAACCCTAGTACGTATCCTATACGTACAAGATAGCGGCGCCCCTTCTACATGGGCGCCGCCATCTTTACGTACTGGACGCATAGCGTCCAGACATGTCGCGGCACCTATGACGTCGCGAGTCCGCGCCAGGCGCCTCGCGACGTCATAGAGGCGCCGCAAGAAGAAGCTCCGAAATTGAGCTTCTTTTTTGCTCCGCGCGGGAGTCACGCGGTTTGGCTGCTGCGGCTCCCGTGCGGAGCAAATGGCGGCGGCGGGGGAGCGCCGCAAAGCAGCGGTTTGTACCCCGCCACAGTTACAGGTGAGCAACCTGTACTTAACCTTCTTGCGTCTTTTTCTCTGTGCCTAAAAGATCTGCTCAGTGTTTTAAATAGCAATCCTATACATTTTCTTTTATTAAAAGGTTAAACTGCCTTGAGAGGATTGTATATGAAGGGCTATATGGTTCTTAAATATGGTATATAAATACAGACATACATTAGTTAATAAAGCTCCTGACAAAAAAGGTACCCTTTTAGAAAGTCTTACACAGTAATGCCTGTCTAGCCCATCTTGACCTCTGTCTAGCTGCAAGCTGTTTTAGCAGCATCAGCATTGGGAGAATGGTGAAGGAGAGCTGGAGAAATATAGACTTTCAGTATCAGGTTGAAGTAGCTTTTCTTCAGTAAACAAGACAATAAAGCTTGAAATGGGGAATGAAGGGATTCTGCTCTAGCTGATCCTCCTGTAACTTACAACAGGCAGAGTAAACTGCAGCTGATGCCAGAATCCTTTACTAAGCATGTGTAACCAGCAAAACAGAGAGAAAATGGGAAAGTAGATAAGTCTGTCTCGCCAGCTACCCCAACATGTTAAAAAAAGCATAGATCTATCAGTTCACCCAACAAAACTAAAATTAAAATAAAAGTGGAAGCTGATGGGAGGAAAATTCCTGGATGCCTTTCAGAAAAAAAAACCTTGCAATGGTCTCTAATGGTTCAAAATGTTTTGTTTTTATTTATTTATGCAAGGCTTACCTGCTCCTGTTGTTCCATTTCAGTAAATATATTGTTCTGTTTTCAATGCAAAGTTTGCTGAAACATGTTGAACAGCTCTTCTTTTTTGTGGTGGAGGACCCTATAATCCATGTTATTTCTACCTCTTGTACCATAGTTTCTGCTAAAGAAGTAATGTCCAGAAACACATCTACTATACTTGGGTAACTGAGGTATATACATAAGATACAGTACATAAATAGGTGTTGGAGGTTTTTTTGCCTTCCCTGTAGTCCCAGAATTGAAACAAAACACATTGGAAGTGGAAGAAAGCCCTCTCATCACTGACCATGAAAATACAACACTTTTTTTCCTCTTCTGCCCGTTGCTAGCATTCTACCTTTTTTCGTGGCTGAAATGACATCATAATGTTATAGCTGCAGGAGACTCTAGTTCATGGCTGTTTTGCAACCAGTTCCTACTTCTGCCTGTCATCCTTAACTGGATGGCTTTTTTAAAATTAGTGCTGGATCATAGTGTGACTGATGATGATGAACTGAAGTTGTTCATGATTCACACACATGGTTTGTGTCTCACTCCTTGGGGCAATATGCTGTGGGAGAGTGACTCTGAAATGTAGCCTCATCTTATAAACAGAACCTCAATTGGCTTTGCCACCAGATAGCAGCTTGTTTCCCCAAGTTGAGGGACTAGTCACCAAGGCCGGTTCCAAACTGGCACTTTAGTGCGTGACGAGCATGCACTAGGGTTACAAAAGGGCGGTGCTTCCGCACCGCCCTAACCCTAGTGCGTGCTTGTCACGCACTAAACGGCAGCGACCCTTCCATACGGCCGCCGCTGTGAGGATGTCATGGCCGCGCCACCTCTAGACGGGGCGGCACGGACGTGACGTCCTCGATCCGCGGCAGGGCGCCTAGGGCGCCCTTTCCGCGGACCAGGAAGTTCGGAGCCCTTCCTGGTCCACGGCGCTCCTTTGCTTCGCTGGGCGCAGCCTTGAGAGTGCGCCCAGCAAAGCAAGGGAGAAAGGGGCCAAGCGGCCCCTTCTCCCCCTCCCCCGCCCGCGTGCGGGGTGTCCTTGGGGCTTGAAGCCCCAAAGGACACCCCTTTTCAGGCTGGCGGGGAAGCGGCGTTTTGCTGCTTCCACGCAGCCTGAAAAGCGGCGGATCGGGGCCTCAGCGGCTGCCGTTCTGCCAGCTCAGGCCCCGATCCGGCGGGGAAAGGGGCGGGTGCAGCCCGCCTCAGAGAGGCGGTCTGTAACCCGCCCTAGTCAGACTGACTAGACTCCTCTTTATCCAAGTACAGTATTGCAAATGGATGAGATTGTGAGCAGTTGAAGAGCATTAACAGTTCTGCTATCCTGAACATCCAAAGCAATGATAAACAGGGAAATACAGTAAATATAAAAGCCCTGAATCCTAAAGTAATTATCAGCTTGAGAATGGGCCACTATCAAAGTCCAAAGTGTTGCAGTGATCCTGGTGTTTAGTACTTTTTACTAATGGTATCTGTGGTCCAAAACACACTGGAGAAATAATCCAGTTTGAGACCACTTTAACTGCCCTGGCTCAATGCTAGGGAATCCTGGCAATTGTAGTTTATTATGGCACCAGAGCTCCCTGACAAGAAGTCTAAATGTCTCACAAGACTACAGTTCCTGAAATTCCCTAAAATTGAGCCAGGGCAGTTAAAGCAGTCCCAAACTGGATTATTTTTGCAGTGTTTTGGACCAATGCTGTTTTAAAACAGTTACTTTGCAGTTGTTTTCCTATTTTGGAAAGAGAAAAACAAGAGCCATAAAAAAAATCCTCCGGTATCAGAGGTAGAAATAACATGGAAACAATGGGGATCGGTTTCCCCAACCCAAAAATGAAAGTCTATAAAAATCAAAAGGCAGTTTTAAAAATAATATTTAACAAAATATGAAATTAGGAAATGCATTCAAGTGTTTTTGACAGCTTCATATTATTTCTTCTTGTCTGTACTTGAACATGATTTTTTTCTGTTTTCATTTCTTTTTCACTTCTTTTGCACATAACAACTAATAAAAGAAAAAGAAAAAAAAGCAATTCCTTTATATAACTTAGAAATTGCTTAGTAACTCTGGAGGAAAGGTCAAACTTACTGCCTTTTCTTTAAAGTCATCCCTCCCTCCCTTAATCTTTGTATATATACCAGGGAGCAATTGTGTTCTTTCATCAAAACAGCTCCCAGCAGATAAATGGTGTAGTGATGGGAAACCACATCACTGCTTTTGCTGGAGCACTAATTTTAAAAAAGCCATGTGGAAGGAGCTTGTATTCTACTCTCAGGAGCATGAGAATTGAAAATAACATTCTTATTTTCTGTATTCATTTTTACTTGAGCACAATATCTTTAAAAATATGCACAGAATGAAAAGAACAAGTGTCAGCCTTCTACTTGCTAAAACTCTTTGGTAGATAAACCTACTTTTGTAATGATATGTAGTAAACTCTGAGTTTAATTCAGCTTAAGGGTAGGCATAAAGTTGCATTTACACAGTCTGTCTGTCCTATTAACATTTTTGTTTATATAGCTTAAGTAAGGTCAATGCCACATGCATTTCTATATCACGTTGCAAGATCCTGGAAAGAACACCTCATTTTAACAAATCATTAGGCAAGATAATAAATTTCCCCATAGAATCGTTTGTTATTCAAAACAAGCTCTTCAGGGAAGGGAGTTCACATCAGTTGGTAACTGTTCCTGTGGATACCAGAGAACTTTGTATAATACACAGGACATCACACTAAACCTAGCTTAGAAACTTTTGTTGTAGCAAATCTTTGTGAAGTTTGATGGGAGTGTCAGTGTTAATGACAGGTTGATCTTCACAGATGGAGTACTGGCAAAGGTTAATTTAATTTGACAGGTTATCTGGTACTAGATATGCTTTGGGAAATATTGGGGAGGGGTGGGATCCTCAGTATGTCACCTACGCTTCCCCCCCCAATATCTTTGTTATAGTATTACATACACATTATATTACATTACACATTATAAAGCAACATAACCCATCATCTCCCCTGTCTGACAAATACAGACCAACCAACAAACCATGAACATGATTTCCTGCACTCCTAAACTAAAAGCATACAGTGGGCCCTTGGTATCCACTGGGGTTTGGTTTCAGGGTTTGCTATGGATACCAAAATCTGTGGATGCTCAAGCCCCATTATATGGGATAGCTAAATGATGCCCTTTATAAAATAATAAAATCAAGCTTTGTTTTGGGAATTTAAATTTTAAAAAATATTTTCAAGCTGTGGATGCTTGAATCTGTAGATAAAGAATCTGTGGATACGAAGGACCAACTGTATATCAGTCATACTCTTCTACAATATTACTCTCTAAATAGATGCACGCCTTCCTAATAAACAAGTGAAAGAAAAAGGTTCCATATTCATCAATTAGAAGTTGCAAGAGTACATTGTCTACACTTTGATTTGAAAAGTACTGAAATATTTTATGACATATGCATTATGTAGCCATGGATGTGTCTGCGTTACAGAATCATATAACCCCCATTCTGCATATAACCCCATTCCAAAATTACACATAAATAATGCGAAAAGGAAACAGGGCCTTGAAACTCGTTTTAGATGGAAATATTTAGATTATGGTAAGAATGCTCAAATCTGTCCATTTCCACGATTAATAAAATTAAAATGAGCATTATACCTAGAATTGTTTACTTATATCTGCATTTATTTTAAAAAATGTAATGCATTGTTTAGGAAATTGGATAGGGGGCTCTTCTCCTCCCACAATACTGATGAAAAGGACACAACCTCCAATTCAAGAAAGTAAGTTTGTTTTTCCAGACCTTGCTATGGATTGTTGGGCATATTTGTTGCCATGCACTAAATTTTGGACTTCTTTACCCAGAATAGATAATCCACCATGATCAGTTTTGGAATCTTCTTTTCCAGCACCCTTATCTAAATTAAGTTCTTGATTTGTTAAAACATATACTGTATACTTGTTAAAACATATATACAAAATATAGCATATTGACTGCAGTCTCCATAGCTAGAGCCACATGGCAAATATTATTGCACCAATTACACTTTGATCCATATGCCCATACTAAGCTGACCTTATGGGAAATCCTAACCTAAAGATTTGGGGAAATACATTGCTATGGAAGACATGGACAAGAAACAGGATTTCTACCTTAAATCAATTATTAGATGTTGATGATGAGATCAATTTAATTTACCCACACCTGCTAAATGGTAATACTTACACTTACAACACGTTAGAATCTAGATTTGGCCCTGCAGCTCTCAATGCCTCTGAGGATCCTTTAATTTTATAAATGCTTATTGGAGCTGATCGAGTACCTGAGGCAACAGTCTCTCTCTATACTGTATATGTTTTTATTATCCATAAAAAAAAGTATGATATGCAAGATTTGCAGCAGGAATAGAATAGAGAGTTGGAATGCCAAATTTTGGCCAGTCAATAACCAGCAGTTTTGACATTTATATCAAGTATGACTATCGAGTTCCCATTACTTCTTATACAACAAAAACTGCTGTTCTGAGTATACTGTGCACCATGACATCTTTTTAATAAAGGCCTAGCTAAATGATCTAACTATTGGAGATGTAATAATGCTTCTTTAACCCATGTGTTTTGGAAATACCCCATAGCTGTTTTATTTTGGAGGGACGTAGTTATACAAATAAATTTGGTATTAGAAATTTCTTTGATATTCAGTGATGCATATATTTCAAAGTATTTACCCATGACTGATGCCACACTGTAGAAATAAAGCAGTCTGATATCACTTTAACTTCCATGGCTTGATGTTATGGAATTCTGGGGTTTATAGTTTGATGGGGCACCAGGGCACTGACAAGGAAAGCTAATTGTCTCACAAAACTACAAATCCCAAAATTCCATAGCAAGTCATGACAGTTAAAACTGTGTCAAATTGCTTTATTTCTGCAATTCCACACTGTATCCATTCAGTATGGATGTATCCATACTGCAGAAATGAAGCACTCTGACACCGCTTAATTCCCATGACACTGTCCTACAGAATCCTGGGCTTTATCGTTGTGAGGTATTCAGTTTGTCAGAGAGCTCTGGTGCCTCACAAAACTACAAATCCCAGAATTCTGTAGATACTGTAATTGCAGTTAAAGCAGTGTCAAACTGCTTTAATTCTGCAGTGTGTATACACCCATGGACAGTAGAAATGGATCTTTTGTGCCCTTTTCACAGCTAAAAGTCTGATACTCCAGTCCTGGAAAGTTTACGTATCCCCACCTGTGATTCAGTTGACAAAAGATTTAACAATGCTTGCAACATTTGAAAGAGAGGTGTATTGATGTAATTTACAAATAAACTTATATTCAGATATTTGTTCTGCTTTTATTGAAATGTATAAGTAATAATTTCTCTATTTTTATCTTTTTATTCCCTATTGCTATACTGTAATAACATCATGATATGTAACTGAGAGCCTTACAGTGGAATTTTATGTTACATAATTATGTTAAAATAGTTTTCAAATTTGATGTAAAAGTTTTTTTTTTATTAAAAAATCAATTTCCATGGTCTTCCTCCTTTCACCCTCTTAAGTCTGGTCTGTGTTGTCTCTGTGTTCTTAATGAGCAAAATCCATCTGGTTTTGAAGGGTATCATATTTTTAGCACATCTTGTGTGCATTTTTCTACGTATGTTAAAAATGTATGCATTGTATCCAGCCACTGACTAAGAAGTGGTCAAGATGGTCAAGGACAAGCAAAGGATAAATTGACAGAAACTGTGTTGAATCTAAATCCCTCCAAACCTAGGATGTTGAAAATTAGAAATAGTGCTGATCACACCCACGAGATGCTGATCATCACACACTGTGATTTGAAATGCATATATTCCAATAGATTGCATAAGACAGGCCATGATTTTTCTCCTCACTTTTTGATCTCTTCTCCCAGAATATCTTAACCAGCAGAAGTCTGCTGCATATGGTTCTTTTGGCAGATCTTTGATATCAGTCAGACAAGGTGGATTGCTGCCAGAAGAAGGGCATTTCTAAAACAGAAGAGACTTGTGCATAATCCTGACACCCCACCTAGCACATCTTTCAGTTAGGATTGCTGTATACAACATGTTCATGTTTTAATGTATGAATTTTTCTCTGCTGTGTGTTCTATTGCACACTTTTTGCAGAGTCCTATGAAGTCTGAAATTCTGAATGTAAAGTGCATCCAATCAGCATCAGTGTTTGAGTCAGTTAGAATGGGGATAAATTTGGCAGAGTTGATTCTTAAATAGTTTGGGTGCTTAGGTTATTTTATTACATACAAACGTATGTATTATAAAATGGAAAACTTATCATATGGTGCATTGAAGCCTACATTATGACAAGTCCTAGTAAAGTCTGCAATCATATCACAACTGAAAATAACTGTGACTTCCTAACTATTTAGGGAGAAAAAAGATGAAAGGTGTCATAATTATAACCAAAAAAGTTACTTGTGGATATAATTTTTTTTATTATTCTTTTTTTTCCTTAAACTGTTTAAATCCATTCTGGGCAACAGCAGTGCTGTACAATCAATTGCCTGGGAGTAAGGCTTACTGTATTCCGTAAGGATTCCAGGTGGACATGTGTAGTACACACAGTATTGTACTTCTAATGAATATGTTCTGACTTACATGTGTGATTTTAAGTAGCATTGGTTTGAATGGAGAAGATTTACGGTAATAATATATATAATTTTTTATTTATAATCAATATAATTTTTCAGTACAGTTTGAATTATGTTTGCTCTTAGATCTTCCACAATGATATCCCTATTAAATAATATTTGGATCATCCCTGATGGAATAAGTGTATTGAATTTAGATACATTTTGGATGCCTCTGTAAATAAATTCAGTCAGAAACTTTTTATAGTGCAACAGGAAGTATCCTAATTTAGCAATTGAGGGGAGCACATGTAACCAATTGATGGTTTTTGGTTTCTGTGTTTTACATTTCTGAGCATTTTTTCATCAGTTTAGTGCAGGGGTCGGCAACCTCCGGCCCGCGGGCCGGATCCGGCCCGCGGGCGCCTTTCCGCCGGCCCCCGCTCCCTCTTGCCGCCGAAATCGCCGCCGATTTCGGCGGCTTCAGCCGCCATTTTGCTCTTCAAAATGGCGGCGAAGTCTCGCGCGACCAAAAAGATCGCGCGAGATTTCGCCGCCATTTTGAAGGGCAAAATGGCGGCGCCCATTACGTTCCCCTCTACACCCCCCACACCCCCCACCCTCCCCCCCTCCCTTCCTTCTTTCCCTTTTTCTTTTTCTTTTCCCCTCGCCCCCCCCCCCCCCCCCCCCCCCCCCTCTTTCCTTTTCCCCCCCCCCCCCCCCCCCCCCCCCTCGCATGCGACGGCAGAGGGCCTCCCAGAGGCCCGTGTGCCTGCACCAGGGTCCTCCAGGAGGGCTCCAACGGCGGCAGCGGGCCCCCTGGGAGGCCAGTTGCCGTCGCTGGGGTCTCCCAGGAGGCTCCAACGGTGGCAGGGGCCCCTGTGGAGGCCAGTTGCCACCGTGGGGCCCTCCAGGAGGGCTCCTGCGAAGGCAGGGGCCCCTGGGAGGCCAGTTGCCGTCGCTGGGGCCCTCCAGGAGGGCTCCTCGACGGCAGCGGGCCCTGGGAGGCAAGTTGCCGTCGTTGGGCCCTCCAGAGGGCTCCTGCGACGGTATTAGCGGGCCCCTGGGAGGCCAGTTGCTGTCCCTTGGGCCCTCCAGGAGGGTTCCTGCGACGGCAGAGGGCCTCCCAGAGGTCCGTTGCCTGCACCAGGGTCCTGCAGGAGGGCTCCAACGGCGGCAGGGGCCCCTGGAGGCCCGTTGCCGTCGCCGGGTCCCTCCAGGAGGGTTCAGTGGCAGCAGCGGGCCCCTGGGAGGCCAGTTTTTGTCCCTTGGGCCCTCCTGGAGGGACCCAGCAAAGGCAACGGGCCTCTGGGGGCCCGCTGCCGTCGCAGGAGCCCTCCTTGGGGCCCAGACAGCAACTGGCCTCCCAGGGGCCCGCTGGGAGGCCAGTTGCCGTCGCAGGGGCCCTCCAGGAGGGCTCCGACGGCGGCAGCGGGGCCCTGGCGTCGGGCAAGCAAAGACGGGGAGGCCTCCAGCGCTGTGGTCCCCGCCGTCTCTTCCTGGCCTCTGGCAGGGCCTGGGCCCCGTCAGGGGCCGGCAAAGAGGAGGTGGCATGGCCCTTGGGGGTGGAAGCTCCGCCCCTGGGGGTGGAAGCTCCGCCTCCAGCATACAGCCCCGCCCCCGGGGGTGGAGCTCCACCCCCGGCTTCGGCCCCCCGGTTGTCTGAGGGACACCAACCCGGCCCCGCTCAAAAGGTTGCCTACCCCTGCTTTAGTGTGTAGAGTT
>NC_056525.1:188998448-189047363 GCF_019175285.1 Sceloporus undulatus | reverse complement strand
ACTTTTATATAGGAGTAGACAGCATATCAAACCCATAGTACTGTTAAGACTGATCATACTTTAGCTGGAGAGGAAAAATACTTTTAAAACTATTTTTAAATAGTCAAGAACCATGATTCTCATGTGTCATGAAATCCTGATGGGCAGAATCCTGGACTGACAAGAATTTCACAGATAGGGACTTGTTTTATGCAATATTTTCACATGGATGTTTTTCACAGAAAACCGTTTTTTACACTGGAGACAGCATTTTGCAAAAAATGTTGTTATCTATTTGGAAAATGCTGTTTTCTGCACAAAACAGACACATGCTAATTTTGCCCAGAATTCCTCAATTCATTCAGTGAGGGGGGGGGGATGTTAAAATTACTCATTATTTTCTTGGAGAAGAAAATCAGTGAAGAACTGCATCCCTGCTTCATTGAAACAGTCTTGAACTAAACCAGTTTTTTCTTACTAATAATTCTACTAGTCAATCCAAATGAAGTGGGTTGAAAAATAGTGGCGGGAAAAGATGTAATAGCTGGAGAATCCAGTCCGTAAAACATGCAGTTCAGAGCAAGAAAATAAATACAGCTTTTAAAAAACTGTTGCCAAAAATAACAGTCCTGTGAGCAAGGCTTCTGCATTCTGCAGTTTCACCATACCAAATGGCTGGTCCTTATATTCAAGGACGTGTCTCCATCTTGCCCAGTCTCCTTGCGTAAAGCTAATTTTCTACCACTTGTCATGGCTTCTCCAAAGTTACTGAAAAATCCATTATTTCTCCATAACCTTCACTGAACTGTGCTTCTCTAAGGTCATGAATTGGAGGATGGGAAGAGAATGCTGCTACTGTTTATCATGTTTATTTTGGGAGGAAAACGACACATGATTGTTTGGTATATTTAGCCTTCATAAGCAACATTATAAATACAGTACATGTGAATTTATGCAGGGTTCATATCAGTCTAGGCAAAGAGTATATAACCTGGTATATGTTGTGGACACAAGCATCCAGAATCTCTGACAATAGTCCATACTGGCTGATACATATGAGAACTGTAGTTTGTACTAGAGTATTACTCGGAACATGGTTTCTTTCAGCAGCTGCCAGAGCTTGAATTTTGAACACTTTATCAGTGGCAAACCTGCATATTTTTCATCAGCATAGCAATAGTTTGAAGGCTTTCAAAAACAGGTGGCAAAAGAACACTAGAAAACAATGACTGGGAGCCTGCATTGGCAGACCCAGCCATAACAGCTAGCAAAAGGATCAACCACAGTAGCGGTGTCTATATTACATAAAGCAGCCTTCTTGAACATGCTAAAAGTTCAGGTTGGCTACCTTGTCTCCAACCTCCCTAAGAATCATAGAATCGTAGCATTGGAAGAGACCATAAGGGCCATCCAGTCCAACCCTCTGCCATGCAAGAAATCTCAATCAAAGCATCCCCAACAGATGGCCATCCAGCCTCTGTTTAAAAACCTCCAGAGAAAGAGAATCCACTACACTCTGAGGGAGTGTGTTCCACTGTCGAACAGCCATTATTGTCAGGAAGTTCCTCCTAATGTTGAGGTGGAATCTCTTTTCCTGGAACTTGCATCCATTGCTTTGGGTCCTGTTCTCTGGAGCAGCAGAAAACAAGCTTGCTCCCTCCTCAATATGACATCCCTTCAAATATTTAAACAGGGCTATCATATCACCTCTTAACCTTCTCTTCTCCAGGCTAAACGTCCCCAGCTCCCTAAGTTGTTCCTCATAGGGCATGGTTTCTCAACATCCTTTTTAAATTGTGGTGTCCAGAACTGGATACAATATTCCAGGTGAGGCCTGACCAAAGCAGAATAGAGTGGCACTATTATCTCCCTTGATCTGGACACTATACTTCTATTGATGCAGCCTAAAATTGCATTGGCCTTTTTAGCTGCCGCATTGCACGGTTGACTCAGGTTCAACTTGTGGTCTACTTGGACTCCTAGATCCCTTTCACACTTAGTTTCATTCAGCCAGGTGTCCCCCGTCTATATCTGTGCATTTCATTTTTCCGCCCTAAGTGAAGTACCTTACATTTCTCAGTGTTGAATTTCATTTTGTTAGCTTTGGCCCAGCTTTCTAGTCTATTCAGGTCATTTTGAATTTTGATCCTGTCCTCTGGGGAATTAGCTACTCCCCCTATTTTGGTGTCATCTGCAAATTTGATAAGTATGCCCCCAATTTTGTCCTCCAAGTCATTGATAAAGATTTTTTATAGCTTTGGGCCCAGGACAGAGCCCTGTGGGACCCCACTGGTCACTTCTCTCCAGGATGAAAAGGAGCCATTGTTGAGCACCCTTTGGATTCAAACGGTCAACCAATTACAAATCCATGTAACAGTTTCCTTGTCTAGCCCACATTTTACAAGTTTGTTTGCAAGAATGTCATGCAAATTAGCTCTTTCATCACAACCTATCTCTGCTTATTTCCACATTTTGCAGTAGGAAATGTACTATGGATGTTTCTGCCATTCCAGTAAATAAAATGGTACCGTGAACTGATAGTTATGTACCATCCAGGAATGTCCAAAAATCACTACAATTCTGGAACTCCACATGAACAAACATGAATTTAATACCTCATTGCACAAAAAGGACAATAGTGTATGTAAGGGAAACTTACACATGTTCACGACACCAGCACGATTCTGGTCATTATATATTATATTAGTATGGTGTATTAGTAATAGATACAGATATAAAATATTTACTTAGGAAAGAATTTAGTTTTGTTATGTGGTTTTGCATACTGTATTATAAATCTGACACAAAATTACTAGGGGGAAATGATAAAGTTCAACTGAAATATTTTACACATGTGCTGGAACTTTTAAAAACACTATAGCCTACTACAAGTGTGTACTGTATGAAAAAAGAAGGTAAAATCAATCTGAAAAAATGTCTCAAAATGTTTTGTAGTAATAATTAAAAAATACTGCCTGCACAAACACCCACATGGATACTGGCACACCCCCAAAAAGTCACACATTCCCAGTCTGCTTACAGGTTCTGTTGCAAATTGTTGAAAGTTGCATGTTGTTTTGTCAAAGATTCTCCAGGTGAGCAAATTATTAGGGCTAAAAATTACGATCAAGTTTTTAATCAGTTTCCTAAAAAACGGGGGAGTGTTCTTAGTAGCAATAAATCGGTTCTTGTCTTTACCAATATAAATCAATAGAAACTCTTATTCTTTTAAGACACCATCATAAATTGTTGCCTAGGAGATGCTGTTCTTTCTAAGAATAGGTCACACTGAATGCCACTTTGAAAATCCTGGAATACTAAAATAATTCATCTGAAGCCTACATAGCTGCCAATAGTTCAAATTATGTTATATATGTATATACAAGAATCTGTTTTTAGGTAATTGATGGTTTGCATTTGTATTAATCATTTTACAGCCTGTCCTTTCCCCTTCCTGTCTGCTGCTATATTATCTTGAATGAACACTGAGTTGACCCAGGTTGTTTGAAAACTTGGGTTAAAAACAGCATGTATCAGCTAGAAGTCTGTTAAGATAATAAAGGCTAGTTCATGTGCTTGCCAGGCTAGGCCTTTATTTTGCCTGGAGGAGTTTCAGTATATACTGTTTTTTGTTATGTACCTTCAAGTCAACTCTGACCTAAGCAGACCCTATCGTAGGCTTTTCTGTCAAGATTTGTACAAAGGAGATTTGCCATTGCTTCCTCCAGTGCTTGGTGAGAGTATGACTTGCCCCAGGCACCCAGTGGCATGGCTGAGGGCTGAGCTACACTTCAGAAGGTAAGACGCCTTCTGCTGCTGCATTTCTAGCCCTGTTGTATCATTTTTGAGGTGCAGCAACCAGAACCATACGCAGTATTCTAGCATGATCACATCATAGTCATTTTGCTGTTCACCACAGCTAGGATGGGAAAAACCCACACATTAAAGTCCTAGAGGCAACTGCATATTTAAGTGCAGTTGATTTTAATAGGAAAGGTAAATACAACTTATCTCTCTCTAATTGAAAATAATGGACAATAGAAATGCTTAGGCCTGGCTAGATGTTTGTTTAGGTAGTGTAGTATTGCAGTAGCTTAAAAAGTTTGTTGGACAAACCAGCTTGAAAATCACTTTGCTCGTGCAAATATAATATACATTTTAAATAAATATTCTATTTAAATTTGTTTCACCTTATCATGAAAGCTCAAAATGAAGTAGAGGGTATTTTTAAAGGCTAATTAAATAACTGGCTGCTAGCTTTATGCCCAGCCAAGTTTAATATGTGGCTGGATTGTGATACAAATGTTGTGTCTAAAGATAAAAGGGCTGTTTGCTTACATACATTCACATTTTATTCAGTGGCGTGATGGACTGGTTTGACCTATATTGAATAAAAGGTCTTTGTTAGTGATTTGTTGTTAAGCTTTGGGATTTTGCAATGTGTACTTTCCAATCAACTCATTCTTCTGTTCCTTTTTTTTAAGTTAACAGTATATAACTGGAAGAAATAGTTGAAAAATAGATGCAAGAGGTAACTAGTTAATAATTGAGTCACTACATTCTTTTTAAAGTGTTATTTCACTCATTCATTTAGGCCATGCAGTGGTAACTCCTGGAAGCTAGTACTGAATCTCTAGCTTGAATGTTCAGTGCCAGTTTTATCTTGATTTAAATGTATTAAGCTTCCTTCCTTCCTTCTTTCCTTCCTTCCTTCCTTCCTTCCTTCCTTTCTTGTTTCAGATCCTACTCATATGTTCTCAAACAAATCACCACCATGTCAATTAGAATTTATTGTCTTACAATTCTGTCCTGGTTTTCAAGATCTTTAAACTTTGGTGCATAATTCTTCATATGTGCAGGGCAAAGAACAGTAGTGTATGATAGGAAATATATATGCCCAATGTGATTTTTATAAAATTATTTTTTCTGAATTTTTAGAGTAATTGTGTTTCATTTACAATAATTTGTTTTATTGATATTTGATTCTGAGTAACTGTATATGCCTATTATTAAGGCAGAAGAGCAAGATATGTTGTTGTGTGCCTTCAAGTCATTTCCAACTTATTGTGACCCGAAGGCAAACCTATCACAGGGTTTTCTTGGCAAGAATTGTTCAGAGAAGGTTTACCTTTGCCTACCTCTTAGGCTGAGAGAGTATGAGTTAGCCAGAATCACCCAGTGGGTTTCCATGGCTGAACGGGGATTCAAACACTGATATACAGAGTCATAGCCCCAACGCTCAAACCACTACACCAGACTGGCACACTGTTAGAGATTTGTTTGAATGCAAAATAAATAAGACATTAGTAACAACACTGGTTTCCCAACTTTACTAAAATACACAGGCAGCTTCATTAGAATAAGCATTTGATTGTCCATAGAATCATAGAATCATAGAGTTGGAAGAGACCACAAGGGCCATCCAGTCCAACTCCCTGCCATGCAGGAACTCTCAATCAAAGCATCCCCGACAGATGGCCCTCCAGCCTCTGTTTGAAGACCTCCAAGGAGGTATATGAGAGCTGGATAGTAAAGGAAGTAGACATTTGAGATGTGGTGCTGGAGAAGAGTGCTTAGGATACCATGGATAGTCAAAAAATCAAGCATATGAGTCTTTGAACAGATCAGACTAGTGCTCTCCTTGGAAGCCAAGATGATCAAGTTGAGGCTATCATACTTTGGCCACTTAATGAGAAAGCATGGATCACTAGAAAAAATAATGCTAGGAAAGGTAGAAGGTAGAAGAAGAAGGGGAAGACCACAGTCCAGATGGGTAGACTTAGTCAGAAGGGGTCACAGGCATGGGCTTACAGGACCTGAGCAAAGCAGTGAAAAATAAGAATTCCTGGAGATGTCTAATGCACCTAGTCACCATGGGTCGGATTCAACAGGAGGACAGCTAACAACAACAAATTTGTTGCTCTTACACATGTAATTCAAACTTTAGTGTATATAAGTTTCCAGAATAAATCAAATAACGTTGCTTTGGAGCCCTCCAGCCCATCCTGAAGTCACCCTGAACTCTTAAGGATTTTTGGGATTGGCCTACAAAAGCTTTGGCCAGAAAAGAAAATAGATACTTTATCTTTTCTGTGTGTCTGAGTGATCCTTAATGTCAGTGAGATAAATTCTTTTCTAAACTACCCTAGCAACAGAAGATTTGTTGTTATTCTTTTGTGTTTACATATGTCTTGCTTCTCTTAAGAAAACCATCTCTTAGTAATCTCCTGACAGTATGTGCATTTTTGTTGCTAGTATGGTCTACCAGTAGAAGAAGGTTTGATAAAGTAGCCTAATGCAGTTTTGCGCTAGGGAATTGTGGATCCTAACAAATCTAAGGCCCGTTCCGCACAGGCACCCTAGTACGTGCTCGGCACGTACTAGGGTTAGGAAGGGGCGCCCTTTCCGGATGCCCCTAACCCTAGTACGCACCGAGCGCATACAAAATGGCAGCGCCCATTCTGCATGGGCACCGCCATCTTGACGTGCCGGATGCTTAGCGTCCGCACGTCGTGGCTCACTTTTTGCGGCTTCTTTTTCCGCTGCCAGGAACCTTTGCCATTTGGAGGCTGAGGCTTCCCAGCGGCAGAAACAGAGGCCTGTTACAGACAGCCAAAATAAAGCTGCTTCGAGTCACAGTGGAGGTATGGTGTTTCAATGATGCATGCGTCCTAAGAGTCTAGAAGTCGCACCAAAGCCATGCTCCGGACTGGAGCGTGGCTTTGGTGTGGCTTCTGGACTCTTAGGACGCATGCATCATTGAAACACCATACCTCCACTGTGACTCGAAGCAGCTTTATTTTGGCTGTCTGTAACCGGCCAGAGGCACCCTTTTTGGGCGGTCTGTAAAGCGCCTAAGTTAGCAGAGAAAGTATATATGACAGTCATTGGTTACTTAAGGACTGCAACTATTCTGAGAAATTATTTATTCTAAGATTTGTTTGAATGCATGGAAATGTTTCTTTACTTGAACTTATGGATACCTACAGTACCCTCGATGCCTCTTAAAATCACTTCTGTATATCTCTCCACATAACTAAGGAAACATTTTGATTGCTGTGTGGTTTGGCCAGATTTCATGGTAAATATACTTGCTGCTGACATTTAAAAAGCCACTCTTCTGGAGTAAGTGCTTATCTTGCTAGCCAGTGTCAAAATCAGATTCAGTTTCAAACTCCTCTGAGTGCAAGGAGTCTCAATTCATTGAAAGTGATTTTCAGTAGCGAGTGTGCCACACTGGGCATATTACTCAGTACCACTATGTCCTATACTTTTCAGTATTTGATGCTGTTTTAATATCAAGTGATGCTGTGATGCTGCTGCTTATACTGTTTCCTAAAAATAGTGTGAATATAAACCACAAAGTATTTTTAAAATAGTAGAAACTTACAGCGCTTTATAAATAAAGGTTAATAATAATAATAATAATAATAATAATAGAAGTTAAAATGCAGCTACAGACTGCATACAGATAGATGTTTAGTTACCTTCAGACTGCATATAGATAGATGATTAGTTACCTTGTTGTCTGTATGTGCAAAGAGGATTACATAGAGTAGCTTTCACCAACTTGATTTGGAAAATTGGAAAAAAAGCAACACCTTAGAGATCCTCCTGCTTGATTCTTTGTCTCTGATAGGAAGCTCAGTCAGAGAATCACAGAATCTTACAATTGGAAGGAACCACAGAGGCTATCTCATCCAATCCACCATCATGCAGGAATATACAAATAAACCATCCTGAAGGATGCCCATACAATATCTGTTTAAAGACCCACAAAGATGGAGAGACTACCACCCTCTATTCCACTCTCTATTCTGCTGTCTAACGGTTCATACAGCCAAGGTGTTCTTCCTTATGTTTTGATGGAATCACTGTTGTTATAATTTGAATCCACTGGTTCGTGTCCTAGTCTCTGGAACCACATAAGACAAGCTTGCTCCATAGCTATCATGCCTTTCTTAGGCCTGTTACAGACTGCCAAAATAAAGCTGCTTCGGGTCTCTTTGGAGGTACAGTATGCTATTTAAATGATGCATGGGTCCTAAGAGTCCGGAGGTCGCACCAAAGCCACACTCCATTCCTAAGCACTGGAGTGCAGCTTTAGTGCAGCTTCTGAATTCTTAGGATGCATGCATCATTTAAACAGCATACCTCCAAGCCTAAGTCTTCTTCAAGTGAAACATACCCATCTCCCTAACCCTTGGTTTCTTATAGGTAGCTTATATTTGATTATTATTGGTTAAATAGATCTAGCTCTATTTTTTATTATTATTATTATTTCTAGGGTTCATTTATTCTATGTGTATGCTTATTATACCCCAGAGGGTCTTTTTTGTTGTTAAGATTTCAGTTAGGCTGCAATATGTGGTATCGGTGTCCACTTTGAGAGGATGAAAGTGTGTGTACATGGGAGTAGTACCTTTTTAACTCAGTAAAATAAATTTCAGCGCAGACATGTATATAATTTCAGAACTTAGAAAAGTTACCTTTTTGGAGTGTGCTGGCTATGTACTTTGGT
Source organism: Sceloporus undulatus (assembly GCF_019175285.1). NCBI lineage: Eukaryota > Metazoa > Chordata > Lepidosauria > Squamata > Phrynosomatidae > Sceloporus > Sceloporus undulatus. The sequence goes on along the minus strand of NC_056525.1, from coordinate 189,038,863 downwards.
AAGAAACACTCTCTCTTCATATCTACCTTTTTTCATGTTGCCAATAACAGAGCATGAGCCACAGCACAAGCCAGCACCTCAACTATTTAATGACGCCACATTTCTATAACTATAAAAGTAATGAAAAGGCTAGTGGTATACTACAGAAGGAATTGAGTTATCCCTCATTAAGTTACATTTGTGATATAACTTAGTTAAACCTTTATAATTAGTGGGAGGAAGTATTATTTAGTAAATAGTTGCTCCCAGTTTTTGTCTTGTTTCAGAATAAAAAATATAATATGTTTGTAGAACTTTAGAGACTAGAAACATTATTGAATAAATTTAATCCTTAACTGTGAATTATTATTACTATTTTATATCTATTTATATCCCTCCTTTTCCCAAAAATTGGGACTCGAGGCAGTTTCCACTCTAAAAAAGAACAATACAGCCAAAAACGTACATAAAATGAACATTAAAATGGAATTAAACTATTCAAAATGTTAATAGTATTTATAACTACACATTAAAAAGATAAAATGCAATTAAAAGATGAATAACACTTGAAATAATATTATTTATTTAGTGCTATCACTGTACATGGTTCTTTACAAGAAAAACAAAACAAGAAAAACAGTTCCTTGTCCTTAGGCTTCCAATCTAAAGTTTTACCCAGATCATGCAGCTGCTGCAAAGGAATTAAGGCAAAGTAATCATCCTCATTGTCTAGAGAGGAAGGCAGGAAGCTCCAAGCAACCTATTTCTTTATTTTCTGACTTCTGGAAAGGACCTTAGTAGCAGGTGCTTTGGAAGGTCAGCATGGAAAAATACAATGTGGAATATTTTTTTCTTACAAAGCTTCACTGTTTTACAGTAAAAATATATTATTAATACATTGGCATTTCGCATAGCAGTTTTAATTATTTAAATATTTGAAGCCCACTCTGTTTAGTGAAGTTTATTCCATGATACGTGAGCATCTGTCAAAACTATAGATGTTGTTAACATCTTAAGTACAATATAGTTAATCTTAGGGAGAAAGCTGCAGACACTTAAAATCTGTCCTGCCTAAGCACATCATTTTCATTTTGCCATCCACAAAATAGAGGGGAGGAGAATAAAAATACAAAGTATACAGATTTTGCTGTAAATAAAAGATGTGCATAACTTTGAAAAAAAACATTTTACATATAGGAGCAGTGTTAAATATTAGCAGCATTTGAATAAAACTTTATACAACATTGAAAACTTTAAATTCTTCAAGAGCATATTATCCATTTTTTCCTCTAATGTTTTTGAATAATGTATGACATATCCTGAGTGTGTCAAACCTTCTTCACTATTTTCACTCATTCCTAAACAGAATATACCATTTGGGCTTTTTCTCAAATGTCCTGAAAAGGTGCAACGTCAGGAATAAAGCAAGGAGAATAACTCTTTCCCCCCCCCCCTCACTTTTTCTGTTCTCTTCTTGTAACTTCATGTCTCTCGGAATAAAAATATGAGAGTACTACTTCCAAAATAAGTTAAAAGGATGGAGTGGATTAAAATATTTCAGTGACACACTTGTGACATGTGTTTATGTACAGCAAAATATTCTAAACTGAGCCTTCCAAAACCATCTAGAGAGAAACAATATTTTAAAATATTTGTTTCACTTTTGTAATACAGTACATGAATAAGAGCTTGGTTACAATTTTAAAAACCAAATAAATCATGCTTTACTTAATATCTATTTCAGTCCATTGTAGTAGCAACAAAGAAATGCTTCGTTTTTTCCTTGCCTCCACTATTTATTCCTAAAACTGATTTTGAATGTTCACATTTATAAGAAATGCTCTGTTTTGTCATGTAATGAGTTTCATCCAGCAAGATGACAAATGAAATTACAAATTTTAGAACATAACTTAAATGTCTGACAGACATTTAAGATAGAGGTACAAATCTGTATTATTATAATACTTCTGTCAAAGTAAAGTGTTGAGAAAATTTCCAGAGAGATGGTAGTCTGTTAAAACAAAAACTAGACCAAAACTGGTGCCCAGGAATGATCTACTACAGGACATATCTGGAAAAGAAAGTGACAGAACATTACATAGCTCATGGTTAAAACATCTATCTACATCCCATCTGGATAATACTTCCACCTCACATGCTTTGCGTGGCAGGTTCCTCCTCACAGACAGCAACCAACCTGAAAAAGTTGTTCAAATGCAACAACAGACCACTGTTGTAGCTACCAGACTCTGTCCAGAGGCTAATAACACAGCTACTCAGTCATCACTACTACAGGACCTTTAGTAGTATATATGATATATTTCACTGTCTGCCAGCATTCTGCATGGTCAGATTTAAAATCAGTTGGAGCCTGGTTCAGTAGGCTTACACTTAAGGTTAAAGAATTTTATAGGCCAGTAATTAGATAATCAGCTGAATGATATTCACATTTCTTACATACATGAGTCCACTTCTGGTTATCTCAAGCCTTGCTCATGTCAGTGGTACAGTTTAGGGCAGTGGTGGTGGAGGGGTCATTTTGTTGCTGCTGTTGTTTAACCCAGAAATCCTAGTTGAACTACTGCTAATCAGCCAGAATTCTATGAAGAGACCCAGATTTGCCTTCTGTCCATTTCTATTCCACATGAAATATAAAGGACAAGTCTTTGCAACAGAATAGACAGAGCCAGTTCTGACAACAGAAAGGACAGTATTCAAAAAACACTGAAATACTTCAATTCCATAGGACACTCTGTAGATGACCTTAAAGTTTCTATTCTTGAACAATGAAACTTCAGAGGAAAATATCAGAATTAGCATTGATCAGAATTTCAGGTTAATCACCTTTTGCCTAAATAGAGATAACAAATTTTGATCTCATTACATAGATTAATTAACCTGTGTGTATGTGATGAGGTGAACTTCAACTCACAAAATCTTATGCCTTGAAAAGTGTAATAGTTTTTAAGGTGCTACAAGACTGTTGCTTTTATGCTCTAGACACTAATGGCTATCCCACTGTTGTTTATTTATTGAATTTATCCAAAGCCATTCTTCCAAGATAGGATTCAAGGTGGCTAGAGTGGTAGTACCTTGTAAATAGGTATGTATTCTCCGCCACTATATATGTGGTATTGAAAACCATGGTTTCACTTAACCACAGTTGGTTCTGGCAGATGTTGACAATGGAGTTGCTCTGGAGCACTTCCAGATGCCTAGAGACTTGTCCTCTCTAGGGGTTTTTTAGGTTCTCCAGTGCAATTCTGTGGTATTCTATGGTGGTTCAATATTGTCTATAGGTTCACTTAAAAAACTATAAGTCTAGAATTTATCCTCTGCAGATAAAGCAGCTAACCTGTATGTAGTTGTTGCAGTGGGAAGCAGAAGGTTTTGTTGTATGGAATATAAATCTGTTAGGCTTATGAAGAAACTTTCATAAGGCTAATGGATTTATATTCTTTCTAATCGCATTCAAACATTAGGACATCATTTTTGTTTAGCATTCTAGTGACATTTTAGTTTAGCATTCTAGCTTTTTTATGAATATAATCTTCACTGTCTTGTACAGTATATTTTGAGTTAACAAAGCCTTTGACAGTGAAGTTCCATCTTACAAAGGCTTTTTATACCCACCCAGCTCTTCCTGTTCCTTCTCATTCTTCACCTAGCTAGAAGCTTTTTAGCAGCAGCAACACTGTAAGAAGGCAAAGGAGGGCTGAAGTTTTCATTGTCAATAAACAATACAATAAAGCTTGAGCTGGGAAAGAGTAGATTTCTGCTCTAGCTGATCCTGCTGTTTTATGTGCCTGCGTACAACAGGTTAACATAAACTTTCTTCTGAACTCCTTACTGAGCAGCAGAATAGAGAAAGGGGAGGACAGATAAGCCAACGTCATCAGCTATTCCTCAGTATGTTTTTTTAAAAGCATAGATCTATAGGTTTGACCACCAAAATGGATATCAAGAAAATTGGAGTCTGGTGAATGAAAAGTCACTCCTAGATACCTTTTGGAAGAATTCTTCCAAGTGGTTTCTAGAAAGTTTAAATGATTTTGTTTACTTATGCAAGGCTTATCTGACCTAGTAATTTCATTTGACACTTGCACATTGTTAGTTTTGAATTAAAAATTTGCTGGAACATAAAGAACTGCTTTTCTTTTTTGTGGTGTAGACACTTATCTTTGTACTTTCCATGTTCCTTCTGGCTCTGTTACTTTTTTAAAAAAAATAATTAATGCTCAGAAACACATCTGCTTCATTAAGTGAAGTATATCAGTTCTTTCTATATTTCAGTCTTTCTTCCTTTGCTTTAAAACCTATGACCATGGATATTTTATCCTTATGGCATAACTCCTTATGACTCTAAAGAAGTGGAATGTAGTCTGTGAAAATGTATGCTATATTAAATTTATTAATTTTAAGATGTCAAGCTGAATATTATTAGGTTTTTGTATCATTATCAACATTGATCACTGACAGTATGTTACACACATTTAAGTTTAGTGGTAATATTAACCAAGGCTTATTGCTTCCCAAGCAAATCAGAATTACAAGCCAGGGTTGACTTTACTGTGTAATATCTGTGTTGTTTGGGAGTCATAGGTCAGGTATTCCGTATGTAATGCTAACTTTTGCTGGCATTAGAGTTCTTGGTTAGTGTAGTTCCTATCGGTCAAATGAGCCAAGTCGAAGTGATTGAACACCAGCATACTGCTTGTAAACATGAAGAAGTCTCAACAGTTCTTGACTTATCATTTTATACAGACTCACAGATACCCTTTTATGATCTATAGAAGAAGACCTCAGTTACGGATTGTAAGTAGTAGGTCAAAAAAAGTCATCTTCTTTTGTGTCCCTTTTGACATTTACTAGAAGAAATCTTATAAACTTGCTTCTTTTTTTGGTATCGCTGTAAAATATTTTTATTTGGGTAGAATTCTAATGTTTTAAGGCTAATCTTATTAAACTGCTTTAAACTATAATGTAACTCTGCTTGGATAAAATATTTAGTCAATTAAACTGACTAATCAATTATTGGATTAATTGGAAACCTTTCGATTAGCAGCTGAAGAAGTAGACCAAGTCTATGGCGGGTTACAGATGGGCAAAAAGGGATGTGTTCATGACGTCATGAAGGTAGAGCTTTCAGACGGCCCTTACCTGAATGCCGTCATGAACGCGCCGCCCGCACACCCCAAGTGGGAAGAAGCGGCATTAAAAAGGTGCTGCTTTTTTCCGCTTCTTTTCTATATAGTGCGCAGCTGGGCATTAAAAAGGTGCTGCTTTTTTTCCGCTTCTTTTCTATATAGTGCGCAGCTGGGCATCTCCGTCTGTAAGCTGCTGCACCGGTACGCCAGAATTGCTATGCCGCTAATTTAAGTTGCCCATTTAAAAGCTCCGTGTCTGCTGCGTCGCATAATGAGTCGGGGTCCTGGAACATGCGCAGTTTGAAGTCAGGCTTTAATTGCAGCGTCAGCTGCCATGCAGGTGTGGAAGCTGCAGCACAGCTGCAGCACATTTTAAGACTCGTAACCCTAACCCTAACCCTAACCCTAGAGCTGCATGTACGCATGCGCTGCTAGAATCATGGAAAGTGTGGACTTTAAAGTGAACCCCTACACACATTCCTGTGCCATTTTCATCTAACAATAAAAAAACGCTAAAACTTTAAATATTTACATATGTACAAAGGAGGTGATGGGGGATGGCAGGGGGACAGCGATGGCAGCGGCGACAGCTGTGGCTGTGCATTGCAGATTCAGCAAGAGCGCGGGGACCAAAGGAGAGGAGGCATCCATGATGCTGGTGACACTGGCAACTTGCAAGCGGACAAGGATGCCAACACCAGCTGATCACCAGCTGGCAGGAGACCACCATTGTTCTTGGGCAGGGTGGGGGAAAAAGTTTTAAAGGGGCTTGGGCGCTTTAAATGTGCACATATGCTTTCTGCCGCCGCTGCTGAGCATCGCAGCTGTGCAGCTGCGCATCCGCCAGCCGGCAAAAGAAAAAAAAAGCCCCGTTTTTGGACGCCCGTGAGGAAGCTGCCTCTCTGTTTGCAGCGTCCTGCGAGGCGGCGGTATGGAAACTGCGGGTCAGAAACGGCCCCAGGTGAGGCGTCTTCACTGCCCCACGTGTGGAAGCCCCATACACCTGAGCCAATACACCTCCAAGACATCTTCCCCTGCCCGTCTGTAACCCGCCAATGAAAGCTTATGCTACAACTTCTTTCTCACAATTAGTCTCAAAGGTTCTACGAGATTCCTTTGCATACTGTATTTGGCTAGGTACCATAACATTTGGAAATGCCAAGTATATGTCCTTTTCTGCTGTACACAGGCATGCTACACAACTGCATTTTTTAAAAAATCATATAATTAATCAATTAAGATTTCTTTAAGTGAGTAATCACCTTAATTTGAGCTCCGGCTTTTACTCAATAATTATTGTTTTCTGTATATCTTTGTCTTGACTGTGACCCATTCAGTCTGAGTTCTGGTTTCCACTGGATAATTATAGTTTATTTTTCTTCTGATTTTAATCTATCACTTCATATAAGGTTACGTATAAAATTTTAGACTGTAAACTTAAACACAATTACTAAGGAGTAGGTTTTATTAGATACAATGCGGGCTTATTTTACAATGAACATACACAGGATCGTCTCATTAATTAAATACAGTGGGCCTTGGTATCTGGTATCTGGTTCCAGGTCCCCCTGTGGATACTAAAATATGTAGATGTTCAAGTCCCATGATATACAATGGCATAGTAAAATGGTGTCCCTTATATAAAATGGCAAAATCAGGGTTTGCTTTTTGGATATATATTTTCAAGCCATTGTTGGTTGAATCCATGGATGCGGAATGTATGGATACAGAGGGCTAATATGACGGATGACCTGGTCCCATGTGTGATGGCTGGGACATGTCTCTGATTAAAGGACAGGCCCAGACATGGCTACCAGCTGTAATATGTAGTAATCTGTAATCTGTAGTCACCATTTTTACACATTAGATAGAACTAGGTAAACTATGTGCTTGCAGGAATCTTCTTAAGGACAACATGATTAGGTCCTTCCAGGTTAAATTTTCCTCCTGGAGAGTCACCCAGCCTTTAAAGGGAGTATCAGTGTGAAAGATTTGTGAAATGGAGTGTCTTCCGCTGGCTGGCTAAGAGTAAAGACTGGAAAGAATACCACACTGCGTTCTGAGAACGTTCTGGGAACCCGATGGGAACAGAACACATTTAAGTATACCGCACGTATGTGTTCCCATCGGGTTCCCAGAACGTTCCCAATGTGTTCCACATGTGTTCCAGGGAGGGGACAGATTAGATGTGTTCCCAGTGAGCTGTAACGTTCTCAGAACGTTCCACAAGAGGTCTGTGCAGTATTCTTCCGTTCTCATATCCGTTCTCTCATTCCTCCATCTGCTGATTGGCTGAAAGAATGACAGGCAGGGAGGCGAGTGACTGCAGTGAGGGAAGGGGTGTGTGGGGGGGAAGGAGGAGGGAAGGAAGGAAGGAAGGGAAAAGGGAGGGAAGGTGGGACAAGGGAGAGAAGAGGAAAGGAGGGAAAGAGAGAGAAAGAGAGAGGGAAAGAGAAAATGGGAAGAGGGAGAGAGAAGGAAGGAAGGAAGGATAAACAGTGAGAAAGAGAGTGAAGGAGGAGGGCAAAACAGAGGGAAAAGAGAGAAGGAAGGGAAGGAGGGGACCAGGGCAAAGAGCAAGAGGGAGAAAGGGTCTGGCTGCTTCTGCGGGGGCCTCTGGTGACATGTCCAGTGGGGCTCCTGTGCTGTCAGCCTGTAGGAGGCAGGGATGCCAGGGATGCCCAGGACCCTCTCCTCCTTCCCTCCAGGAGGGAACCCACAAAAGCTCCTCTGTTTGCAGCACCACACGAAAGCAAGCAAACAACTCCCAGAATTTCATAGCAAAGAGCCAGACAAGAGTTAAAGCGGGGAAGGAAGCTCACAATCTGAAGGCACACAATACATGCACACACACAGGAGGCAAAGGGTGACAAGCTGCAAAAAAGGGGAACTGGAGTGACAGCAGAGGACTCTTCCTTTCAAAGCGGTTTAAAGAGCTGCAATGGCTGCCAGGGCTAAATACTCAGATTGAGGTATTTGTAGTGGGCACTTGCTTCCAGAGGCATTCGGAGGGGCAGAAACTGAATCTTCCCAGTTCCTTACAGTCCTCCAAACGAAATACGCATGCGCTACAGCAAAACGTTCTGGGAACGTTCTCAAGAAAAAGGGATGCGCTGTGCGGTAAAATGTGTTCTCATCACGTTTCCATCACGTTCCACTTTCTTCAATGCGGTAATATCCGTTCCCAGAACATTCCTGAGAATGATATGCGATAATCTTCTGGGTCAACCTATGTTCCAGGTGTTTCTCCCATCTGTAGGTAGTTTTTGAAGTTATCTTTTTACAAGTTCACTTTCTTGATAGTCATAGTTTTGTCAGCAATACTGCATGTTCATTGTATTCCTAAAAAGCAACTATTTCAGAACTTCTCTCTGCTTGATTGTTTAATAAATACATTGAATTAGAAACCAGAGTTGACTTCGTTATTTCTCTAGCATGGCTGACCTCAATCATGTGCTGAACTGTTTGGCAAACACACCAACAGTTTTAAGGAATTTAAAGGAAGCTTGTGAGTGGTGATAGGGGTGGTGATAGCTTTGGAATGTTTGGAAAGGATTGGGGATACAAACACACTGTCATATAATATGAGAAAGAACACTTAGTTATAGGAACACAGAAAGCTGCCTTATCCCAAGCCAGGTTTTTGTTTATCTAACCCACTCTATTCTGACTAGCTGTGACTCTCCAAAGTGTCAGGCAGAGTTCTTTCATATCACTGGCTCCCTGATCATTTCTATTTTTAACTGGAGATGCCAGGGTTTGAAGTTGGGACCTTCATGTGTTCTGGTTCCTCTGTGTTGTGTTACTTTTGTTTGGAGGTAGGTGGGTAGGAGGATTCTATACTGTTTTCCACTGTTTCGCTTCACACTCACTCCTGTGTGCCTTTTTCTGATAGACCACATTTGATTTTCTTAAAGATTTCAAGGGACAAAAATACATGAACTGAGTGCCATCTATCTAAGGTTATTTTTTCATTTTTAGAATCTTGGGACATAACTTAATTTTCTTCTATGGATTGTACTGAGTGAGTCTATTTTACAACAAACCTTGCGTTAGTTAGGGAAATACTACTCATTAAGCAGAGTTTTCATTTAGGTCTTCTGTTACAGAAGATTAACCCTCATTTTTTATTATAAAGTATGATGATATCTGGACATTTTAGAGAAGAACTAGATGGGTTGGTGGAGAATAAATCTGACAGTAGCTACATGGTAGATAGATGTTAAGAGGCAGAATACCTTTAATTACTGATTACCTCTCCTGGAGGTGCTGTAAATGATTTATGGGTTGGCCATTACTATTATAGCCTGTTAGTGAACTTTTTAAAGGTGTAAACTATCCACAGACTGAAAAATGGATCAATTGAACTTCTTGTATGATCTAGCAAAGCTATTCTCCCTTACTTATAAGGGAGAAACATATCAGTCACTGCCATCAACAATGTGTATAATTTTATCCAAAATGCATCTAAACCTAAACTCTTAAGACTCAGTTATGTACTTTGGCTAATACATCCATTCATTGAGAAATAAATAAAAGTACTATCTAAAAACCATGGTCTGTCTGGTAGAAGAATATAAAAGGACATAAAGAGAGCCCTCTTTACAGATTACAGAATGCTTATTAAGTCACAAACTGTTTTTGTCTCAAAGCACATACATCATTTATTTAATCAGAAACTTGTGATAGCATGGTATGGGAGTTTTCTGTAAAGAGTTGATTTTGTCATACATTGGGCCTTGGTACCCACTGGGGTTTGTTCTAGGACAACCACTGCCAATACAAAAATCCATGGATACTCAGGTCGTATTATATACAGTGGCATAGTAAAATGGTGTCCCTTATATAAAATAGCAAAATTAAGGTTTGCTTTTTGGAATTCATAAATTTTAAAAATATTTTCAAGCCATGGATGGTTGACTCCCTGAATAAAAAAATCCATGGATATGGAGGGCCAACTGTACCAGTGTTCTGGACCTATACAAATATATTCAGAGGCAGATGGAGAGATACAGTTTACTGATACTCTGTGCTAATATTTGATCAAAACAGAATTTTCTGCATTCATAGTACAATTCAGCAAGTTTTTTCAGGAGGTGGAGACAAAGTGGCCAGGAGTTGAATATATCTGAAGGTATATTTTTCTTCCGAACATCTCCTGTAAGAAATTATATTTTCATTAATTAGACAGGTAATTGCATGGTTATTGTACACCTAGAAACTATAGTAGAAGGATAATGCCCTTGTGGGGCTAGATGTTATCGTCTCCCAAGGATTGCCATCTTAATTAAGTGTACACTAAAGCAGGTGTACAAGGAGATTGTGAACACCATGCTAAGCAGGTCCCTTGACTATCCCTAACTGGATTTTAATGAGTGTTATGCCTTAGGTGTGTACTAATGAAGCTTTTCTTATATGTTGTGTTGAATAACAGAGAGAGAGAGAGAGACACTCTGTCTTTGCAAGAGATTTATTTGTGTATTACAACCCTCTTTGTTTGTCTTTGTTGCTAGCTTAGTAGATTGGGCAGTAAGCTGCTGTATCCTCATAGCAAAATTAGCTACTGCTTTTAACAAACCTATCCATACAATATTGAGAGACTGTGATATTCGAGCCATAAGGGACCTTTCCTATCTCCTAAACAAAAGTGTGGTTATCATGGGACCAGAATTATTTGTTTGAAATATAAATGTGTGGATATTATTTTAGATTATGTTTAGCTTTATAAACTCTTCTAAAAGATCAGAATTTCCAAATCATATATATGAAAAAGGGGTTAGCAAATGAGAGCTGAATGACAATTTCAGCATTGACATTTTGATATATTAGAATGGCGATGAAGGCACTACAACCTGCTCATACCAAGCCATGAGCCTGTTTGCCATTTTAAACTTAAAGGAGGACCCTGAAAGGCTTACACTGCATCAAAATTGCTGTTGTTGTTGTTGTTGTAATGTAGGTGCTTTACTAGCAAATACGTTTATATTTATCTGCTCATATCTTTCCCTATACTGTGGTCATATTAACCAAGTTGTATTATAGTAAATATGGCATCTGTTTGAAAGAAATTATCACTGATTGTCATCTTTGTATTGTTAAAAAATACTGATATCTCAATGAATAAGCAGAATTATGCCATTTCATTGAATTTCATGCTATTTTCTCTGAGAAAAGAATTTGGTGAGATACATATCTAAATGAAAACATCAAAAGAAAATCCATCTAGCCAATTCTCCTACTTGTGTAGGATATGGCTTTACTGTTCGGTTTCATTAAAAGTCTCAACCAGTAGAATCTTAAGCTTGTGGCAAGTACTGTATTATTCCAGGTAGTGTGATTAATTGTGTGATTCTTCTTTTTCACCAGGGACAGCCCAATGAGGGCTGCCTACCAATTTATTTCATTCTCTTTCTAAGTATTTCCTCATGTTGAAAAACAGCTTTTACTTAACCTAGCTTGCCCCCAACCTTAGGCTGAATAGCTTTGTCTGTGTGAGAAATAATGTTTGCCCCTCAGTCCACACTGGTACACTTTGTTTTATGTGACTTCTGTGCCCATTTTTTAAATTTGTTGTGTTTGTTTGTTTTGCTGAGATCTATCTGGGGAAAGTGTTGGGGGTTTGCAGGATGGGAAACTGACATATTTGCCTACAGATTTGTACAGCCTATGGGCAGAAAACAGCACCTAATTTGCTCTCCAAATGAGTGGAGAGCTTTAGGATACTGCCAAGGTATTAGATGGGTCACAAAAATAGAATTAGGGGCTCTACAAGGCCCATGGGCCACAGTACCTCCACACAGATTCTTCCAGTAATTGTGACATTTTGACCAAACTAGTTAGCTTTCTTTGCTTCTCCTGTCAGTGGCTTCTACACATAGATTTATGTGCTTTGCAAATTAAAGCAAAAGTGGAGTCTCTGTGATTTACAGTAAATGATCTTTGTTATACCTAACTTTTACAAACAGCCCTATATTGTTATTGTTTCAGTCATGTCGTGTAGATTTTCCAGCCTTAGGGAACAATATGGCACAACAGAAGAACAGTCTGTAGAAGGGTAGAAAGAGGAACAGGTTCAAAATTTATTGTTATGAAAAACAACATTTTATTTGAATTAGTCAAGAGGCTATATCCAAGCCATTAAAATATATTTAAAATGTGATTTTTTTCAAAACTTTATAAGAGAGACATACTTCTTCAAAGAGCATGGCAAAAATGCAGTCATTATAGCAAACAATATAAATCTAAAAATGCCCACAAAGCTAAGTTGGTTCCTTCAGTTGTCAGTCCTCCACACAATTGACTGGAATATCATAATCTTTTCCTGTAATTAGCTGTGTTAACTGCCAAAATGGCAACCCTCCAAGTCACATATTGCTTTATTCTTTATAATAAGGAACTTGGTTTCTCATTCATTTTCTAGTGCTTTATTTTCTTTTATAAGAGCTCTAAATACTGTTTTCTAATGTCAAAGTAAATCTGGCATTCAAAGGCAATAGTAAAGTGAGTCCTCCAGTGCTGCAGCTCTGCATATACCTTATCTATTTTGGAATCTCCCCTTTTGTGGGTTAAAACTTTAAAAACAAAAGTTTGTTTAAAAAGCGACATGTTTTTCATTTATGTTATGCTTTCTGGAGAATTCATTGAATCTGAATAAATTAATCTATAGGTATGAGATGGAGAACATGAAATGCTCGGAACCTATAAACTACTTTACATCGTGATAAATTCTGGTGAAAACCACGCATTACGCAAGACATAATTGTTATGGATTCTTGTTGCACACTGAAGATATTTACAGACAGCACTGAGGCATCTGCTCTGAGCTTCAAAAAGTCTAAATTAGGAAATGTGAGAGTTTTCCCCACACTATATTTGCCAAGTCCACCAATATTCAAAGATATGACTAGCATAGCAGCAAAGAGATGGCACAGTCTGCATGTTTTAAGGTAGTTTGCTGCTTAAAATTGAAATGTTGTATACACATTTGGAAGAAGAAAAATGATAATCATTTTCAAATATTTGAACATACATGATAGAGCAAATCTGTGTGCTGTTGCTTATTAGAAACAAATCAAAGAAAGGATTTTGTCTAAACGTTAGGAAACACATCCTAGGAGTAAAAGCTGTTCAACTGTTTGATAGACTACCTCAGAAGGTAACAGACTGTGGCTGCATCTGCACTGCAGAAATAATGCAGTTTCACACCACTTTAACTGCCATGGCTGAATGGTATGAAATCCTGGGATTTGTAGTTTGTTGTGGCACCAGAGCTCTCTAACAGAGAAGGCCAAATATCTCAAAACTACAAATCCCAGAATTCCATAGCACTGAGCCATGGCAGTTAAAGTTGTGTGAAACTGCATTATTTCTGCAGTGCAGATGCAACCTCTGTTCTGTTAAACATTTTTAAATAGAGGCTAAATGACCACATGTAAGAGTGGGAGTTTAGGAAACAAGAGGTTGGACTATACCTCAAAGTGACTGTAAGGTCACTTCCAACTCTGGTCACTGCTAAAAGGGTGTTAAGATGGACGTATTTCTCAATGCATTTATTTCAAAGTAAAATATGGGTGAAATCAGACTAACATATTCACACTTGTACTGTGACTATCTCTTGAAGTATACACAAAACTTCAAGAAATGTTAGGGAGCTGTCAAAACTGGGCACATTACCTGACATCCTGTTAGTGGTTTACAAGGTCCATCTTACACTATTACAACTCACTTTTTTAGCTGTTGCATAGGTTGGAATTTTCTTCTCACCATGCAACAACCAAAAGGCTGTCAGAGAGCAAGGAGAATCATCAGTGACACATCCAACTATTTTCCTTCAGTTGTATGTTCTGCAAAGATATCATCTTCAGGGGTGTCCAAAGGACCTAGAAGTCTCTACAGGTGCTTATTTAATGCATCCAATTAAATGAAATAGTTGGATGCATTATTGTTGATTCAACTGCTCTTTGACAACCCAGAAATGGCCATGTTTGGGGCAGTTGTGTCCCTTACAAGGTGGGTTGTGGGGGTGGTAGCAACAGGAGACATAACTATAGGGATGTGGCTACATGAGACATGTACATGTCCCAGTACTGGATCTTAGTCATTGCCTCTGCTTGGCATGAGTGAAGCCATGAAATATAAGGACATGGTGTGTAGGGGATGATTTGGTGCAGATGAACTTTGCCAGTATTCCTGAAAGATCTTTCCATCTCATTTCATGTCTATGTGTGAAACATGTTCACTGAACTTGTCTTTTAGAGCACCCCGTAGAGTATAAAGTGCTCTAGATGTAGCCTTTACCATTTTTGTCTGCTGCTCTGTGGTCTCAGTTGTTAAACATTGGGACGGGGCAACATACAGGCATCTCATAAAAGCCCTTTTTTATAGGTGCATTGGCTCAAACATTCCATTATCATGGAAATCTTCAGTCTATCTAGTGACTAAATTATACTCTGTGCTACAGCCACTTTTAAATCAATTAGTGTGACATCTAGTGAACAAATATCGGGCAACAGACAGATTAAAATTGATATTTTAAAAAAAAATAACCCTGAGGTGTGCATAAAGACAGGATTCCCTTAGTATCCAAGCCAAATTTTAGATGTCCAGATTTCACAGTTCTTGGAACTGTTTTTAATTTCAATAAATATTAAGCAATCTTCCTTATATTTCAATATATCTGTACTTCACCTGCACAGAAGTAGTCTTATTATTTTGCTGTGACTTAGTATACTTAATAAATAATTTAAACATGTGTGCTAATTTTGGTGCTGCCAACCTGTTTTTGTTTTGCCTGTACATTTGAGAGTGGAGGTGCCTGTGAGCACCACTGTACAATACACCTTTCACTGTGCCAATGAATTGCTCTGCTGATAATTATGGTTTTGATTTATTTATTTGAAGAAGAAAAAAATACAAGAAATGCTTGAAGTGCTATTTTTAATTCTCTGGAGTGCCTGTGAATCCCATGTGGCTCAGAGGCATTCTTAGGAGGGTAAGGATGGGCAAGCGTGGCTGGAGGCCTATGTTTTGCTTCTGATGGTTTTCCCCACCATCAAAAGGAAGGGATTGAGCCCTTCGTTGTTGTCTTGTAAACATGGAAGCTTGGATATGTCAGCTAGGCAACTGCAAGAGGGTTCTAGATGGCTCAGGACCAGGGAAAAGCTGAGAGCAACTTGATGGAGAAGAAGGATGAGATGTAGAAGACCAAGTACAGCTGACTATGACCCAGCGGGGCTCAACTAGTAGCCTCTTACTTGTGACTCATCAACAGTCTGAAAGCAGATAAAGAACTAATTCTCTTCCAGTTGATAGAAATGTTTCTGCCTGGTCACATGGAAGCAATTTTACTTGCCACAGATGAATAGCTGTATTATAAAAATGATTAATAGAAATCACATTATTTCACTCACACATTTAAACCAAAATATCTTACATCAGGATTAATTTCCCAGTTATTGTTTTGCATTTTCCCCCTTAATTATGAACTGAAGAGTATAATTGACTTTGCAAGATCTGCTGGGAGTTAGACTAGCGATAGGCAACGTGTAGTGCTCCAGATGTTATTAGTCTGCAGTCTAATAACATCAGTCCTAGCTAGTATAGCCAGTGGTGATGGGTCATGGGAGTTGCAGTTCAATATCCTCAGGAATATTTCTCCTCTGGAAGGCTTATTAAAAACTAAAGACCAGTGGATTCCGCTTCATTCTGGAAAGCTCCTGTTGATCCCAAGGATCCCTCACTCTCTGAGCAAAAGCTAAGGCAGTCCTCTGTAATACAGTAAGCAGTGGGTAAGCAAGAAGAGAATGACTTGAACAAAGATGAGGGAAGACAAACTCGAGTTCTGCCAAGCATACATATTAACATACATTATCAGTCATATTCTAAGGTAGAGATAACAATAAACCAAGAATTCTTTTCTATCATCACAGTATCTTCTCTATGTCATGCAGCAGATGATTCTGATTTTCTGACTGGTTCTTGGCATGTTTCAGTCTGGCGAGGGAGTGGATAACTGAAATGCTCAGTAGCACACTGTTGGAAGTTTGTAAGACAGTTTAAATATAAAGCAGTATTTTTGTTGTAAACTGCCTTTGAGTCAATCTCGACCCATGGTGACCCTGTGGATGAGACATCTTGGCCTCCCTGTCCACCACTGCTCTACTTAGTTCCTGTAACTTCATACCCATGACCTCCTTAATAGAGTCCATCCATCTAGCATGTGGCCTTCCTCTCTTTCTGCTTCCCTCCACCTTGCCTAGCATTATTGTTCTTTTCCCATTATTCATGCTTTCTCATGATGTGTCCAAAGTATGACGGCCTCAGTTTCGTCATCTTGGCTTCCAGAGAGATTTCCAGCTTGATCTCTTCCAGGACCCATTTGTTTGACTGTCCTTGGTATCCTCAGCACTCTTCTTCAGCACCATATCGCAAATGAATTGATTTAATTCCTATCCACTTTTTCACATCCATACATAATAGAAAATACAGCTGGTTGTACAATTCTAATTTTCATGCTCAGTTGTATATCTTTACTCTTTAGGATCTTTTGTAGTTCTTTCAGAGCCGCCCTCCACATTTTTATTCTTCTGATTTCTTGACTGCAGTACTTGTTCTGATCAATGTTTAATCCCAGGTATGAGAAAACATTTCTTTTTGAATTATTTGGTACACTCCATTGGCCACTGTATCTTTGCAGTGTGGTTCCTAGTGCCCCTTCCTTTCCTGAATCCTGCTTGGACCGCTGGGATTTCTCTTTCCATGTATGGTTGGAGTCTACATTGCAGAATTTTGAGCATAATTTTGCTTGCATAGAAGATTAGCGCTATGGACCTATAGTTACTGCAGTCTTTTCTGATTCCTTTTTTGTGGATGGGCATGTATATTGATTGTTTCCAATCTGTTTGCCATAATTTTGTTGACATATGTTGGCTAGCAGCAGAAATGATTCTGTCAGTGTGGATTGAAGCAGTTTGATTGGAATATCATCTGCCCCTAGTGATTTATTTTTCCACATTTCTCTTATTGCAGCTTCTGCCTTGCTTTTTAGAATTTGGGGTTCATCCTCATATGGCTCTTTGTTCCATCATTTTGTCATCGCATCCCACAGGAGTAAAAACGGGCGGCTCCAGCCCACCCTTTCGGGGCGGTCTGTCAAGCCTCTTAGAAGGGAAAGCATAGTATTCTGGTGAGGCTTTTCAAAAGGGGTTAGATATCAGCATGCTATATCTTAATTTGCCAAGAGACTAGTAATTACATGTGTTTGATAATGAAAAAGGGATGCAGTTTCTCATGGTACAGTCAGAGAATGTGCTAACAAGCTGACCCAAATGCACATCTAAACTTCGCACTATAGTTAGAATTTTGTTGGTGTGAAATGCCGCTTGCTAATAGAATTCTTCAACTATATGATTCATCGCAAATAATACTCAAGAGCCAGCACGTTATGCTGATTGAGCAATGGACTACGACTCTGGAGACCAGGGTTCAAATGCCCACTCGACTATGGAAACGCATTAAGTGACCTTATCTCGAGGAAGGCAAAAGCAAACACTCTCTGAACAAATCTGAAGGCTTACAAAAATAATATGTAGTTCTAGTGCCACAGGACCTCATTTTGAATACAGCTTTTCTGGAAGACAGGAGTGTTTGTTGGAGACAAGCAAATATCATTATCAATCATGAAGACCAAGGAGCTATCAAAACATGTCTGAGAAGCAACCAAGTGGCCAGTGGTGACTCTGAACCAGATAAGAGAGATTTGTACCTGAGATGCAAGAGGTCAGCAATTGGACAACTATCACTCATTTATTTAACAGAGCTGGGTTATTTGGAAGAGTGGTAAAAAGAAATCAATTGCAGGAGAAAAACCCCATATAAAACCCCTTTTTAAATCTGCAAAGATTTAAAACGAACAAAGGTTCTTTGGTCTTATGAGACCAAAATTAAACATTGTAGCTTTGCTGCAAAACACTGTATGTGGTGCAAAGTCAGCAATGCTCATTATCCTGAAACCACCATCAAGGTGAAGCATGACAGTATCACTTTGAAAAGCAAGCCCTGGAAACAGCACCGAAAAAGCCCTCAACTTGGTTCCGATACATGGATGACACTTTCACCATTTGGAGCCATGGAGAAGATCTGGCTGTGTTCCTGAACCATCTGAACAACATCCACCGCAACATCCAATTCACCAGGGAAAAAGAAAAGGAAGGAACACTGCCATTCTTGGATGTCCTAGTCATCCGCAAACCGAATCAACATTTGGGTCACACAGTATACAGAAAACCCACACATACAGACCGATACCTGCACAAGAACTCCAACCATCACCCAGGACAAAAAAGAAGCACAATGAAAACACTGGTAGACCAAGCAAAACGCATCTGCGAACCTCACTTCTTGGAAGATGAACTGAAGCACTTGGACCGGGCTCTACAGGCTAATGGTTATTCCAGCTCAGACATCAGAAGGGCTGTCAGGCCCAGGAAAACCCAGAGGAGTGAAGACAAGCAGCCACCCAAGGGGAAGGTATTTTTACCATACATCAAAGGAGTCACAGACAGAATAGGCAAAGTGGTGAGGAAGCACAACCTGCAAATGGTTTACAACCGACGAAGAAAATCCAGCAAATGCTTCGATCAGTCAAGGACTAGAGAGACTCTCTCACAGCCACAGGAGTTTACCTCATACCATGCAGTTGCAGACAAGTCTACATAGGGACCACCAAACGCAGTGTGCAAACAAGAATCAAGGAACACGAGAGGCACTGCAGACTGGGCCATCCAGAAAAATCAGCAGTAGCAGAACATGCCACAAACCATCCTGGGCATAAAATACTGTTTGAAAACACTGAAATTCTGGACCATGCCAACCACTACCATGTCAGGATGCACAGGGAAGCCATTGAAATCCACAAACACCTGGACAATTTCAACAGGAAAGAGGAAACCCTTAAAGTAAACAAGGTTTGGCTACCCGTCCTGAAAAATAGCAAGATGAAGTCTCAACAAATGCAAATGAGAAATCTCCCAGCAGACAAATGAGCACTATCAAGCAGACATTAATCCTCTTGTGCAGACCCTCCCACCCTGAGGCCTGCCATTAGTAACAATATACATGCAAATCACTCCTGCCTTTCCAGGTCACACAGTATATATAGCCAAGTCCTTTCCAGGCAAACATTCTCTAAAGATGTCAGCCACAGATGCTAGCGAAACATCAGGAAGAAACTCTGCTAGAACATGGCCACATAGCCCGAAAAACCCACAAAAAACTATGACAGTATCATGTTGTGGGGATTTTTTTTTTCCTCTTTAGGCCTCTGGGATGCAGCCAAATGCAGGCAAGCTGTAGAAGAAAACCTGATTCAGTCAGCAACAGATTTCGGACAGAAGCAGATTCACTTTCCAGCAAGACAGTGGTGACCCTAAACAAACAGGTTACCCAAAGAAGGCTTGGAGCTATAATTGCTGATGAAGTTGCTTCTGCCAAGAATTGACTCTGTGTGTGTGTGTGTGTGTGTGTGAGAGAGAGAGAGAGAGAGAGAGAGAGAGAGAGAGAATAATAATGATACTGACAAGTGCTAGTTTGTTTTTGAGTCCTTTCCTTTTTTGTCATCGTAATGGTTGCACCGTCACAGTGTTGCATATCTTTTGTAGATCATATGGTAACACTGCCAGCTAATTCCATTTCAATTCCAGGTTGTAACAAAATTTGGAAAGTCAAAGAAAGGGATGAATAATTTTGAAAGGCATTACGTAATAGGAACCTCATTGCTACTCCCCCCTTTAAAAAAAGAACCTGTGAGGTTTAAGGTAACATCCCACCTTCTCCTAAGACCTATGTATGACTCAGGGTAAAGTTACATTTTAAATGAGAAGTCTGATAGACAACACCTATAATTATAGCAAATTTTTATCTGGCTGTTTGAACTGTCAGGCTAGTCATTGAGTGCATAAAGTATTAGAAGTTGTAGAGGAGGTTTATAATGTATTAAATTAACTTCTTGCAGCAACTTGCCTATTTAAAGTTAAAACATGTAATGCTGAAACATTACCAATGAAATAGAGAAAGGAATCAATATATTCTTTCCTTTTTTCTTTGCTTTAGTTTACTCACATAACTATATTTGCTGTATCATTATGTTTCTGATCGTTTAACTTCACCCATATGATTACCTATGAATTACTATGGAAATAGCTTTATTAATCAGAGAAATACAGTACCCATAATCACGGGTGAGTGTTTCTCTTGATAGCATCACATCACCTGATCGTGTGAATTAGCTCTTTGGAATGATATACCCCATATTTTCCAGATACAGTATCACTTATATAAGTGAGCCTATTTTGGAAACCCAGTGGGAGTTGCTTTTTTGAAAGTGCTTTTATGTGAGGATCAAAATCCCAACAAAAAAATTTAACCCTTGTAAGCAGAAAGTGGTTGTCAGTTTTTAGTACTTGTGTTCTCTCTGGGGCACCTGATGTTTCCCCTTTAATCTGTTTGAGCTTGACAGCCTGCCCTAAATGAATACACAAAATGGTTTGTGTATCCTCAGATATCATGAAGATAAGGTAAAATGAAATGAAAATTATACTCTTTGCAAAATAAACAATAGTGTCTTCTAACATCTTAAAGACTAGCAAACATCTTAGTGGTAACTCTTAAATGAAACCATTCTTTCCTTTCAGAAAGGCTGTTTAAAGTGAATTTGGAGGAAAGCATTATATGTACAAGCTACCACTTAGTATTTATAGAATGACCTTAGTGGGCTACACAGGGTCCCAAAGTATTGATTGTGTCTTTTTTAAATTGTCTATGTCATATGAGTAATTATTTAAATTATTTAAAAAAAAAATTAATTTGTTTGTGTATTTCTAATTTTTAGGAATTCTTTGAACATGCAAAAAAGCTCTGGGATGATGAAGGAGTAAAGGCGTGTTTTGAGAGGTCGAACGAATACCAGTTGATTGACTGTGCACAATAGTAAGTGCTGCTTTCAGCAAAACCATATTTTTGAAAAATAGCTCTAAATGTATAAGAAGAGGCCGACAAAAGCAAACAGTTTCTTTTTATTTCAAGGGCATGTTTTACATGGGGAAGGGAGTAATATCTTTGTATCTATTGTGGCTGGTTCATACCTGTACTTTACAAGTCTGTTTTACATACTTCCTCTTATGTCATTAATCACTAATTTTATTTTATAGGGACCAGGGGTATTGCAAACATACTCTTTCACTTTACGATGATGCAGTTGTTTTAAGGGGCTGGCATTTAAATAAGAATGAAGTTCTGTGTGTGTGATTTTTTTTTCTTTCACCTCGTTGGAATTTTGTTTAAGAAACAGTCAAGTTAGTATATAATAAAGGATTTATAATAAATGGAAAATTTGTGACCAGGCAGGATATTTCATTTGATTATGTGTGCATTATCTGTGACAAAAACATGACACATTTTTCCCTGTAACTAAAACAGTTATACAGTTCGCTTACACTTGGATGTTGGAAAAATATTTTCTTGCCAAAAAGAATTTTTAAAATATATACTGTCATTAAAGCTCAAAAATCCAGCATCTCTAGAAAAGGGTTGGAGACTTGGGGGGGGGGGGGGAGTTGCATTTAACAATTGTACCTATTCGTGCTATATTTTAGCTATACAAAGTTAGATGAGGTATTGTATAAATGCAGAACAATTCTGTATGGGTAGAAGAGTCTTTCTTTGTTTAAAATGGCTCCTTGCTACTGAAATTATTAATAACTTTTTTAGATACATAAGTTATTTTTATCCCCCCCCCCCCCATTTTGGATATGGGATATAAATCTATAAATAAATTAACGGCATATATTCCATGATATACTTAGCATTATTGCTTATTGTTATAAGACAGTGGTTCCCAAACTTTAGTCTTCCACTTGTTTTGGACTTCAACTCCTAGAAGCTCCAGCCCGCTTGGCCAACAGTATGGAATTCTGGGAGCTGAAATCCAAGTCATCTGGAGGACCAAAGTTTGGGAAATACTGCTATAAAATTTATCTGAAGGGTTTTGTTTTTGGTTCATTGTAGTGGCCAAATACAGCTGTATTTGTGTGAGTAGACATAACCATGATCTAGCTCACATAACGCATGTATGAGTTTCATTATACAAAATTAATGTTCTTTTCTACTTGTAAGATAGGATTGTGTTATAGCAATTCTGATATGCAATAATCAAAGTATGCTGCTATGAACACTTACTAATTTTGCAAGTGCCTCCCATCAGTTTACAGATCAGGCTTGAGACTGTCTAGTAAAGTGAAACAAAACCAGTGTTCCCCATTTCAAATGTAACATTTAGCTCTTGTTAAAATACCAAGATCACAAATTTGAAGCAATACGCAAGAGGAAGAAGAGAGGGATGGTGAATGAGTATGCAAGCCAAATGCTGGGAACTAGTTAAAAATCATGGTATTTTATTGTGCTGGAGTTTTTGTCTTGGATTGTTTTTACAGAGATGTGCTGGAATTGTTACATCCAAATTTGCATGGTGTCTTGCTTCCAAGACCACAGCAGAGGTTGTGGTCCTTACCATATGTTCAGTAATCATTTCCTCATATCCCTCCAATTGTTCTCTTTAATTGACACATATACACTACAGGCAGCTAGTTTTAGTTGACTTCTATTTTTTATGGGTTTCTAGTTTTAAGGACTGTACTAGTGCATATATCTGGCTTCTCTCCCGGTTTGAAAGAGAGCAGTAAAAGTGTTTTGTTTTGTTTTTTACATTTTAAACGTATTTGATATGTGAACTTGACAAATGCTATTCCTGCAGTTTCTGTTGAGCTATTGCCATTCTATGATGAGTCCATGTAACTTAATTAAGATGGTAGCTTTTAATCTTACCTCACTGACCTTCAATGCAAGTCTACTGAGATCAATTTCTCAATAGTGCTGTAAAAATTTAGCATTGTTTTTTTGTTTGTTTGTTTCACTAATATAAACCAAACAAAAGCCTGTGAGCTATTCTGATCACCTTTTGTGAGCAGATAAAGAGAATGGAAGGGAAATTTTTAACCAGGAGCTACATTTGGTTTCTAATGAGGGCTACTACACACAACAGCAAATTGCATGCTCAGTTTCTTATCTAGCTAGAGAAGTGGATGTGAGAACCTGTTCCAAAGCACATGTAACTCCTAGAGACCTTAGGGTAGGTAGATTGTACAAGGTTGTTAGAACATGAAGTTGATGCAATAGCCTGTGGCTAGAACAATAAAATCACTGCCTTGGGGGATTACAGGTATTTAGGGACTGTCTGAACTTGTGTAGGGAGAAATAATAATTTGTTGCCCATACTAAATGTTGCTATTAATTGCCATCAAGTCAACTTCGACTCATGGTGACCCTATCAATGAGAGGCCTCCAAGTCCCCCTATCTTCATCCACCCAGCTCAAGTCTTGCAGAGTCTTGTCTTCTTTGAGTCTAACCTTCCCGAAAAGAGGGAAACCACATTCCATGCTGTATAGTGTGTATTTTTAGCAGATGCAGTGCTTCTAAAAATGAAGTGGTGGTCTCGGTTCTCAAAATGTTAACACAACTGGTTCTTCTATAGCAGTATCAGGCCTCTATTCATATCAGTGGTTCACTGATAGGAAATTATTTTAAACACTTTTTGTATAGCCATTCATGGCTTATTCACTACAAGGGAGCCTTTCATCTCTCAGTTGCTATAAAATTAAATGTGTAGCCAAGCAAGCTGTGGCTATTTTTAGGTTCAGCAGGATTGCAAAAGAGAAAACTGGCCAATTATCACGTGACAGTGTCACGAGAGTGAATGCAATACAACACTGCATTGTAAACAAAGGCCATCAGTATTGCAAAAGCCCCAAAGAAAACCAGCTGAATAATTATCAAAGGAAGGGTTTATATTTTATATTATTAGACTGACAACAATATCTCAGTAATTTTTCAGCTATTGGACACTTGGTTTAAACTTTTTTTTGTAAGGCATGCTGATCATAAAGTATCTACAGTGTTTAATTATTATCCTAGCCAGTTCATATAATAAGATATGCATATTTTGATGGAGTGGATACATATAGTTCCAGAGAACCATAAAACACATTTTCTTACCATAAAATGTGTAATCAAAAAAGAAGCTATGCCTTACAAGATAAAGATTTATTATCTGTGGTTAAAATTATATATTTCACATGGGAAAACATAACAAAGACATTAAAAATTCACCTCATTGCCAACTACAATTATGTGTGTGTGCACAAACAAACATCTGCATTCTCTCATGTTCACTTAAATCATTGTATTACCTTGTCTAAAGGAATAAAATGGAATGTGCTTCACCTTTATTTTGGAATAAGCACAATAAAAAACTTATCAGCTCTGTACTCATAGTAACATATCCTATCTCCACCCTGCTTTTCATATTCCATTTTTAAGGCATCCAGTTGTGTGTTTCTGTTTACATGTGTCCTCAGCCAAAGGGGTTATAGGTAGGTAAGTCCAACTAACTTCTAGTTGTTGTTTTTTTAAATACAAATATACTTCTGGTTACCAACTTTGACAAAAGCTATATCTGAACTGTAGAAATGATGCCATTTGACACCACTTTAACTGTCATGGTTCAGTGCTATAGAATTCTGGGAATTATAGCTTGGTGGGGCACCAGAGAGCTCTGAAAGAAAAGGCTAAATGTGAAGACACACCCAACTAAAGGTGGTGGCAGGCTTGGGTGTGCAACGCCGGTACCCTGGTGAGATCAAACTCTTCTACCCAAAAAGCTCTGAAGCTGAATATAAAGTTAAAAAGGGGGGAAATTTAATTTAAAGGACAAAAATAAAGAGTTTTCTCCTCCCCAGCTCTAAATAAAAGATACTTTACAGTTCAGCAATCTTCTGGATGTCATCTTTCTGGGTCTGATGTTGGTTTGTTCTCCTCACTCAATGGAGCTGGTGCAGGGTCTTTCAGCTCCTGAATTCTTTATTCACTTGTTGTTGGTAACTAATTTGGCTGAGTTGGTAACTGAAATGGCTAACATGTAAGAAATGCCCTTTCCGGCTGTCTGGGCCTGTTTGCCACCAAAAGACAGCTCTCTGCTTGCTCACAGCAAAGACTGCTCCAAACTACAAGCTTCCAGCTCCAACAGGGCATGCTGGGAAAGGGCAAACCAAACCTGGAAATAATGCAGGGGATCCTACACCTCCTCCCACAACTAATACAAAGAACTTTTCCTACACTAAACATACTATGGCCTGAACCAATGTGAAAGAAAATGCAGGGGGAAATTCAATCAGTCCTGGCAGGACATCACACTAAATATCTCACAAAACTATAAATCCCAGAATCCCATAGCATTGAGCCATGACAGTTAAAGCAGTGTCAAACTGCATTATTTCTGCAGTGCAGATGCAGCCTTAAAATATTATGGGCTAAATCCATTTATTAGTTTCTGGAAGTGTCAATAGTTTCAATTTCTTTTTGTTTTGATTTTACCTACATATTCCCAGTTTTGCATCCAAGCTCTTTCTTGAAAAATATTGGGTTTCCTGTGTTGTCTGCATAGTTTGTGTTTTTCCTCCTCCTCTCCTGCTAAACATGTGTCACATAAAGACTTATGCAACATTTCAGAAATTAATTTTCACCCATTTCCACTGAGCCTTCTTTATTGTTATTCAGGAACTGTCAAATTGCTAAAGTGCTTTATCAATATTAGATTAGTTAAACATTAGGATCGTTTTGTTTTGGTGCAAACATTCCTCTTTCCCTTACTTGAGTTATGTTGAATCTGTGTCCTGGAAACAATAGCTGTGTTCACTGGCAATGGCCTGCCATCTTAGCTAGGTCCAGAATAATGCAAACAGCCGAGTAGAGATACATTTCATTTAGGAAAATACTCGGTTAATTTAAAGTAATCTGGGAAGTAGGAATGAAAAGTCCTTAGTGGTGCTGAAAGTTACCAGGAACAAAACATGGGACTTTAAAATATTTTTTTTCCTTATCTGGATGATCTCTTAGAGGATTTTTCATAACAGTTGTCAGATATTTAGTTTTCATTCTTGTTGCCACAACATTTTAGCTGCTCTTTCTAGGATCTCTTGCTATTTGTAGACTTTTCAGTTTCTTTCTGTACATATTCCAGATAAGCTAACTAGATACTCCTGCCGGAGATATTTTTCATTATGACTGTAAGGTGTTGGTGTTTTTTTTAGATATTTCAATCATATATGTTCAGCATCAGTGTGTATTAAGTGTGGCAGGACTTTTTCAGTGTTAACATTTCCATTGTGGGACTCCTTTCCATTAGAGATCCAGTTATTCTCTACACTTTTGTCTCTTATGCACCTGTTAAAAACTCATTTATTTATATAAGCTTTGGGGAAAATAAGCAAGTGGGTTGCTTGTCTTCTGCTTCTGGTTGTTCTTGTAGGGTAATTTAAGCTTCCTAAGGCTTCAGCCTTTGGTAAGGAAACAAAAATATTTAAATATCAAAAATATCAAAGCCAAGCCTGTCAGGGTCTAGCTTTAAATCAGCAGAGTAGCAGAAATGTGCTCTTGTCTAACTATGCTTCCCTAAGAACTGAGATTGACTCCAAAAACAACACATGTAGCTTCAAGTTCAAACAAAAGTTTACTATTAGCGGTAATCTATATTTACATAGAAGCTTTGTTCTAATCTAGCTAGTGAATAGTTCAGTTAAAAAGAAATATTTATCTCACCATCATTCCAAAGAAAGTTGAGAGACAACAAAAAAGAGAAAAAACATGCAGCTAAGTTGAAAATCTTGAGAGAATGTCTCTTAGTCCCAAAGGGAGAGTAACCTAAGTCACATGATTAGTTTGAATGAGAGAGATCGGAGAGTTTGCATGCAGGAGATCCCTATCTAAGGAGGGGGAAAGAGAATGCAAAAATCTTCCGGCAGTTTTCTTTTATTGTATATTATAAGATATTTATAATTTATTGTTTTAAATAGTTGTAACTGTTCATTTTAGTCATTAGTAATCCATGATTTAAACAGTATGTGTATAGATTGTTAAGTGCTCTGAGCTCCCATGAAAAAGGGTGGGGGTGTTTTGTGGGTTTTTGGGCTATGTAGCCATGTTCTAAGAGCTTGTTTCTGAGGTTATGTCAGCGCCAGCCACAGATGCTGTCAAAACATCAGAAACAAACTCTTCTAGAACATGGCCACATAGTCCCAAAAAGCCATTAAAAACTATGGATACCAGCCATGAAAGCCTTTGACTTCATAAAGTAAAACTATTCGTTAAATCTGTAATGTGAAAAAACCTTTGTAACTTTTTTTCCACTAAAACAGTCCCAAATATTACCAGTCCCCTTCTACTCCACAGCACTGTATTTTACATAGAAGCTTGGGAGATAAGGGGAAGCTGTGCTTCATGTAGTGTATAGTTTGATTGTAGGATTTGCTACTACATGTTCTAGTTTTGGACCCCAGGTCATGCAACTTAAAAAGAGGATTAGGCAAATTCATGGAAGAGATGGCTTTTGAGAGCTACTAGTCATGATGGACATATATTAACTCCCATATCAGAAACAGTATACTTTTGATTACCAACTGGGCTAGATGAGATCTATCACATGGGGGAAATCAGGGAATTAAAAGGGGAATTCCCCAGGGATGTCACACAATCACAGCTAAGATTTTCAGATGATATCATGATCTAAGAGGACTTATCCCGAGAAGAACCAGGAATATTCCAGCAACTAACCATTCACAGGATTTCCCCGTGAATGGTTTGTTGCTGGAACATTCCTGGTTCTTCCTGGGATAAATCCTCTCGGATCGCGATGTGTGTGAAAATCCTCACTGCAATTGTGCAACTTTCTCAGCAAAATGCCTTTTTAATCTCCTGATTCCCCCCCCCCACACACACACACACACTCACACACCAATGTGATAGTCTTCCAAGCCAGCAGGGTTTTTCTTATGTTCTTAGGATAGCTGATGGTTTTAGTAGTTCCTGAGATCAAATAAAGACAGTCATGCATTCTACGCAACAGTTTAAGCACCTGCAAAATCTTAAAATGTATGTTTTAGGTTTAGTATACAAGCACACTCTAATGCAATGAAATTTATCTGAATTCAGTGACCATTCTTAATTTTCCAACATGATCACTTCAAAAGTGGGGGGGGGGGGAATATGAAGACGGGCTT
The DNA here is from genome assembly GCF_019175285.1 of Sceloporus undulatus. NCBI lineage: Eukaryota > Metazoa > Chordata > Lepidosauria > Squamata > Phrynosomatidae > Sceloporus > Sceloporus undulatus. The sequence continues at coordinate 189,010,574 of NC_056525.1, read as the reverse complement.
GGAAAAAAAAGAGAGGGAAATGCCTGCAGATTTTAATAGTTCAATTATGTAGATATTAAAGAAAGGTAGGCCTGATGAGGGGGCTAAATCTGTAGAGTGAAGGTTGCTGTGGAAACAGGAGCACTATCTGTCAGTCATGCATCTATTTAGGAGGGCTTCAGTGAAAAAGAAGGCACAGGCAGTTAAAAATTTGGTAGCTTGTATGTAAAACACACACATGCTTATTTAAGTGTATTGTTCATTCAGTTTTATGAACTATTCTATACATTGAACATTTGAGCAAATCTCTTGAAGGGTATACCCTCCCAACATTTCACAGGTGAAAACTAGGATGGATAAGGCCAAGCATCGTCAGAGTATGGTCAAGATGGCAAAGGTTATTAATAAGGAAGATCATAAAAATTATGAGAGGCTGCAGCAGTTTGCCTTTGCCTGAGCCTAAGGGGAAGGGCAAGATTTTACCTCTACTTTCCTCCTCTCTTCCCCATGAGTTAATTTGGTGCCAACTTTTGCAGCAAGTGATGTAAGCTGAAGGTAAAGGGAGCAGAATGGGCAGGGGAGAGAGAGAAACTAGGACATTTTAAAAGCAGGTAGAAATGGAAGAACAGAGGATGAATCAGATCTTTCCCTGCCAAATTGGGACAATTGACAGGTATGTTAGGGGCAAGTGTGAAACTCTACTGTTACATATTTCGAAAGAATTTAACGCATTCATTATAGGTTATAATCCTGTACATCTCCAATTTACTTCATGACTTCTGACTTGCCTCCTACTTTAAAAATAAACCACCAGAAGACAAAAACATGGTGAAATCCCACCCTTCATCCTTTGGGAACCTGGGAAGCGTTTTTAATAAAAATAATATTTACCCAGAAAAGTCTCAAATTTTTAGTGTGGGATGATGCAGCCATAGCCACCACTGCCCCTCCAAATGAGGGGGCCAATGTGGCCCTCCTAGCCAGATTAGAGTTTCTATTCACTTTAATTTGCTCCTGGTGATTTGTCACTAATATATTATTTTTATTTAACAAAAATAGCACCTTTCTCTCACTGGTTCAGTCTTAAAAAACTAAATTAATGGTTCAACATTCATCCATTTATATCCATTTATATATAATTATAAATATATTTATACGCTACAATGAAAATTTAAAATGCTGTTCCTTAAAGGTGGCTTTATACTGATGGCTCTTCTGAACTTGAGACATGCCAACTTTTGTGAGTGCTGTGTACAGCTGTTCTTGAAGACACTCCAAAAGCTATGGTTTACCCTCCTTGCTAGAATAGCCCAGCAGGTTTCTAGCTAGCTAGTTTTGCTGCAATTGCACTTGCTGCCAGTGATCTTCTGGACCTGTTTCAGCATTCTGATTTTGACCTTTATGACAGTGGGTTTGATTTGTAAGAGGCAATCTGTCTTCCTCTCTCTAAGCTTCCACCTCACCTGTGTAGGAATCTGTAGGTGAGATTTCCATTTTCTTTTGGAAATGTTGTAACTAGATAAGTTGTTGTTGTTGTGTACCTTCAAATAATTTCCGATTTATGGCGACCCTAAGGCCCCAAGGGCTTTTTTGTTTTGCAAGATTTCTTCTACTGTGTTGCACGTGCGGTGTGCCTTCAAGTCATTTCCAACTTACGGATACTCTATGGGCAGACCTATCTTATGGTTTTCTTGGCAAGATTTCATAGAATCATAGAGTTGAAAGAGACCACAAGGGCCATCCAGTCCAACCTGCTGCCATGCAGGAAATCTCAATCAAAGCATCCCCAACAGATGGCCATCCAGCCTCTGTTTAAAGACCTCTGAGGAGGGAGACTCCATTACACTCCAAGGGAATGTGTTCGAACAGCCCTTACTGTCAGGAAGTTCCTCCTAATGTTGAGTGGAATCTCTTTTCCTGGAGCTTGCATCCATTGCTCTGGGTCCTGTTCTCTGGAGCAGCAGAAAACAAGCTTGCTCCCTCCTCAATATGACATCCCTTCAACAGGGCTATCATATCACCTCTTAACCTTCTCTTCTCCAGGCTAAACATCCCCAGCTCCCTAAGTCATTCCTCATAGGGCATGGTTTCCAGACCCTTCGCCATTTTAGTTGCCTTCCTTTGGACACGCTCCAGTTTCTCAATGTCCTTTTTGAATTGTGGTGCCCAGAACTGGACACAGTATTCCAGGTGAGGCTTGACCAAAGCAGAATACAGTGGCACTATTACTTCTCTTGATTTAGACACTATACTTCTATTGATGCAGCCTAAAATTGCATTGGCCTTTGTAGCTGCTGCATGACACTGGTTTGTTCAAGGAAGGTTTGACATTACCTTCCCCTGAGGCTGAGAGCATGTGACTTGCCCAAGATTACCCAATGCGTTTCATAGCCAAGCTGGTAATCAAAGCCCTGTTCTCCAGAACCATAGTCCAATACTCAAATCACCTCACTAAACTATAAAAGCACCTGATAATGGCAGTGTAGTAAGGAGCCCTGGTGGCACAGTGGTTAAATGTTGGTACTGCAGCCGTTCAGAGCCACAAGGTTGTGAGTTCGATCTCAGGCAGGGCTCCAGGGTCCATTCAGCCTTGCATCCTTCCATACATTGCTAAAATGAGTATCCAGCTTGTTGGGGGCAATTAGCTTACACATTGTAAACCACATAGGGAGTGCTTAAGCCGCTCTGATAGCATTTAGGGCTGAAGAGTGGGGTATAAATACCATAAATAAATAAGTGTCCTTGCTATTGCTATGTTGTGAGGTGATGCAAAAGAATCCTTTCCACTGTTGCCATAAGTCCTCCTTATTCCCAGACATGTCCTCTTTTTCAGAGCTCAAATTTCAGTCTGGACACATTTTAAAATGTCTGCTGCTGCTTCACCTCCTGCGCACAGATGCCTCCTCCTCATTGCTGGCTCTCTGGTTCCACTGAGAGCTCTGCTAGCAGAAGGCTTGGATGCCAGCCCAGCAGAGTGCTCAGGGAATGAGAAACAGTGAGTTTGGATGGGAAGGAGAAGGGAGACTGACCCAGAGGGGAAAAGAGTGCAAGCCAATCAATGTGGCTGAGGGATCCCCAAAGAGGGTGGCTTGGTGGAGTGAAAAGGCAGGGAAGGGAGAAAGGGGAAGCAAAAATGTAAATACAATGAAAGTTAGGAATATTTCTACTAGCAATTATCATGGTTTACCGTATATTCTTGACTATAAGTCAACCTCATGTATAAGTCAAGGGCAGGTTTGGGGGCCAAAATTATGGATTTTGATATGAACCATGGATAAGTTGAGGGTAAAACTTAGCAGCATGTAACAAAGGATGTAAAGGATTAAGCAAAGGAAAACAATGCTAAAGATCTTTAAAAATTTGTGCTCACCCTAAAGTCTGGATGGAAGAAATAGTAGAGGGAGTTGATGCTTCTTTTATGTGCTCTGAGAAGAGGTTAAGCTCTCAAATTTAACTAGGGCATTTTCCTTTTTTTGGTAAGAGTTAAAGTACAGTACTTACATTGACCCATGGATAAGTTGACCCAGGTATTTTAGGTCCATTTTTTGGCTAAAATTTCTAGACATACATTGTGGTAGAATGGTCTATAACACATGAGTATATACATTGTATAACAGGAGTATTTAAAGTGTGACTCACCATAACAATCACTGGTTTAAAGTAGTCATTCAGTAAATATATACTCTTTTTTGCTTTCCAGTACTGTATATGGTAACTCTACCCAAAGGCTTCAGAAGTGTTTGGAGATGTTATTTTGCTCATCCTTGTTCATTGAGCACAGGGTGACCAGATCTTCTAACTGCAAAGGAAGACAAGGCATCACAAAATGCAGGACATTCAAGAAAAATGTAGGACATTATCAAATAAAAGCTAAAAGCACTAATATAAATGTAAATTCATAGTTATTAGTCATGCTCAAAATGGAGGACATTTTTAAATTCCTCCTGGACAGAAGGTTGAAATGTCCTGGAAAAGGAGGGTTTCTGATCACCCTGATTGAAAATTGAACATTGAATACAGTGTTCCCCGCCTAAGAAAGGGGCAGGTAGCTTCACATGTGACAAAGTTGGCATGGATCCCAATGGAAGTTACTTTCCTGTGGCTAATGGATTTGAAATTGTATTGCCTTGGTTTTACTGTACTTTGTCCCTGTCCCCACATGGCCGAGAAAGGGAGTAGACTGCCTGCGTTGAGATTCCTAGCCTAGAGCAGATTAACTGACAACAGAAGCAACATTTGAGGCAAAAGATAGGCCTGTGACTCCAACATCTTCACTTTTCTTCTCCTGTATAGTTGTTAACATCTTTGCTTGGTGAAAAAACCAAATGAAGCATCAAAAGCTTGCATGATGCATTTTAGTTGTCACCAGTAAAGATATCACTGTTTATTGGATTTTGTTGGATTTTGCTGCATGGACAAGACGGCTACCCCTGAATATGTTTCTTGCTATTGATGACAATTTATTACTGATCATTTGTTTTTGAATTAGTTTCCAAAAGAGATAGCTGTGGGGTTGGTGTAAAGAAGGAGTCTAGTAGCACATTTTAGATTATCTGGGGTGGCTTTGAGACTAACAAATTCATCTCAAAGGTGCTACTAGAGTTCTTTTTCCAGCATTCCATTTAATGTTTTCCAACATTAAAATCACCCTTTGATTAGGATGGGCAAGATGTTTAAATAGTTGGGTGGTGTGTATTTCTTTAAATATGTATTCTGTATTACTGTACTTAATTTGATATGTATTGTATATACTCTTTCTTTAAGAATAATTCCTGAGAAGGAAATTTGCAAAAGTGTAAAGCAGTAAAATATTGCACAGTCAGTAGAAACAATAAAATGGTACTGTTAACAAAATAATATAAAACAGCTCAGCTAAAATAGCTAAAATAATATAACAGATAGAAAGGTAAAAACAGCTAAAAATCTTTTTTAAAAAAGCTCACATTACAAATCATGTTAGCATGTCCAATTTAAAATAATTCATAAAAGTCTCCTAAATAAAAACATTTATTTTTATTGTTTTGCACTGAAGAATCAGGCTCCCACTTAATGAGCTCTAAAATTGTTTTGTGAAAACTGTCTTGCGGTTGTTATATGCCAGTGGATTATGATCTCAGAGGAAGAATATTAAACAGAAGCACAGATAAAAGCCAGTCAGAAACTTCCCTTTTTCTGGCCCCAGCTGACTTAGTTTTTTATGTTCATTGTGTTTTATTAATGATACTACCCAGAAGTGACAAATAAAACTTGAACTGAGGGTACAGCAAACAGATCTAGGATGTAAACACAAACTTGGAGTCAATTTTTAATTTCAAAATGTTATTCAGCATTTATTTGTTATGCTTTATTTTATTGGCATAATAAAAGTTAAACATTATCAAATATAGTTGATAGCAAGATCCCCACCTTATGCCTCACACTGAAATAATAGTGTACACTTTCCTGTTTTACACCAGTAATTATCTGTGGGTCCTCAGCTGTAACTCAATACTTCAAGTGTGATCTTCAAGAAAATGTAATGTATCCCTATTGTGCACCCCTTCCCTTGTGCCTGCCTGTCTTCCCTTTCTTCCTCTCCATTTCTGCTTTCTCATTGCCATTCTTCTTCCCAAATCTCTTTATTCTATCTTATTTACTTGACACCAGTCAGAGTTCATCCTGCTAGGCAAATAGGTGAGCCAACAACAACACCTTCCCACACTGAGAGAGTTCTTTTTCAGTACCACTCCCAGCGACATTTATTGTAGACGTTTTCAGATACTTTGATCCAGGTTGTGCGGTTTGAAATTTTGGGTTACATATGAATCCTGCTTTTCAGTGGCTTTTCCATCAGAAGGCCCATATATCTTTTGTATTGTTGTGATAAATAAAAATAAAGTTTCTAGAAGAGCAGTTGGGCTCAAAAAATACAAAAAGTTATTCTTGAATGCGATATTCATTAATAATTAAGCAGTCATTTCTGCTTAATAAGTTACTGTAGATGCATGGACTTCGTAAAATTGTTTAATTGTTAAACTGTGTAACTCATGTTTCATAAATTGCTTTTAAGACATGTATTTTTCATGACTTCAGTATTATACTTGCAGCTAACCAGTTAAGGCCATAGTTCACAGAATGTTGGGTTACGGGATTAGGCTCTAATATCCTCAAATTCAACTAATTATGCAGATGATAAATACCAGCAAATAAGAATGCTAATAGGATATCTAGCTCAAAACAAATAGTGCTACATGAAATCTTTTGGATGCTGGTATGCATGTATAACTGTTTCAGATCCAACGGGCAGCCATTTATTTCAAACTGTTATTTGGCTGTGAAGGTTTTCACAGCCGGCATCCATAATTGTTTGTGGGTTTTTCAGGCTGTATAGCTGTTTTCTGGAAGAATTTATTCCTGACATTTTGCCAGCATCTGTGCCAGCCACAGATGCTGGTGAAACATCTGAAATAAACTCTTTCAGAATACAGCCACATAGTCTGAAAAAACCACAAAAAAACCTATTATTTGTCCCCTAGACTGTCTCATATATCAATTCATTAAAATTATTTTAAAGCCTCATACAGAAGGTAGCCCATGTCTGAGAAAGAAAGATAATCTTTACACTGGACATTCAGAGTGTAATTGCTATGCCTCGTTCACTTTCATTTTACAGCAATCTACAATACTGTCATCTGTTTATAATCCTCTCATGCAAGTAAGTAAAAAGTTTATTGCATAAATCAACAGATCATATCAAAAACAGACAATAAAAATACCAAATACATACAGAGTGTAATAAATCTAAAAGAAAAAGAGAGGTGAGCTATTATGTTACTACTTTCATCACACATTTTTTTTATTTTCTTCTTTCCTTAAACTGGCTGCTTTAACTACAGAGAGGACACCTTTTGCGTCATTAGCTGCTTAGAGTCTTGCAAAAGAAAATTCAGTTTGTCCTCAACCCCTAATTTCCCATGTGCCTAAAAAAGGAGATAATGTTCTCTAGGACTAGAATGCAACCAACATTCCAGTAAGTAGTGGGCCAGATCTTCCCTTTCAGTTGCACCCCTTGTACAAAAGTCTGTTTGTATGCTGGAGTGCCCTGGAAACTTCCTTGTTATATCATTGTGTCTATCTGTTTGAATTGCAGACAGTTAAAAGCAATATGTTGTTCACATTTCATTGAAAAGGACAAATATTTTTCTTTTTGAATATGCATATATACATGTGTGTGTGTGTGTGTAATTTTATTTGTTCATTTGTTTATTTATTTTTGCTTTTGCTTTTGCTATCCATTTCACGGAGGGGATGGCAGCATATGAAACCCTACAGCCAACCAAAGTGAAAGCATCTGCTCACTCCAGTCAGGCTCATCAGCCAATGGGATTCAAACAGCAGATTTAATCCCATTGACTAATATTCCCTCCTCTCTCCTACTACGCTGTCCCTTGGGAGAGAGAACCCAGAGGGATGGATGATGCCACCATTGTACTCCCACCCTGGACCACAAAGCAAGTCGCGCAGTCTCCTTTTTGCTTTTGCTAACCATTTCAGAGGTCTTGCATTTGACAAGCCTCTATTAGCTAGTTTTTTTTTCATTAAAAACCTTATTTATGTTAGACCTGAAAACACCTAAGGCTTCCACACTAAAGCCATAATTTGATAGCATTTTAGAAGACTTAGGGTTTGTATGACATTTTGATTTGTTACAGATTATTAACTGGCTTAAATATTTCTTAGGGAGCTTATTTTATGTTTCAAAATTCTCTTTTTTCAAATTTATTACATTCTGTATGTATTTGTTATTTTTATTGTCTGCTTTTTATATGATCTATTAACTTAATCAGTAAACATTTTACTTACTTACTTGCTCATGTTTTCCTAATGTTAATACCATTTAGTTGGTGGCTTCCAGACAAGGCTGTTCTCATGCAGTCCTCCAGCCATGTCAGGTAGGTCAGCCAAGCACATCTACCCACAGACAAGGCAACAGAGAACAGATTCAGGTCCCAGGAGTTAGTGGAGAGGACAGAATATTGGAGTTTATCAAACGGGAGGAATTTCTCTTAAATTCAAATGAAAAGAACGCATTCACTTAAAGTCGATAGTTTCACGCAATTACATGAATACGCATTGCATTCGAACTGGCTCCCCATTGCCCAAAAATAGCATGCCATTGTGGCAGTCTATCACGCAATAACGTGAAACCACATGATTGCATTCGGACTGACTTCCCATTGCCCGAATTTGTGTGTAGTGGGTTATCACACAATAACGTTAAACCCCATGATTGTGTTCAGATTGCCATCAGATTATACTTCCAATTCCCCTTGTCTGATAAACTCACTGCCACCCAAAACCAGCTCTCTTCCTCCTGGCCACCTACCAAACCTCTGTTTGTACCCAAAAGATAACCCTCACATATACAACATATCCCTCAGCAGCTGATTCAGAGTCTTGGTATCAGACCCAAGTAAGAATAGGCTCAATGGGCCCAGATGCATAGCTTATTAAAGTCAAAGATACAACTTTATCAGACAGAATTGGAGAACTGAGGTTGGACAGATCCGTCTTTGAGATGTATTCTTGCTGTTATGGCAAGACTATGGGCTCTATAAATGGTAACCCACTGAAAGAAAACAGGAAGACTTACTGGTCTTTTCCCCCCCACAAAGTTAAAATAAAATATTTGATGATGGGAAAAATGCAAGAATGTCTATATACTCTCGTCAGCCAGCATTAGAAGAGTTGTGTAAGTAGGGAAATATGAAAACAAGATAAGCTGCCAAGCAATGGACAATAAATCATTCAGTAAGACTTAAATTATATTTTAAAATGTTATGTTGTTGTTTAATAAAAGACTGTTGAGAACTCATGGATTTTTTCTCCTAAGGCTGCTCCAAAAGCTTGATCATAAACAATTTTAAAACTCCCTTAAATTAATTCTGAATTCTTAAGTGTTATAGCAGCCAAACCTTTTAAATTTCAGGGGCCTTATTCCAGTTGTACCATTAGGAGTCCTGATGGTGCAGTGGTTAAATGCTAGTACTGCAGCCACAAGGTTATGAGTTCGATCCTAGGGGGCTCCAAGGCTGACTCAGCCTTCCATCCTTTCGTAGGTCAGTAGAATGAGTACCCAGTTTGTTGGGGGCAATTAGCTTACAGATTGTAAACCGCTTAGAGAATGCTGAGTTCCCTGACAAGCGGTATAGAAATGTACATGCTATTGCCTTTGACACAGTTGCTTAATATTCATAGGGGCACAATAGTCAGTTCACTTCTACCCTCACCCCTGTGGCACATGTTAAGTACAGTCAGCTCTCCATATCCCCAGATTCTGCTTTCAGCCATCCACAGCTTGGTGCAAGGAGGATTAATTCCAAAAAGCAAACCTTGATTTTGCTGCTTTATATAAGGGACACCATTTAACTACTGCACCATTGTATACCACAGGACTTTAGTATCCATGGATTTTGGTATCCACGGCAAGTCCTGGAACATTGGAAACCAATGGCTGTATTTTAGTGGGCTGTTATAAGGTATGGAAGAAATGTCTGCATCTCTTCTGTTCCTAACCATTCTAGTACTTTCTCTTGGAGTTCACATGGCTGACTGCAGAGGAAGCAAGCAGAACAAGGATATGAAAATTCATGTAGATTTCCCATTCCCTCTGAAAGGCTTGGTTTGCTTCAAGCCTACATATATACAGTGATGGGGAGGGCAGGTTTTCTTATACTCGTTGGGGAATCTTATACATATAGGAGCTGCATCAGCACTGTTACTATTTCTGTATGAATGTTTACGTGTAAGAAACACTGACAATATCCATAATAAATATAACATTTATAAAATATGTAGAAAAACACAGTTGGGGATCAGAAGGCCTCTTGATTTTCATGTACACCCTTCCACATTCCATCGTTTCCTGTCCCACAAATCCACTTCTTTGTTCCTTACATGTGTTTGTTTTGAAGAACTTATATATTTTACTGCAGTCAAAAATAGATTTCTCGGTGGTGTATGTAAAAATTGAACTCATTTTGAAAACTGAAATCAATACTACATCAACACTGTCATACAATATAATCTAAGAAGGATAAACACCGAAAATACAGTAATTCAAACTTTCCTCGTTTGCCTCATTTCTCTAGGTATGCTCTTTGAATAAAAAAAATGGTGGGTTTGGTTAGAAAATAAACTATCTGTACAGTATTATTTAATACAATTTGGTTTGTTTATTTGTTTGAGGGTTTTTTTTCCTGTCCTATATAATGAGATATCAGGGCAGCATACTTTATTTAATACTGTTTTAAATTCAGACAGAATGTTTATCTGTCAAATCTCTTTTGTCAGGTCATTCCACAGTCTAGGGGCAGCTGATGAAAATGTCCTCTGGGTGACAGTTGCCAGTCTAGTTCTGGCCTGTTGAGATAAATGTTCCCCAGAGGAACTTATTGGGGTTTGTTGATTTTTGTTTTGTTATTTTGTTTTTTTATGATGCTGGTATTTCCTGGTCATTGTTTCTTGTGTTTTATGTATTTGGTTCTAAGAAACATGGAAATGTACATTCTCTTGTGCAGTTATTAATATTAAAAATGACCATTATTTGTGAAATTGTTTTTGACTCCCACATACGACAAAAATTAAAAGGGAAATTATTTTGCAGTCCTACTGAGCTCTAACATGTCATTGGTGCATAAAAATAAAAAATAAAGGAAATGGATTATGTAATATTTATTAAAGCAAGAGTTAACTTGATTGCATCACAAAACCACATTTACTCAGTATATCTGGTATACAGTTGTCCCTCTACATAAGCATTCGCAGTTCTGATTACCATATGTACTCAGCTATATGTCATATAGAAGTCGAGGGCAGGTTTTCGGGCCAGAATTATAGAATTTGATATGACCCATGGATAAGTTGAGGTAAAACTTAGGGCCACATAACAAAGGATCTAAAGGATAAAACAGAGGAAAACAATATCAAAGAACTTACCAAATTCCAGCAGGCATAACTGTTTGTGTTTAAACTAAAGACTGGATGGATGCGAGAGTAGAGGGGAGTCAGTGCTTCCATGACAGATTACACTCTTGGCTTTCCCCAGGGGATGTTTTGCTTTTTAATAAGAGTTAAAATACAGTATTTGCATTGACCTGTGGATAAGTTGACGCAGGTTTTTTGGGTCAATTTTGTTACTAAAATTTCTAGATTTATACCTGAGTATATACAGTACTTGTAGATTAGTGCATTTGCCACCACCTCTGCTGCTGCTCTAGACCACTTTAACTTGGACTTCAATAACATCAGTGTCACTGGAAGGAAATCAAACTGATGGAGTGGCTGAGCCCAGCCATGTGTGCATTCCTGCGTTGGCTTGTTCAAGTGCACAGGCAAGACAAAGAGAATGGGACAGGGGAGCACGAGGATGGAGAGTACACGTGTTCGCTCTGTAACTTGGGCAGGCAGAGGGTAAGGAAAGGGAGTTAGTGGATGGGACAGGGAGATGCAAGGAAGGAAGGCAAAAGTGTTCCCTTGCTGACTCTCATGTCCACTTGAATGGGCAAGGAAGGAGGGTGTGTACTTCACTTACTCATGCACATGGGCGAGCCAGGGGAAGGGGATAGGATAGGAACATACCAGGAGGAAGGGTGTGCATACATTCCCTAGTTCACTAACTCACTCATGCAGCTAGGTGGAGGGGGGAAGGGATGAGATGCAAGAAGGGAAGGGAAGCACATTCCCTCAATCAGTCATGCAGGTGGGTGAGGCGAAGGGAATGGGAGGAGTGTCCCCCCCTCTCTCTCCTCCTCCCCCTGTGCAACCCCTTTCCAGTGAGTGAGTGAGTGAAGAAGTGTGTACATAGCTAAGCCCAGCCATCCCACCAGTACAAGTCCTTTTTTGTGTGTGTTAGATACACACTAACCTCCGTGGAAGTTGAGAGCTAACTGTATTTGCCAATTTGATAAATGTGCAACTACCACATACAATAAAAATTAAAAGGGAAATTATTTTGCAGTCCTACTGAGCTCATAACATGTCATCACTCATGACATGTCATCAGTACATGGGATGCTAGGGGGCTGCACTGGCTCTCCAGAGACTTTGTAGGGCTGAAACCATTTTAACTGCACCCCACCCCTACAAAAAATTAGCCTCCAGATGCCC
>NC_056525.1:188875489-188998438 GCF_019175285.1 Sceloporus undulatus | reverse complement strand
TATTATTATTATTATTATTATTATTATTATTATTATTATTATTATTATTATTTCTTACTTACCTCTGCACATGGATCAAGTTGGGGACAACAACAATTAACAAACAACAAGATCAGTTAAAACACATTGCTAAAGCACACACCAATTTAAAAGATTTCAGATGTGTGTATATATGAAAACAATCCACATCTAAAATTTGTCATTTCAAATTCACAATTTAAAAACATCTGGATAAGCCTGCCAGAACACTGGACGGTGTGGAAGAATCCTGCTACGTTTTTAGGCCCGGGACAGGCTTTTTTTATAACAAGAAGTCATTTCCTATTTTTTAAAAAAAGCAAAATGGCCAAGGTGGAAAAATACTTGGTGGGGTGTGTGAGAAAAGCTGAGATTATTTTTTACACCTGGGGGCCATAAAAACAGTCTCATGTGTCTTACAGACTGCACTTTGCCCACCCCTGTTCTATTGGTTGTGAATTAATCTTCATAATTTTCTAGACAATAAAGCGTTGCTTTGTGATCTCTAAAATTACTGGATTATTTGGCTGAGGCCCTGATTAATACAGGGTCTGTATCCTGTTGTCAGTCCTGACTAGAGATACTCATTCAATCAGTGGGATTTACCTACATATTGAATCACCAGTTAAAAGAGTTTGAATGGGTCTACTTTAGTTGGGGCTAACCAATAGAATTCCAACCACAGTCTTTATCATACAGATTTTTTTTACTATGAAAAACTAATAATAATGTGAAATTATACTATGCAATAAGTTGGGGACAGACATATATACACAAGTAGACTTTGGGGACTTCGTAATATAAAGCTATGATACAGCAGTACTACTTTTTACTGGTTCATATGAATTCATGAAGGTATTTTAGAAAATAAAGTGAATAGAAATAGGTACTCAAGGGAGAATTTTAAAAAAAACCTACTCCCTAAACAAATTCTGTTAATTTGTTTCTAGATAGGTTCCCATTTTTCAATTCTACTTCTCACACTAAAAACCAGCTTAGAAAAACCCTAGCAGTTATTGGGTATGGTGCTGTTTTGATTTTACAGTATAGTGTGGCTTGGTGTGTGTGTGTGTGTGTGTGTGTGTGTGTATTCCATAGTTTTAAGTACACTACAATTTTATTGCATAGTATATGTTTCAAAAATAGTTTTTTAATGTTATATTAGGAAGATTAATATCTAACCTCAGAGACTACAGTTGGATTTATATCTAACAAAATTATCTCCAAACTATTCAGTGTCTGTTCTCTCTGCATGTCATTACAGAAGTAAGGCTTGTAGAAGGATGAGTACAATGCTAGAACATAAAAATAATGACATTGTGGTTCTCCTCTCATTTTAGTGACTGCATAGAATTGAAACTAGCTATAATAACACTGCCAGCCTAGTACTTACTTTGTTTACTGAAACTGCTGTTAGTATTAACAACTGATTGATTCAGTACCAAGAGAAATATTCCAGTCTGTGATTAACAAATCAATTATTGCTGGCATTTTTACCTACTACATCATTCCTTTACTTACTTACTTATATAGGCCAGAACCTGCTTCAGCTACTTACAAAAGCACACTTAACCAATTTAAGATCTTATCATGCAGAAGACAAAGCACCCAAATCCTGGAGATAAACAGGGTTTAGATCATGGGAATATCCTGCAAAAACAGGATTGTTTTCAGATACACTGGGCTACTTGAGCATTAATGCATGCATAAAGTGGGCAAAATCACACCACTTTTTACTTTTGGGGCTTTCTCGAAAGTAAAAAGTGGCACGATTTTGCAACTTTCTGCACAGGTTAATGCCACATTCATGCTCAATTAGACTGACATCATCTGAAAACAATCCCTCTTTTGTGGGATATTCCTGGATTTAAACCCTGCTTATCCATGGTATTTGAGTGCTTCCCTCCTGTGTGATAAGGTCCTTAGCATACTTAACAGAGGTCCAAAACACACTGCAGAAATAATCTAGTTTGAGGCCACTTTAACTGTCTTGGCTCAATGCTAGGGAATTCTGGAAACCGTAGTTTTGTCAGACATTTAGCATTCTCTGTCAGAGAGCTCTGGTGCCACAATAAACTACAATTCCCTAGCACTGAACCAGGGCAGTTAAAGCAACCTCAAACTGGATTATTTCTACAGTGTGTTTGTGATCTAAGTGATCTCACCTTACTAAGTAGTCATCATAAATACAGAACAGTTACCTAGATTTCCTCATCCATAACTATTTCGTATTCACAACCACTACTTAGTCACTATTTTGACACAACTGCCATAATCACCACCACCACCACCCCCATCTATTTTATTGGGCATCAGCTGCATGGGAAGAAATGGATCCATTCTGCTGACAAACCATGAGTGAATGATGTTTCCATCAGGTTTGGAGGGGTCAGGCCAGGAGACGTTACTTAACGGTATTTAACCTAAGTAGCTAGACCAGTATTCCAGCCATCAATATTTATATCCTGTTTTTTCTATCTAAAGATCTTTGGGCAGCATACTGTAAAACCAACTTGACTAATTTAAAGCAGAGTGTACAGTAAAAATGATTTTAAAAGCCTAAAAGCAATCCAACTAGTTAAAAAGACAAACCAAAAGTTGTTAGAATAACATTTTTAAACTATGAACATATAAAAGTTTGTGTAAAACCTGCTACACCCCAAAGAATTTAGAGAAGCACCACATGATCTCTTGGCTCCAAGCTGATATCAACATTGATAGCCAGCAGGCCTCCAAGGGGGAGAGTATCCCATAGTTGGGGTGCCACAAGAGAGACACCCCACTCCTGCTTCCTCCTAGAGTCACAAAAGAGGGCCCTTCCAGTAGATTGGAGTTCTCAGACAGGCATACATACAAGGAGAACCTTGAACCTTGAAAGCAGACTAGAAGGGTATTAGCAGCCAGTGCAATTCCTTTAAAATAGGTGCTGTGGGGGTCTTATATTATGTTTCAAACAGTAGTTAGTTTATACGTGTTGCACTAGCTGCAGCTTCCATCTTCAAGGACAGCCCCATCTAGACAGCATTTGGAGTAGCCTAATCTGGATGTTACCAGTGTATGTACTATGCAGCTAAGTTATCCCAGTTCAAGAAAGGCTGTAGTTGTCTGATGAGTCATAGGTAGCCACAAGCAGTTCAAGCTGAGTTCAAGGGAGATCTGAATCTCCCGTAACAAAGATAGATCTAAGAGTGCTCCCAGGGTATGCCCCTTCTCCTTGTGGGGACTGCAGTCTCATATTTTATTGGCCATCATTAAACCCATCAACTGGACCAACACCTGCACAGTCCTAGCTGACTGACAACAAAGAAAAGGAGAGCTGACTGTCATCAGCATACTGATTGCTCTCCACCCAACATCTTTCCCATTTGTTTCACATAGATGTTGAACAGCATGGGGGATAAGATGGAACACTGTGGCACCTCACAGCTTAGTTGTCATGAGGCTAAACAGATCTAAACAGATCTTTATGTAAAATATTTATGTTATTAGCAAGTTTCCATAAATACACTCAGCAACTTGCCAGAGGCAAACACACCCTGCACTCAAGCAAGACACCCAACAGCAGAACCCCATCTCAGAGATCTCATTTCCACTGCTGTTATGGAGTAGGTGAGGAAGAGCAAGAATCCCCTTCTGAATTGCACAAAAGAGACATCCCACTGTTTGAGAACTGTTTGGTGGCAGCCAGGAATAATGGTTGGCTTATAAACTGAGCCAATATTTGTGGAAGCAGAGGAGGGCTTCCTGCCAGTAGATGTTGCTCATCTCTTGAAGCCAGTTCTTTACAGGTGCAGAATAACCTTTTTTTATGAGTTGCGGGGACCACAAAGAATGATTGCTTCTAAAATGTTTATATCCACTATATTTTTATGAGCTTTGTGATACTGGTGGCTATGCCAGTTTCTAAAATGCACTGAAGACAGACTGGATCCTCCTTAGCCTTACTTTAGCAGATTTGACATTTCTACAATGGTATATCTACAATAACTAAGAAATGTTAAAGCATGAAGACTCTGCAATTGGATGCAGATATCAGAGGTGTTATCCTTTGCAAAGAATGTGATGTTGCAAGGGAACTACCCTCGTCCTATGACCTTTTATGAAATATTATGCATGCATAAGGGGCAGAACTGCAAGGGAGGAGCAACCATTATATACAAAAATTTAGTGCAATCTGTTTATGACAAAATTAATCAGCCAGATTAATGTAGCAATCAGACCTAAATTTAGATATCTCTGAAGCCACATGGGCACACACATGGACCTCCCCCCCCCCCATATAAATCAAGATTGGCATTGACAAAAGAGGGGATCCTAAAACTAATATACAAATGGTATCTAACACCTGTGAAACTGTCCCAGATGATGAAAAATGTCTCTCCAAGATGTTGGAAAGGCTGGGACGCCTTAGACTAGTTTGAACACATGTGGTTGGACTGTCCCAAGGTTAAAGATTTTTGGAATGCTTATTGTGAAACAAACTGTAACCTTCTGTCTGGGCCTTCTCTTATTGTCAATTTATTATAAAGAGAACACTTGTTTAAAACATCATAAGCTTATCATATTTCTCATCTCAGGAGCCAGGAATATAATTGCAAGAAGCTGGAAAACAGGGAGTGCACTAATAAGTAAATGGTGGGAAAGAGTTTGGGACACTTGGTTATTGGAAAAGCTTTCTTATACTTTTTGACTCTGTAATGGACAAAAGAAACCAGACACTTTTTTGATGACTGGTCAGTGTTTATTGATTACATCAACTCCAATTCATTTGCTATTGGACCTCCGACTCATCAAGCTATTCTTTGGAAAGATACTTTGATACCAGCTTCATTAACTAGCGAATCTGAGTGATGTCTTTAGGACTTTGTTACTGCTGTTACGTCACAAAAGTTAACTATTATGCAAGTTTACATATAGACTTCCAAGGCTATTTGTTATTTATGTATTAATTGTTTGTTTTGTATTGTTGTTATAAAACAAATAAAAACACTTAATTATAAAAAAACTGAAAAATGTTTGGTTCACAATAAAAGCAAGATAGCATATGATTTTAGAAATGTGAATATCATTCCTTTGTGGGACCTGTAAATGTTACCACAACCTTGTGGGAAACACTTTTTCACGAGAGGCTTGTGAGGGAAAATAACTAGGCAGACAGGGCCCAGTTTCATTTCGTTTTTTGCTCGCACTTCATGTGTGGGAAACCAGTAATCGCTGTTTAAACCCCCATTTTGTTGTTGTTGTTGTTGTTGTTATATTTGTATCCTACTCTTTTCCCAGAACTGGGACTCAGAGCAGCTTCACAATATTAAAAAACAATACAATTAAAATATAAAAACAGATACATTAAAACAGAATTAAATTGTTATAATATTAAAAAGGATTACTTATTAAAAGAATAAAAATACAATTAAAAAGATATATTTTTTAAAACACTTAAAATGATACAACCCCCTAGCTGGTCCTTTAAGAATATTCTCTTTTAAAAAGACTGCCTGCATAAGAAAGCTTTAACCTGCCAGCTGAAGGCCAATAAGGAGGGGGCCATTCTGATCTCCCTGGACAGGGGATTCCAGAGTCTAGAGGCAGCCACCAAGAAGACCCTCTCTCCGTCCCCACCAACTGTGCTTGTGATGGTGGTGGGACAGAGAAAAGGGCCTCTCCAGAGAATCTCATGCTCAGGCCAGTTCACGCAGGGAGATAAGTCTACCAGATATCAGGGACTTGAGCGATATAGGACTTTATAGGCCATAACCAGCACTTTGAATTGTGCCCAGAAACAAACTGGCAGCCAATGGAGCTGTTTCAACAGGGGCGTTGTGTGATTTGTATAACCTGGCTGCAGCTCTTTGGACCAAATGAAGTTTCCAATCTCCCTCATGTGATAATGTCCAAAGGCTTTGCTATAGTCTAAAATTGCCCTCTTCCCTCCACCTGTTTTTTGTACCTGGAAATTCTGTAGTAACAACAGCAGAAAACCTATGTATTCTGTGTGAGGAGTAACACAAACTCTGATTCTGTGGGAGTCTACTAAACACTCTGAGTAAATGATAGTTTTCAAGATATAGATCTCTGTATCGGGACAGGGATTAATGACTTGACCCAGAAAAAAAAAGAAATTGTTCAGTGAAATATGGTTCATACACTAAATTTAGCTGGCAAACAGGCTTTCCAGAAAATCCATAACACTGTCAATTACATCTTTTATATTTAAAAATGTCTACATGTGGTAACAAGTAGTTTAAACACTATTTATTGGAACAGAAAGCTTGCAAAGCCTTTCTGGATTTTTTTAATTTCCATATATATATATATATTTGTTTTCATGCATGTGTTGTCAAATAATTACCATGTTGTAGATAAAACTAGCATGCTGTCTTTATAGATGTGTGATATTAGGTGTTTGTACTGAGGGTTTTTCTTGCTTGACACCTAATAACTAGTGAAATGCTCACCAGCTAATAAGCACTAAGGCCTATTAAACCTTAAAAGGGAGTCCTTTTGCCAGTTGTGGTAAAACATGTTCATTGCTAAATAAGTTCAAGATGAGGATAGAGTTTGGAATAAAGTCTGCTTGTGTCACAGAGGAATTTATTGCTCTCTGAAACAGTGGGAAGCACTGCCATTGCCCTACTTATACATGCATACCTGGATGGGGTATTTAAGGAATACTTTTTTCCAGATGAAGGGGTTCTATACAATATCTTCCACTCCCTCTGGACTTTCTGGTGGTTCCTCTGCTGTTTGGATCAGCAAGGTATTTCTGGAAGAGATAGTGAACAGATGAGCAGAGGTGTTGGCATTTGTCTTTAATCAAACTTTATTTTAAAAAAAATAAAAAAGATGTATGGAAAGGGATCTTGTAACATCTTTGAGACTAACTGAAAGAAAGAAGTTGGAAGCATGTGCATTCGTAGACTTCAGCCTGCGTCATCAGATGCATCGGGAAGTCTTACATTCATCTGAGGAAGTAGGCTGGAGTCTATAAAAGCACATGCTACCAACTTCTTTCTTTCAGTTAAGGTCTGTACAGACCATGTCTAAGGGCAGCGGGACACCACCCCTTTCCTCTCTGGATTGAGGCCGTGGCAACCTCACGCTGTGGCCCCAGACCAGCCTTTGGAGCCGAAAAAAGTGGCTCCTTTTTGCATCCTCCAAAAGGCGCTATAGCTGCGGTGGCAAGGCTATATGGTGCCCCTTCAGTGCTGTATCATCAGAACGCAGCGCCAGAGGTGCACCATGATGCTGTGCACCATCTGAAGTGGCACGCGGCATCATGGTACCCTGGGGGCAGAGTCAAGGCATGCGTCATCAGGACACTGCACCCCGACTCTGCCCACAGGCCGGCCTTTCGAGCCAATCTGTATAGGGCCTTAGTCTCAAAGGTGTTACAAGATCTCTTTGCATACTGATTTTCCAGACTAACACAGCAATGCTTTTGAATTAAAAAAAGATGGTTTAGATGAAGAGAGGTAGAGAAGAAACATTAAGATTGCTTACATAGGACACAAGGTTTGTTTTCATGGTCAATTTTGAAAAAAAAGGGGGAGCAAAAATATATTCACTTTCATGTATTATGTATTCTGCTGTCAAGAAAGTGTACATCTTCCTCTGTTTTGACCCTTTTTATTTGTAACAAAAAGGTCTGTTCTAAACCTGGTGTTAGTGATATGGTTTTAGATTAAAAATAAATAAATTCTTGTTCATATTTCTGCTGTACACCCTACCTTCACTTCAGGCTGTTCCAGCATTATCCTCTCACATGAACTTAGCATGTAGGTTTCACTCCCATTTTGCTCAAATGCCAAAGAGAGGAAAGATATTGCAATGGCTAGACGCATATGAGTGTCAGACAGCACTGAGTCAACTTTGGTAGCTTAAGTGTCAAAATGAACAAAGTAGCCCTCACCCAAGAACACAGTGAAGATTTCCTCTAAATTTGGGACGGAATTGTGCGGCCTTTCAGATGTTATTGGATTACCACTCCCAACATTGCTGTCCAGCACAGCCAAAGATGGGAGCTGCAGTCCAACTATAACAGTCCAACAGTTTGACCCCTGCTGTAAACAGAGCTCCTTATTTTTAATGACCTTTGTTAAACCATTTTTAACAAAGTACAAATATCTAAACTCAAATCACCAACACCAGCTTGATGCAGTGAACTGGCAATCAGGTGTGGAACATCCATTGGACTGTGATTCTCATTAGCTATTGTGGGCATAGTTAATGCTGAGAGATTATAGAAACTATAATCAAGCATCCTCTAGACAGCCATGAGTGGTCCCTTCCTCTTTTAAATGAGTATTGGAAGGTAAAATCCCTTTAAAGGTGCTTGTTAACCTTGCCAGACTCAAAACCAGATGTATAAACCACTCAGAATGCAGAGTGATTCCTGTCATTTGCCCAAATGAAATGCAAGCTACTACATTTCATTTAGTTGTTGCTGCCCCCTGCAGCCTGTTCATATTATACTGAAAACAAGGATCAATGCTTAGGAAAAGGGTGATGTATTTTAAATAATTTGTCTTCTGGTGGCCAAGTCTTTCAACTCTGTGACCAAGTTATTTGTTATAATTCAGAATCTCAAATGTAGTACTCTTCAGTCATACATTATCATTGAGAAGAAAATGGAAAGAATGGTGACTGAAGGGGAAATCATTGAACCACACCTTTACAGTATGTCACACAAAGTAACATATTGGCAAAGACACACCCAGAAGCTACCTCCAAGATCATACTTTGAGACAATATCCTGAAGGATAACAAAGAAAGCAGAAGCCAGATTATAGGTGCAAAAGGGATGTTCCATGGTGTTTTCTTGCTTACTTTCTGCCAAAACAATTGAGGCCTATTATGTTATACTAAATATTTATCTGTAATAGACGTTTAAGAGAGACAGCATGGTGTCGGGGTTTAAACATTGGACTATGACTCTGGAGATCAGAGTTTGAATCCCCTCTCAGCTATGGAAACCCACTGGATGACTTTAGGCAAGTCACATTCAGTCAGCCTCAGAGGTGGATAAAGGCAAAGCCCCTCTGAACAAATCTTGCCAAGAAAACCCCATGATGGGTCTACCTTAGGGTTCTCATAAGAGAAATGAACTGAAGGCACACAACAACAACAATAGGCATTATATAGAGGAAAGGGGGATGGGAAGAAGAAAGCTAGCATATCCATTTAGCATAACTTTAATATCAATCCATAACAAGAGGTAAGAGGCAATATCAGCAAAGCAGGTGTAATGTTTAGCACAGGGTGCTTTTTTGATGAAAAAGCAGATCTGTGTTCCCTAGCTAATAAGGCATATAGTAAAGAACATATATATGTGGATTCACAATTAGTCTAGCACTAGAATTTGAAGTTATGTTTTATTTCTAACAACCCGAAATAAATGCTTTACTTTTGTAAAAAAAAAATAAAAATCAATCCATAACAAAGTTTAGATCTACTGGTTCTTCTAGGAGAACTCATCATTGGAAGAGACCAGTAATTCACCCCAATTGGAGTTTTATTGAGTGTGAAAAATGCCATTGAGATAGACACCATGGCAAGATCCAGGCTAAAGTGGCCACTTTAAAGTCCCTTAGATGTCAATGGGAAGACTAATCTCATGCTTCCAGGATTTTCAGGACCACCAGGTTGCACATAACAGGCTACTTTCCTCTTTTTATATATATTTCAGCACTTTAGAACGGGATTCCTTACAGCAAATGTAAACATTGATTTTCTTTTTTATTTGTGAGACCTTAGTTCCAAGCTTTTTTGAAACTTAAAAAAAGATACAGACTGAAATCTGCACTTTTAAGTTCTCTGCCTACATAAGATAAAATTTAAAGATTGCTTGTCAAAGAAAGTGTCAACTGGTTTCCTAGGCAACCTGCTAAAGATACTTGAAAATCTAAAGATAGTTGTAATAATGTCAGTAACTAAAGAATATTTTTCATCTTGGCTTTCTCTGTAACCAGTGTGAAATATCTAAGATAGATGGAGAAACTGTATAACCCTCCTGTTCATTTAGGTTATTTCTAACAATTATGGTAAGACTTGTTAATGCTAAAACAAACTGATGGGGGGGGGCATTGGGTGTACAGGAATACCTTAGTTAGCAAAACCTTTGACAAAGAATCTCCTTTTTACAAAGATTTTTTTTTTTAATTGCTGCCCAGATTTCTTTTCCTCTATGGCCTCTATTTAGCTGGAAGTTTGTTCACAGCATCAAGATTAGGAGGATGTTGAAGGAAGGCTAGAAAAATACAGGCTTTTGGTGGTAGATTAAAACAAAGTAATAAAACTTGAGTTGGGAAAGAATGGGACTGTACCCGAGTTATGTATCCATGTATGCCTCCCTACAGTAGGCAAGATAAATAGCAGTTGCCTTGAGGATCCCTTCTTAGCATGCATGAGCAGCAAAACTGAAAAAAAGGGGGAAGGCAAATTAGCCTGCTTTATCAGCAACTCCCAGCATGTTAAAAAAGCATTCATCTATAGGTTTGGACACCAAAAGATCTATAGGTTTCCACCAAAATGGAAATTGTAAGAAAAGTATAGATTGTTGGTGGTGGGGAATCATTTCTGGATGTATTTTGGAAGAAGTTTCAAAAGGTCTCTAGAAGGTTCAGCAAGTTTATATTTCTTATGCAAGGCTTACCTGACCTAGTTGTTTGATTTCACATGCTAGTTTTGGATAAAAAATTTTTGCTGAAACACACAGAACTGCTCTTCTTTTTTATGGTGTAGGAACCTTTCCCTGTTCTTTCCATGTTATTTCTGCCTCTGGAAGCAAATTTTCTATTAAATTTGCTCATGGGCACATCTACTTTTCTAGCTGAGATATATCTGTACTGTATGTGGAAATGCAAACAGGATTAACTCGTTTGTTCTTCACATAATACTCAGCCATATAACTTGATTAAAAATTCTATGATAGTTGATTTTCTGTTTTAGATCAGGAAGCTTGCTGTAACCTGCAAGAAATATTTGTGGCCTGGGGTGGGATGGTTTACTTGTTTTAAGCCTGTAATAATAAGCACAGTTATTTGGAAGTATGTTCCAATGAAATTATGAGACTTTCTTTCTAGGAAACATGTTTAAAATTAGAAGTATCACTTCATTTAACCTTGCACTTAGAAGCCTTAGAATCGTTCTCTAGAGTCACTTTATGCTTAAGACTTTTATGTGGCAGCCAACATAAAAGGTTGTTAAAATTACTGTGATTTTGTACCTAGACAAATTAAAGTTTCAGAGTAAAGCATTATTTAGAATTCACATGTGTGTGTATGTGCCTAGAATTCACATACACAATACAAATACATATAACTCCACTTGCAGACTTTTTAAAATAAATTTAAAGAATGGGTATCTGTATCAGTTAATAAATTAATATTTAGATGTTCAGCAAACCTATGATGCAGCTAGAATTTAGGAATATATAATACTTTAAAAATAAATACATTTTAGTTTTAGCTCAACCTGATGTGAACCAAACTGATTCATCAGCACCTGATTTAAAGGCTTGTGTGGATATGTGTATGCTTGCTGAAGCAATGCACAGTGAGAGGCTGTTGTTCTCCCTCTAAAACTGAGACGCTGTTCATTCTTGTGCATTAAAAAAAGGATCACTCAGCCTTCAGGAAAGGAACTCTCAAAAGCTGAATCTCTAAAATGGCAGCAGTTCCTGGAAAGGAGACATCTTGATTTTGTTGTTGAGCAACAACATGGAAAGGCACTAGCATTCTTCCCCAATTGGTTTTCTTTAGGCCTTCACCCAACGTTGTTATTCCCAAGCAGCCACCATGGCAATGGGTCTTCCAGATTCAGAGCTCATCCTGCTAATACAATATGGTGGATTTACCTCATTTCTACTTCCCTGACTTACACTTGCAGTGTGTCCTGTATTTCTTGCCTTTCTCAGGAAGAAGTGATTTTTTTCAGATTTGTAGGATCTCTACATTTGAAAGCAAGATTTCTTGTGGAAGATGGTTAGTTCCAGCATTGTGGTTCAACATATGTATGTACGAAAATCTTGGTTTATTTGAACACAGGAATAGTTGTGTAGAAAGCAGCATTTGGTTCCTGTACTGCTGTGTGTGTTAAGTTAATGGTACTTTGGGGTGAGGTGATGATGTTTGTCAAATTGTCTGTTTTGACACCTTAATCTGAATTCTTCTGTTCCTACCAGCGTATAAGAATATGAATGGGGATGGTGCAGTGATTTTTGGTCTTTTAATATTAGATCTTTCATTCTTAATATATATCTTTTATTTCAGCTTTTTAGAAAGAATAGACAGTGTCAGTATGCCTGACTACACACCTACAGATCAGGTGAGTAAAATACTAAAATATTTTGTGAGCCCACCAGAGTGTTAGCTTTTATCCCTGTGCCACACAACAGATTGCTTTTGAAACTACTGGAAATATTTAACATAATTTGTGGTATAGCCGTCTGTCAGCTCTTCAAAGAACAAGAGTAGACTTCTGTAAATCCCTTGCCTGGGTACTTCTGGTACTTCTGCACAGTTTTTTAAGGCAAATGTCATCCCAGAACCATTGGTGGCATCCCAGAACCAAAAATGTGTCGGTCTTTCATTGTTGTGAAGCCCATAATGATGCTTAACATCTATTACACATAAAGTCATGCATTAATATGAGAGCAGAAATAGTAACATAAGGTTAGAACTCAGTACTTTACAAAGTTACTGAAGTGGGAAGGCACAATCTAATAAAGCAAGGTTTATACCAGAGGTTTCCCTAATAATTAGAGACTTCTCAAAGGTTTGATTTACTGTCCCTAATCTGAATGTATAACGTATTGGCCTACATTCCACATCGATTCCTGGAATGTTGAAATATAAAATATCCTTTTATTGTGCACGTTTCTTGCATGCTTTTTATAATGTAACATATGTTATTCTGTTTCCTGTTTCCAGGATCTCTTAAGATGCAGGGTTTTGACATCTGGGATATTTGAGACAAGATTCCAAGTAGATAAAGTAAACTTTCAGTGAGTACACCAATAACATTCTTTAAATTGTGTCTAGTTTTGTAACCAGTGTAAGAGTGAAGGCAATTATATTGGGCTCATTTATAGAGAGTGTTCCAATATCTTTTCAAAGGGAGAGGGAATTTCAAAATGTGTAGGCCACCATCACTGCCTATCTGTTGTGATCCGTAGCTGATTAAATGCTACTAAATGCTACTACTGTACTGAGAGAGCATTCTCAGTGGCTGCTCCCATGCTCTGAAACTCCTTTTTACAGGAGGCTAGGCCAACTCTCTCCCTGCTTTCATTTCGCCAGCAAGCAAAGACATTTTTGTTTTAGTATGTAATTGCTCCCAGGGATGCTTCTTGTGGGGGGGTGCTTTCTGGACTGACAGACTTATGCAGACTCTTTTTTTTTTAATTTTTCCAAGCATTTTTATTACACCATGTATAATACATATTATACAATCATGTTTCATATTATAATTTTCTCCCCCCACCTCCCACCCAAATAAGAAATCAGCATAGAGAAATTTACAATCCAATCAAATTAACAATCAGTTTCGGAGATATGGAAAACATTATTGATTATATTATTAACTTGTTCATACCCCATTTTACCTTTCATGTTCTTAATTACTATTTCCCATTTGTCTTCCCATGATTATTTATTGCTTTCTCCAACATATTTTAATCTTCTTTCCCTAAGGAAGTTGAATAATATATATTCTTTTATATATTTAAATAAATAAGTCTTGTTCCAATTTAATTTGTTTCTCCATCCATAAGCAGTCACTGCATGGGCAGCTTTTAGAAATTGTTTTGTTACATATTTTCGATTATTATTCAATCCTAATTCCCCTAAATTGAGAGTCAAGCAATTTTCTTTACTTAATTGTATTTCTATCCCTATAATTGTATTTATCTGTTGCTTAACCTCAATCCAAAATTTTTGTACAAATGGACATTCCCACCACATATGAATATATATTCCTTTAATGCCACATCCATGCCAACATTTGGACTGAAATTTGTCATTTGTAAATGCTAATTGGTGTGGTGTCCTATACCATTTATGCAGACTCTTTTTTAAACTTTTGTATGCCTTTAAAATAATTTTACGTAGTTTTAAATTCAGTTATTTTAATTGTTTTTAAATTTGTATTGTTAGGTTTTACGTGATTTCTTCTGTCACCCACCTTGGGTCCAAGTCCAGGAGAAAAGTGGCACAGAAAGAAAAGGAATACATATTGTTTAAAGATCAAGGACCATAGATAAATTTGCTAAAATAATTCCATGACTTCAAACACTTGAGAACTAAAAAGGGAAAATATGTTGTTTCAAAACACTTAATTCAAACAACACATTCCAAAGATAGCCTGTGAGATTTTGTCTTCCCATTAAACAAATAGCCCGCGCAAACAAAATATTGATCAGCATATAGAATATTATCATCTTGCTTTTCATTGATCAGGCACAGATTTTTCCAGGCTAAAATATTTCAGTACCTTCCATTCATTTTCATTTCTGGCCCTCTCTGAAATGTTCTACTCCCTTAATTTTCAAGATATGTATATATCAAAATTTAACAACATTTTACAGAATGTTTATTTGAATCTGGTAAGCCAGCATACATCTGTCATTCTAAGGGGAAAAAAGACAATTATTCTTTCTGTAAAGTGTTAAAGAAATGGAAAGCATAGCCTTTTCACTGTGTGTTTGGCCCACTTTCTTGTTTGGTTTTTGATCTGGCCTTGGAGATGTGCTTGTATGTATGCTTGCAGTCTCAACCTGTGTTCCCCCTTTTCGTTACTGACCTTCTCCCTGCCCCTGCCAACTGTTGATACCCCCCTCTTTTTTTAGTGTGTCATGAATTCAGCATCAGCAGTAGGATTTAGTAAAATCTGGAGCAAGTGTAGGAATGCAGGAATGTTTGCAAAGAGCCCTAAGTGTAGGGCCCATTTTCCTCCCACGCAACAGGCACTGTTGTTTCATTTGGAACTGTAAAACAAGTGCCACATATCATGCAAAGTATGATTTTACTTGTACATACTTGTGCAAATATAATAAAGACCCTGTGGTCTTTCAACAGCATGTTCGATGTAGGTGGTCAGAGAGATGAAAGAAGAAAATGGATCCAATGTTTTAATGGTAAAGTTATACTTTCACATTTTCAAATTTAATCTCACACTGTTTTTTTACCTTGCATTCTATTGCATCATTTACATTATGTAGACTGGATTACTTAACCTCAGAAAAACTGTATCATTTTGTCTATATAACTCAGATTATGTTTCTAAATACCATTGCAAAACACACCTAACCATTTATTCTTATAACTTCTGCAACACGCAGTTTCCTTAGTTAACATTTTAATTTCTCTACTGTCCATGATACACTCTTCCTCAGATGTCACAGCTATTATCTTCGTTGTGGCCTGTAGCAGCTACAACATGGTCATAAGGGAAGACAACAACACCAACAGATTACGGGAGTCTCTGGATCTCTTCAAAAGTATCTGGAACAACAGGTAGGATTTCCATGTAGAGCAAAATTATATTGATTTGATAAAAGCAATGGCCAAAAAAAAGATAGTATTGAGAGACACAGTTCTGTTAGTCTGGAATATTAGTACACAAAAGGATTTTATAGTTCCTTTGAGATTAACTGTGTGAAAAAAGTTGTAGCATAAGCTTTCAAAACATCTTAGGAAGTAGACCCAGTCAAAAGTTTATGCTACAATTTATTTTGCAGTTCGTCTCAAAAAATAGTACAGTAGTCTCTTTCTATCCATAGGGAGGATCCTTTTCAGATCCCACAACATGAGACCTTAAATCCTTTTCAGTGGGTGTGCACACATGCATGCACACCGTTTAAAAAGCTGGGGTTTACCATCTGCAGAAGCTCAAACCTATGGGTGGCAAGCCCATGGTTGGCACAGGTGCAATGTATGTAGCATTACATAAAGTAAGTTTTGTTCAACCTGTTCAACTGTTGGCACTTTTATTATAATAATTTTGTGTCTTTTAAAATAATGTTTGGTATCAGAGAGTCAGTATGATATCGTGGTTTGAGTGTTGGGCTGTGATTTGGGGGTTCCAGATTCAAGTCCCCATTCAGCAATGAAACTGCCTGAGGTGAACTCGGACTAGTTATTTTTGATTTGTGGCAACCCTAAGGCAAAGGTATAATGCGATTTTCTTGGCAAGATTTGTTCAGAGGAAATTTGCCTTTGCCTTCCCTTGAGGCTGAGAGCACGTGATTTGCCTAGGTTCACTCAGGGGTCTCAACACACTGTCCAGAGAGAATTCATCCTGATTCATTTTTAAGTGGCTAACACATTGGAAGTGAGTTATTTAGACTAAATACCACCTCACAAGTGGTATCACTGCTGTTCAAGCTAACAATAGCAACCATCTTTTTCTTAGTACATTTAAGATGACATCTACATACAGATGCTTTTTTCATATCATCCTTTCTGGAGCCATAATTTATTTTAGTATCATCAAGTAGTCCTGTTCTGATTCTTCACAATAAGAAATGGTTAGTTTTATCTCAGTGAAAGGAACTGTTATCACAGAATCAGGGTTGGCTAGGGCTTATGGACCATCTTGTCTAGTCTATAATGGAGTTTTCTAGGCAAGATTTCTTCAGAGGCTGATTTCCTTTGCCTTCCTCTTAGGTAGAGAGAGTGTGATTTGCCCAAGGTCATCTTGTGGGTTTCCATGACTGAATAGGGATTTGAATCTTGGTCTCCCATAGTCCTAGTCCAGCATTCAAACATTTATACATCTTTGGCTTCATTCAAAAGACACTCCTACAGCAGCTTACAAAGTCAGTAATCAGAGTCCTTGCTCTTAGCCTTACACTCTAAAAGACATAACCAAAAAGAAAAAAGGAATGGATACTGAGAGGGAAGAGGAAAAAGTCAAATCATGTACTAGTCCATTTTCAGAGATAATAGACCTCCGGCCACCATTGGAGATTAAAGAAGTGCTTGAGAAAGTTATTTTGTAGACTACAGTCCCTAGAATTCCCTCGGCAGCAGTGGCCATGCTGATTAAGGGATTCTGCAAGTTGTTCAAAAAGTAACCAATCTCTGATTAAAAGACATGAGCATCATTTGTGAGTTTCCAGAAACAACAAGTTAGCTACTATTGATAATCAGAATGCCAGATTATCTTTGTATGAGTCCTTACTAACATTCAGGTCTTCACAGGTGGTTACGGACGATTTCCATCATTTTGTTTCTGAACAAACAAGATATGCTGGCTGAAAAAGTCTTGGCAGGAAAGTCTAAAATTGAAGATTATTTTCCTGAATTTGCACGTTATACAGTACCTGAAGATGGTGAGTTTCTTAGTTCTGTTAATGGTTACACAGCTAGATAAATGCTTATTCTCCCTTAACACTTATATGTCATAAATAAGTTCCTTGAATATTTTTACCCATACAGGTGTGAAAGCAAACATGGAATTGTTTTGAATAGAACAGTGCTTCTATTATGTTATATTTTAAGGCTGCTTTTAATGCAATATTTGTTTAAAATATCAGAGAAATAGTTTTGAACAAATACTTCATCAGAAGCAGTTCTAAAGACAGATGGATAGTCTATAACCAGATAACTAGTTTACTAGTTTACTATGCAACATTAGTCCCTATCCTAAATTATTTTGGGTCCTAATCATGCCCTTAGGTTTACTAGGACACCATGCTGAAGGAACAGTAGAAATCACAATTGGCCAGGTGCCTGTTAATTAGAGTCCAAACTTAGCAAAACCTTTATCCATTTCAGCTCCAGTATCCATTTCAGCTCCTTAGCTAGTAGTCCACTTTTATTCTCTAGAGAAGTACAGTTTTAGTCCAGTCCTACTGAAAATCCATGTCTCCACCAACTTATTATTCTAGCCCCTTGCCTGTTTTGTCTGCATCCTTTTGACACATTTGGCAGGGGCCTTACAGAAATTACAAGTGGCAAAGTCCATGATAGCAAAGTGCCATGTGATGCACCAGGACCACAAGAGTCCTGTAGTCTCTTCCTGCTGCTCTCTCCCCAGGTGAAAATGAATACACCTGAGCCAGAGGTGACATGGCTATGCCAGCAGCAGGTAGATTGTTCCTGTGCTTAGAAAATACAGAAGAACCAAGACAGGAAAAGGAGCAGGGAGAGAGAGGAGGAGAAAGTGCAGTTGGCATGTGCTGCAGCAGCACTAGCAGCATATGCTCAGGACTTGCAGGGACACTTAGAACAGCAGTACTTCCTTTTTTAACAGCAGTTTCAACAGAACAGGTGACTCCTTGTACCCTCTGTAACTCCAGCCATACAGTAGCTGCCTTGCCCCATAGTAGCTGGCTCAGCCAACTTCTCTCTCTGATGAGCTATTCTCTCTTGGAACTTGAGGAGCAGATATTGGAACCTGAGGGGCAGATGTGGATGCCTTTCTGACTTTGCACTGTGACCCCTTCTAAGTATTTCTGAAACCCAGTACAGATACTCCAGATTGTATCTCTACATTTCCCACACAATAATATATATATTCCTATTTGTATCTGACCATTGCAATGATCGTCAAAGGCCGCATCCACAGAGAGTGTTTTCTACATTGGAACCACACTCCATATAGAGCGTTTTCTATGTTGGACTCACTCTTTCTGACTTTGCACTATGTACTTTGCACCAAATTAAACATGCACCTCTCCAAATTAAACACACACCAGTATGTTTCATTTCAACAGTGATTCGTCTTTGTGTTACAGTGTATAACAATGTATACACATGTATTAAAAGAAAATAAAAATAAACACAGGTTGAGTATTCCTTATCTGAAATGCTTGAGATCAGAAGTGTTTTGATTTTGGGCTTTTTGTTTGTTTGCTTGTTTCGTTTTGTGTTGTTTGTTTGTGTGTGTGTGTATGTGTTTGAAGTTTGGAATATTTGCATATTTCTAAAGAGATCTCTTGGAGATGAAACCCAGGTTTAAACATAAAATTCATTTATGTTTCATATATACTTCATACACATCGTCTGAAGGTAATTTTATACAATATTTTTAATTTTGTGCATGAAACAGCATTTTTATGCATTGAACCACTGAACTTGTGGCATCTTGTCAGTGCTCAAAAAGTTTTGGATTTTGGAGCATTCTGGATTTTAAGATTGGGGGTGCTCAATCTGTAGTTGGAATTCGCATCATCTGTCCCGATTATCCTCTCCTTTATCTTACTGATATCTTATTATTTTTATTAAAAGCAACACCAGATGCAGGAGAAGATCCCAAAGTTACAAGAGCAAAGTTTTTTATCCGGGATGAATTTTTAGTAAGTAATACCTTACATTTTTTCAAAGCTGCATGATTCTATCAATTAAACTTGTCTGATGACAATGAATTTTTACTACAATATTTAAATGCTATAGAAGGGTAAGTCCTTCATTGTAAAATGTTTGCATATTTAAGAAAGAAAGCATTGTGATTACACCAAATTGGCAATTAGCATGTCTGTGAACAGGATCCCTGTACAAAAGTTAACCATGACTGTAAGCCTCACTTCAAGATCACTTTTTAATCTTTATCCCATGAGCAACATCTTGCACATCAGAACTCTCTTCATTTTAAGCTGGAAATATTTAGGTCCACAGAGGGACAGAAGATATGCCCAGGTATGATGAATAGGATCACCTCACCTGCCAGCAGTATAACATCATCATGCAATGTGTCAACCCAGTGAGGAAAAAAAGACTCATTAGAAGTGGTCTTTTACCTGAGCTGTCTCCTCAGCATTACATTTGGAGTTGGAAATCTTCTGTGAGTTTTTTTCTGAAATAGTGCCTGTCTTGAGGAGGCTGTGCCTCTCTTACATGATTAAGGTGAATGATGAGTGGAGTCCTCTAGAATTTCCATGATCTGTGATTTTCCTGAGCAAGAAGAGCACTGGAAGTAACCCACATATGCATTATGGTTTGTTGTTGTGTGCCTTCAAGATATTTCTAATTTATGGCTCCCAAATCCCATGATCCCAAAGTTCTGTAGCCACAGATGTTTCTACAGCATGATATTCCAGATAGACTAGATATGGGGAAGATTCATGGGCATCAACAAAGATGTTTCTGGGAAAACCCAGGCTAGTACCATTGTACTTGATCCACTAACATCAAATGGTACCTTCTCAATGACATGTGAATGTTTGTCAGTGTAGTTCAAGTATGCTCACTCAACCTGGGAACCAAGTCTTGGTGCATGGCCATTACACAGGGACAAGAACATCACTTCTCCTACAGCAGGCCAATGTTACCTGTGTGGAGAGCATCTGGAAATTTAGAGAGGTGGAAGTTGCACTACATCCTGATTGTCGTTGAGGAAGACTTGGTTGTCATGCTACATCCTCCACAGTATATGTAATATATCGGGAAAGATTATGTATCTCTGAAGAAAAGTCTACAACTGCCTCTCAGGTGTCAAAGAAGAGCCAGTTCATGTTCAAGGCCAGTGGCAGTAGTCTCCAAATCTAAAATTGAAAACTCCATAGTTTATGTAATATACTGGGAAAGATTATGTATCTCTGAAGAAAAATCAACAACTCAGGTGTTGAAGAAGAGCCAGTGGCAGTAGTCCCCAAATGCAAAATTGAAAACTATTAGCTGTTCAGAGGTGAAGGATAGTTGCACAGCAATATGAGACCATTACCCACTTTCTACTTTCCACAGGAAGAGTGCTGAAGAACAGTTGTAGCATACCTGTATGCCAAATCACTGCCATCTCACCTGTATGGACCTTCACATTCCTTTTTTCTCTGCTTCTCCCTTCATGTTACCTTTAATACCCCACTTACTTCCACAATGGGTCATTTCCTGTTCAACCACCCTGCTTTTCAGTACTAGTAAAACTAATTCTTTTGAGCTGTAACTGGTGTGTGATTTCCATTAATTGTGGAAAAGAAGAAAGGAAAGTGCTTCAGCTAGGATGGTGTGTCTTGTTCTTTAATCTAGTATGCCCACTTATCCTGGGAAAGCCATGGTTTTGCTTTTCAACCTTGACTCATAGTTCCATACTGTTACCCCAGTGTAAGAGGTAAAGAGAAAATGGAGGGGAGGAACAGAACAGGTACTGTAGACATAATTAAGGGAAATGAAGTATCCCTCCCTCCTAGTGGGAACAGTGTGGCATTCTTTATTGGAGGAGGAGGGGGAGGAATTTTATTTCTCACTTGCCTCTCCCCAAGGCTTGAGGAGGGATACAGCATAGATTGATACATGTGCAAATGTTTAAGCACAGGATCTAAAGGTGGGTTCCCAGATCTTTAGAGCAGAGGGTTGCCCAAAGAAAAGTTTTTCTCTTTTAGGTTGGTAGGTGATATTGGAAAACAAAGAGGGTTGACCCATCTATACTATATGGATTTAACAAAATTCTTAACAAGCATATGTGTCTCTGGAGCAGTAGAGTCTCTTGGCTATGTTAATTAGCACTGTACATTGTAATTGCAATGGTTTTTTGCATCAGTATTGATTAATCTCCAACTGGAATAAATCAATACTAATCTAAGCAGAAAATCCACCCTCACATTGTATATGCTGCAAATATAAGTCATGCAAAAAAATAGGTGCTAGTCCTCTTATGCTGTGGGCTACAGGGCTGTATCCATGTCATCAAAGGAACCTCTTGCTTGCCTTAGAATATAGGAGAGCACATATATATGTGTAGAATATCTTCTGTATTTCCAGTGTGCTTTCAACATTAAATGTACAAACAAGTTGTGTGAAAATAGTAAAGCTGCATATTGTTTTTCAAATTGGGAAAGTGAGTAAAAACAGACCAAATCATCTGCCTACAAATGGCAAAATTATTTTGTTTCCTGTCTGGTACTCAGAACCAAGCCAAAATGACTTTTGATTTTTACCTGTGTCCTATCTCTGAAGGTAGGTTTGATGTGTGTAATATTTTGGAATTTTCTTTATCCTACTTTCAATCCAAAGCACTTGCATGTAGTCACCTCTGAAAATCAGGCCTCTTTCTATTTTGCTAACTGGCCGATACAAAGTTCAGTTCATACCTTTTGAGTAAAGTACTCTTGCATGTGCATTTTTTTTTAATCTCCTGCAGAGAATAAGCACGTCAACTGGAGATGGAAAGCATTACTGCTACCCTCACTTCACATGCGCAGTTGACACAGAAAACATCCGCAGAGTGTTCAACGACTGTAGAGACATCATTCAGAGAATGCATCTGCGCCAGTATGAACTATTGTAATTAAAAACACCATGGAGCCTGTGGTTTTAAATATTTTCTTTCTAGATTTCCTCACATGAAGTAGAGGAAGATACTACATAGATACATCTGCCTCCTCAGTTTGTTTACTTTGACTAGCCTTCAACCCAGTCCATGCTTTAGGGGACAATGTGTGTGCTGTATTTTTATATGCCACTTCTTTGTCATTCCACTAAGGCCTTTGGCTACCTCCGTTTCCTTCAGTTTGGTTACATTTTTGTTTGTTTTATTTTTAATTGGGCACATCCTGCTAATTTTTGTTCAGCAGGTGTCTTAGTTCAAGCTGGTATCTGCTAGCTGGGTAACACCATGGCATACCTATAATGAGTGTGGGTTCCTTTTCTACCATGACACTGAAGAGTACTTGACAGATAGGAGGAAGAGAATAATGCACTTTGTTTCAGGGTTATGAAGTACTGGTGAAGATGTATACACAAGAGATGTAGCAGCATCACAATATTTATTACACTGTCAGAATTTTTAACGTAACTTGAGTTGCAGGTCAACTGATGAAGTGACCTCCTCTTCTAAGCCATTATTGGCACAGGAAATAGAGTAGATAATGAGGCACAGGGAAGAGAAGCAATTGTTCTGGAGGTCTGGAGTGAAGAGTCTCTACACACCTCAGGCATTTGAATTTAGAGCTACTTTTTCAGCCTACTGAATCTAGGCAGAAAATCCACCCTCACATTGTTTCTTCTGTCCACAAATGGCCAAACTAGTTTAGATCATTTTTGGACAACGGTCTTCTCCCTATATATAATATATATATTTTTTGTTTTATTGCTGGTTTATTATATTGTACAGACTGTAAAGTGTAATATTATTTTGTACACTTTTATTGAAGAAAAATACTTGTAGAAGATCTTTGTGCCTTGATTATGGCTGTACCTGTAAAATGAGCTAAGATGTAAGTATGTTTTTGATTGCGCTGTACAGCTTGATGTCAACATTACCTACAGCAGAAACTGGAGGTAAAAAAAACTTCTCTGTAGAGTTTAGGGTTTTTTTTCTGGTTTATATAAAAAATGTTCTTTAGTATAAAAAAATTATAAATTATGCAAAGTTAGTCATTTACCTTTCCAAGTAAATTATTGCTGCTACCAGATATTGCAGCAACATGCCTTTTTCAGTCTCAGCTTTAAAACATCAAAATTGATTCATGTGTCCAAACTGCAACCTGGTGTTGTTTTATGGAAATCAAGGATCTTGTTTTATCTTTCAAAACTATGTTCAGTAATTCTTTGGTCATTCATAGACCTTTCACAATTGAACAGATTGTGAAACCTGTAGAAGCACCACTCCATAAAGGCTCTTCAATCTTTGTTGCAACAGCCGTTTTCATTGTGCAAATTGCAAGAAAGAAGAAAGGTGTAACCCTTGTGTTGGCCCTAAGAGAATTACGAGATGACATTTTTATTTCTCTTAATAAAGAGACCTTAGAAAAATGTTTTATTTTAAATATTGTAGAATCACAATGTGTGAATATTTCTCAAACTTGAATAATTTATGCAAATGACATTCACAAAATAAGTTGTGGTACAGTACAATATAAAAGCAAGAATTGCTGTAGCAATAAGGCATGCCCTGCTCCGTAATTATAAGACTGCTTTATATTTTATGCATTGGTGTGACGTCAGAGTATAGTTTCCTGTGTCCAAAATAACCTGTACAAACATTTTAAATTTGTAGCTGCAATAACAGATTTAGAACTATTAGCCTACATAACTACATTGATTACTTATCACCTGGATTACCTTCATCTTTTATTTTAAATTTAAAAACAAATTACTCTGAAAGCTTTTCAACCACACAATGTGAATGAATGTTTAAATAAGGATAGCATGTTTGTTGTTTATATAAACCCAAACTGTTTTTCTGAAATACTGGACAGGCACAGTGTGGTTGTAATTCTACAGAGGTGTCAAATTAGTAAATTTACTTTAAATCTTCAACACTTTAGTTCCCACTCTGAAACGGCTCATTCAGCGTTTTTCAGTATCTCATCAATAGTAACCATGCATGTTCCTGCAATGTTTAACGCTTACTTCAAGATTCCTAATTCCCCTTAAGAAAAAACTGACCCACTGACTGTCAAAAGTAGGAGAATATTTGAAAGAGGGTGGGGGAAGTGGTGATATCTCTCATTTTCTCCCCTTCCATTTGCAACATGATCTATACCTGTAAGGACTGTCACAATGTAACTGCGGTCATTGTGAGATGTGGGCATTGATTCACCCATATACTAAATGTAAATTCACCAGGAAAATAAGTACGTAGATTAAGAAATTTAGCTTCAGGAGTTCTTGTGGCTTAGCTTAGTTCCCATCCTTAAATTTCATCCTATACACATAAGCTGGCCTCTTGTTGGTTGGCCCCACGTACAGCAGACCCATTGAATCAATTGCTGAATGGTGAGTCAATATGTAGATCTACTCTAGTCAGGACTAACATTGGGATCTAGGCCATAATTTGGGAATGCTATTGATCTGGGTGGGACTAGGAACCAAGTGTGTTGTTCTCTGCACAGAACCATTTCCCTTAGAAGAACATCAATAACACAGTGTGTATTATGGGGTCATAACTCTATATGAGCCATGGCTCACATCATCTTCTAGATAACTACAGCAAGACTTCTTGACATGCATCCAAGTGATACACAAGACCAGACATGGCTCTTTCAACAACTCAAGAGCCTTGTCCTCAGTTTTCTGCCTGGTTTGCCAATACTTTGCAAGCCTGATAGCAAGGGGTTTTGATGACTGTATAACATGACTGCCATCTTAAACTATTTACATCTAATTTGAAGGACTCATTTGAAGCTAATAACTTAGCCTAATAGCCTTTTTAAAGAAAATACAAACAAACTTGCTGTAATACAACTACATCAACTCTGTTGCTGGCATCAAGGAAAAGAAGTACCACATCAGATGGTCATGCAGCAATAACACTTTAAAATTGTTTCCAGTTAGAAAGACTGAGCCTCTAGCAGTATAGGACACTATTGCAGACACAAAAGGAGGCTTATAGGACTTACATAGTGTACAGTTACAAACTTTTAATATACATATTTGATACAAAAACTTTAGCAAAAAAATTATTCATTTGATTGTAGAATACAATATTTTTGTACAGCATGAAGCATTAAGTTAATTATCCTGTAGTAAAAGTCATATCAACTGTCTAGGAATTTCTGTATGTAAAGGCAACTTGCCTTTGGGCTAGCAATTCAAGTACGCATTTGCTGGCATGAATGTAGTCTGATGGACTGTTCTTTAGCTTTGGTGTGTCAGTGACCGATTACAAGTGTCTGACTCTTCATAGTGCTTTATACTTAGTGATTAAATGCTGAACAAAATGAAATGGGGAAGTGAAAGGCAGAAAGTGAGCTAGTGTGAAGACCACAAACACAACTCCTGCTGTACAGTAGATAGTAATAACCGTGTTCTCACAGGGGAGGAAGCATTTGTAGAGAGAGAAGTCTGTCGATGATATGCTGCCCTAAGAAACAGAAACAGCATTTTAGAAGATTGTGGGCAAGTGGCTATATGTTTTAAAACTGTACTAACAGTAGAAGAGCTCAGTTCTTTTCCTAGCATTAGTGGTCTCAAATGAATGGAAAACAGAGACTAGGACAACTATGAAACTGCTTATCTTAAATACCTACTGTTAAGCACTGAGATGATATGGTGCCATGTGAAGGAATTAGTTTATGAATAAGATCACAGCAATTTAACAAGATAATAATAATATAAAGAGCAACAGTCTCAGACCACATTGTAGTTACCGGCCACAGTCCAATAATGAATTAAACATCTTTGAGCACACTGA
This sequence comes from Sceloporus undulatus, assembly GCF_019175285.1. Taxonomy (NCBI): domain Eukaryota; kingdom Metazoa; phylum Chordata; class Lepidosauria; order Squamata; family Phrynosomatidae; genus Sceloporus; species Sceloporus undulatus. The sequence goes on along the minus strand of NC_056525.1, from coordinate 188,972,347 downwards.
AATCAATGTGATTAAAGATGCTCCATTGTGTTAGAGACTGACCACTCTGTATCTGGGGAAACAAAACTCTGGAGATCACATGAGAGACAAGACTAAATTAGCTATATTCTTGTAGTATTTGAGGAAAAAAGGAATTGCAGATGCCCTAGAAAAATGTCATTTATATTTCAGAGTGCTGGAAACATGTCATTCTGAAGTAAACTGAATTTTTTGGTAAGTAATCATTCTGAACAAAACTGAAGAGACAATAGATTTTCCATGCAGAAATGTTTAACATTGTGGTATTTGCTAAGTGAAGAACTTTTATAAACTAACTGAAAAAAACTGTCACTATAGAGATCTGTAATTGATTTCCCCTTCCCCATGCACAAGAGGCTGAAAAGGTCAACGTAGAACTGGTTTTTTGAAGGCAGAAATGTACATGTTTTAGAACCAAGAAACTTTTTGTGTTTCAGGTTAATCTACTGAGAATTGTGACCTAGTAAACCCAAAGTATAAACTACGTAACTGTGAATTAGGTTTGCCTGAATAGAATTTTGCTGCCCTATGAGATATATAGTTTGCACTTTTGAAAGATGAAAGAACCATACAGATAGATATGGTCTTGCGGATAAATCAGCCAAGCAAAAATAAGTCTTAATACTGTTTGTTGCGGACTACTGATGATTGTTGCAGTCAGATTGTTTACACTGCATCCTCTTTATAGAAACATACTAAAGATGCTTGTATTTAAAAACTACAAAAAAAAAATCTTTGCACTATACAAGCTGGATGGCTCCCCAAGTATGTACTTTATAAAGTGGGTGCTTTGTACTCAACATAAGTGTACTTTTGAAGAGGATGGGAGGAGCTGTTTTGTTTTGCTTTTTTACAGGTAGCATCAGTCTGAGAAAATAGCTGATTGCTATGTTGATTTATATTATGAAAAATTATCTGACAAAATAAAAATTATTTAAATTTACCATTATGAAACTAGGATTGTTTCTGTTCCTCCAGCTGAATGATGGAACACTGATTTCTAAGATTCTCCCATTATGCAACACTTCGCAGGCACTGTGGGTATGACCACTCAGAATCAATCGAGGATGAAACCACCATAGCAACTACAATAGAGCAGAACATTGTAGACACTGAAAATTTCCTTAGTTAAGAAAAATGATACCTTGTAACTTTTTTAAAAAATAACCTATTTTACTTGCTTCTAAGCTATTTTAATGAATGTAAACGTATTACAAGTTTTATCCACACAAACATACAATGTTATCAAATAAAGGGAATCACCCGCCTGACATAAGAATAGCTGAGCCTAAATCTCTTGTACACAGCAGCTGAGGAGAGGAGAATCTCTATCCAAAGATCTACAGTTTAAAAGACAAATGCTAGGTGATGCTGCATACAGAGGCCACTCTGCAACCAGCTGCAACCCCTAGGCAACTACTGGAGACCATCCTCCAAGTCTGATTCTCAAGCTCTTAGGACACAAACTGCTAATAGCCATGTTTGAGTGAGGATATAGCCTACTTTTCTTAGGATGTCCCCCCTTAGCAAGCTCTGCCCAGTGACAGCTCTTGAGTTGGATTATACATGAGCACCTCAAATCCATGGGTGGAAATACAAGACAGTTTTATTCCTTTATTTATAATGCGAGCTCAGGGTGGCATACCTGTAAACAATGTAAACAATTGAAAATAATTCCAGATAAAAAACAATACAATTTAAATAGGATAAAAGGATGTTAAATAGAAGACCATATTAAAACAGCAGAAAATAGTAGAATAATTAAAACCATACAAGTGTATTTTCAGAGAGTGAGAGATTTTCTGCAAAGGCTTTAACAAAAAGCAGTGTTTTGATTAGGTACCTAAAAGAAGCCAATGCTGGTGCCAGATGGGCCTCCAAGGGAAGGGCATTCCATAAATGGGGTGCCAGAGCACAGAAGGCCCCTTCCCACTTCCCTGCACAAAGTATCATTCCTACGAGTGAGACGTGGAGAGGGCACTTTCCAACAGAACTCAGTTCTCAGACAGGAATACATAGGTAAAGGCACTTGTCCAAGTACTGAGGTCCCAAGACATTTGGGGCTTTGAATGTCATCACCAGAACCTTGAATTCAACCCAGAAGTGAAGTGGCACCCAATGCACTCTTTTAAGACCAGTACTGTCCTACATTATATTCCAATCAAGAATTATGTTCTTGAATTTAGTACAGTACTAACTGTAGCTTCTGATTCCACTCCTTTTATTTTACATGGTTTCTAACTGCTGCTAGGGAGTCTAATGCTAATGAAAAGAATATTAAGAGAGGGCATCCTTGTCTAGTTCCACAACAGAGGTTGAAATTCTGCATGTTACAACCATTAACTGATATAGCCTGAGAGCCTTCATGATTTTCTTTAATAGCACTGGCAACTCTTTTACCAATATTCAATCATTTCAATAGGAGCCCTGGTGGCGCAGTGGTTAAATGCCTGTACTGCAGCCATTCACTCAAAACCACAAGGTTGCGAGTTCAAGACCAGCAAAAGGGCCCAAGCTCAACTCAGGCTTGCATCCTTCCAAGGTCGCTAAAATGAGTACCCAGACTGTTGGGGGCAAATTAGCTTACTTGCTAATTAGCTTACTTGCTGTTCACCGCTATGATCTTTGGAATAGCGGTATATAAATAAAACAAATTAATTAATTAATAAAGCAAATAAATATGGCCGTGTTGTCAAATGCCCTGATAGAATCCATAAATACATTTATTGCTTTTTGTGATTTAAATTTAATGCAAGTCACATTCTCTTAGACCCAGATGATGGCAATGGCAAAACTCATCAGAACAAAGCTTGCCAAGAAAACTACATGGTAGTTTTGTCTTGGTGTCACTATAAGTCAGAAATGACTTTCTCTCTCTCTCTCTCTCTCTCTCACACACACACACACACACAATGAATTATAGTAAGCATTTTCTTTATAGCATCTGACAAATATCTCCCTAGCATAAATTCACACTGATCTCGATGGATATAATTTATTATTGAGTTTATCCTGTTAACTAATACAGCTGGGTAAAAATTGGCCTTGATTCAGCAAGCTAATACAGCAGGAAAATTAATGTATACACAGATGACAGGCTGAACTTATTATTAGATCCTACAAACATCATCATCTCACTCAAAAACATTCTACATATATTTTAGATGCTCTGTGTGTGTGCACATGCTTTCAAGTCACCTGTGAACTTAGGGCAGCCCCATTTCACAGGGTTTTCTTAGGCAAAGAATAGTCAGAGGCAGATTAGCCATTTTCTTCCCCCAACATATAGCTTACAACACCTGATACTTGGTGATCTCCCATCCAAGGACTGACCAAGGCTGACCCTGCTCCCAAGAGTAGACAGGCTCTGGTGCCTTTAGGGTATACTATACTGAGATTCTATTACTGTCCACCCTTCTCTTACATGGAGATCCGTTCCGCCGCCCACCCTGCGTAAAAAAATACGCGGATGCTCAAGCCCCATTCAAATGAATGGGGCTTGTGCCTGCGGCGGCAGCGCACAAAGCACATGCTGCGGGAGTGCACCCCATTCATGTGAATGGGATGTGTCGCCCCTTGCACCCCACGTGCTCCCACCATATGCTCAAAGCCGTGCAGAATGCGGGCGCACTGTATAACAGAGTTAAATTATTCTGTATAAACTTAATGTTACAGTACTGCAAAATACACTTGAAGTACTATATAGATTTGATCTTTGTTTTTTCAGGATTCAAGTACCTTGAAATTTTAACTGCTAAATATCCTACTCAATTAATCCATTGTAATTATAGCAGAATTTATAAATATCAAAATTGAAAAATTGAAAGCTGGGCAAAATCAAGTAGCTTCTGAATCATCTTTAAGGGCAACCCAATACAGATTTCCTAACGGAAGCCTGTTCAGGAAGTTAACAGTGCATGGACTACTTGGCTAAGTTATCCCTGTCCCATAAATGGTGTAGCTCATGCGCCAGTCAGAACTGGCAATAATTCCAAGCCGGAGTTCCCTTGGGCCTCCAATTACAGAGGAACTTAATATTCTTTATGTAGGTACGATTCCAAGCTTAGCACTTGCTGCTTCACATGGAGTTGAGCTCCATCCAAGAGAGGTTGCTTATTTAATTTCCACACTTGAGAATCACTAGTCCACAGAGCTTCCGTCTTAACAAGATGTAGCTTCAGTTCACTGGCTCTCAATAAGCCTGTTACAGCAGCTAGATGTTTGTACAGCACCCGTGCAGCTTCAGTCAACTACAGTGAGGACTGGCAGAGCTGGGTATCATCAACATATTGATGACATCCAACTGCAAAATTCCTCCTGATATCCCCTAGTGGCTTCAAAGAGATGCTGAACAGCATCGGAGACAAGATCGAACCTTTGGCACCCCACAACTTAGTGGCCATGGGGCTGAACATGAATCCTTCCAACACAGTGCTGAACAGGAATCCTTCAATCCTCTAGAACCAGCCATGCAAATAGGTGCAAAATGACTGTAGCATCATGCCTCCTCCTCCTACCTGAAAGAGCCAGTCCAGTTGAATACCATGATCTACCAAAACTACTAAAAAATTGAAGAAGATCAACAGGGGAGCACTTGCCCATCTTTCATCTGACATAGGTCACCAGTCAGAGCAACTACACCTGTTTCAGTGCCATGCCCTGACCTGAAACCATTCAGGTAATATGCTTCCTCCAAGAACACCTGAAGTTGTCCAACTACCAACCACTCAGGCACCTTGCCCAAAAGGGGGATAACTGTAATAAGATGGTAGTTCTCACATTCCTCTGGGTGCAGGGAGGTCCTCCAGAAAAGGTACACCACAGCTTCCTTGTCGGTAGCAGGCACTTTTCTCTGATGTAGTGAGGCATTTACTCTGGACCTACCTGACTGACCCTGTCCTGCCAGATTTCAACAGCCAAGATGGGCAAGCTTACAAGTGGTGGGATAGGCTAATTCAAATAGCTTGTCCACATCATCATTCCAACATAACAGACACTGATCCCAGGAAACCTATCACATGGATCAATGGACACTTTCTCAGACTCTGGGATAACTGGAGTGTCAAGTTCAGAACCAAGGAATATTGTTCACCCATAGCCTGTCTCAGAACATACCTGCACAGTGTCTTTCCCCAACACTACCAACTGCATATTAGACTACATGTCTGTTTCACAAGGTGGAACACATTTACAATAATTCAAGCTCACGCACAGCCACAGGTAGGAATGAAGAATAGCCCTTTTAGTAAATTTAGGAGCCTGCTTGCTACCAATTTACCTAAGGAATATATAAGTATTTCATATACAAAAATGATCAACATAAAAGCAGGCTCTGTTATAATGCCATATGAATATGGTTTTCTATACAGGCATACCATGTCATGAGTTTGCTTCAAAAGAGCAGCATTTCTGGCAGAGGCAGGTATTTATTCTTAGGAAGCACCTCATCTTGGTTGACAAATGGGGCTTCCAGTAAGAATGACATACCCCATCTCACAGAGCAGCCCCATCTGCCATACAGGCAGCAGGTTTCTAGCACAATTTGTCTCTGTGTTGTTACTGCACTGTATTTTACTTTGGCAATTTTTTATGTAGAAGAAAAAGATGATTTCAGGCTTGGTTGTGCCCTGATCCCAAAGACTGTGGAAAAGTGTAGCACCAAGAGAAAAGCTTTCCTGAGGACAGCTGCTACCTCCTGTGTGTGAAGCTTGGCTGTCTCTCCTCCCACATAGATTAAAAAAGCAGTGAGTGCCAAAGAAGATCAACACTTCCCTGCTGCATACTCCCTCACTTTCGGGATGGAGTCAGGCAATGTGCATACATTAGCACAACCATCTATTACAATATCCAAAAGGATCCTCTCCTTCCATTTTTCTGCCTTTCTAATTTCATTAATATTACTAGCAGTAGTATGGTGGTTCTGGCCTATCTTTGCTACTCAGCACCATAAAGAAGAAGAAGGAAGGCTGCTCTCAGACTTTTCCCTCTAAGCTAAACATTTCCTTTCCCCTCATGGAATATAGGACTATACGAATACAGGACTAAATCAATAAATTAAAAAGGGAAAGGCAAATTCAGATGTTATGGACATTAGTTTATATATTAATTGTTCTGAAAAAAGTGCTATTTTAAAGCAAGTTGTTTTGGTTGAACAAATGTTAAATGAAGGATTTGTTTCTGAATGGCATTTTTTGCACTATAAAATAAAATGATTAAAAAGAAACAACCCACACTGAACACTGGTCTAACAATGAACAACTGCCAATAAACAAAGTTAAAATGCTTACATTCACGTAGTCATTGTTGTTTCACTAAGTTGGAAAGTAGTAAAAATAGTCAAAACTTTTACAAAAAAAATATGAATAGTCAATTTTAAAAATCTGGCATGTTATTTGTTTTAAAAAGTCATTTGGTTTAAACCAGCAAGCCCTGTCAGATACCTTAGACCAGGGGTAGGCAACTTGCGGCCCGCGGGCCAGATGCGGCCCTTCAAGGCCTTGGGACCGGCCCCAGCCCGGTCCTGCCGCCGATTGCCGCCGGGGCCTTTGGGGGGCAATTGTCTATAGAAGTCTCAGAAACATGCATTTATATTAACGTTTTTTTAAAAAATCAAATTTTTTCGCGTGTCCTCCATTTTTTTTTTTAAAAAAAAGTGTCTTACATTTGAATATTTTGTCCTACATTTGTCCTGGTTTATTTATATATTTATTTATTTTTAAAATTATTTAATTATTTAGTTTTTGGCTTCGGCCCCCCAGTTGTCTGAGGGACAGCAACCCGGCCCCCGGCTCAAAAAGGTTGCCTACCCCTGCCTTAGACTCAAGCATTTTGGGACTTTGAAGGTCAATACCAGGCCCTTGAATCAAGTGCAGAAAGCCAGTGCAGTTGGTTAAGATCAGTGGCATATTCTGAACCCCATGGAATCAAAGGGGCCATCCATTTTGCACTAGCTGTAACTTCTGAACTCTTCAAGGGCAGCCCCCTGCAGTGTCAGTCTCTTCTGGAAATCCCATCTGTTAATAAAGAGGAGATAGTTCTCAGAACTACTCCACTGCAAGGTCCCTGGAGTAGTTCTGAGAACTATCTCCTCTTGATTAACAGATGGGATTTCCATTATATTGATGATACCACTGCAAAGGCAGAGTTACCCAATTTAGCAAGAGAGCCGCACACAAATATATGAAGCATAAATGCACCAAGGAATGCACGATCAAGAAGTAGGACTGACCATCCTGAAGCCCTTAAGAACCATATATGTATAATACACACATAGGATCATGCAATTGGAAAAGACCACAAGAGCCATTCAGTGCAACCCCCTGCCATGCAAGAAGATACAATCAAAGACTCCCAACAGATGGCCATCCATTTTACCTGTAGTAGGAAGCAACTGTAGTTACAATTTATATCAAAGTAGGAAGAGGGCTACCCTGCAGAAAATACACCTACTGCTACCATTTGTCAAGGATAGTTTGTACGTCTGAGAATAAGGACAGAACATTAGACATAAAGCATCTGGCTAGAACAAACCTGAGCATACCTGTTGGGAAGCTTCCTGAGAAAGCACATCATACTTCTCTCTAAAAAGGTCATTCTTTTTATCCAGAGGAGCAGAATCTTCCCCTGTACATTTTGAGTCACTTCTTCTATACAAAGGATAATGCTGAAAAGATTTTAAAAAAAGAATCAAACAATTTAGTATAATATTTTAATGCATTTAGGCTAAATAAAATGGAAGGCTGCCCCATTCTATCACCTGTAACAAAATTGGAGCTGAAGATGGAAGCTTTTCCACATCATTGCATCTTTTCTTGTACTGATTTTGTTCCTGTCAACAACAATCAAGCAAAATTTAGTTTACATTTTGTATTACTTTTAACTTTTTTAAATTTATTTATGTTCAGGATACAATATCTATAGCCATTCAGCAACCTGGCTGTATCATTTTCAAGTACAGTAACTGATTCTATCAAAGACAGCTGCATGTGCAATGAGCTGTAGTTCTATGTTCTGGAAGTTATCGAGACATACCTAGGCTGCCTCAGTTAAGGAGGGGACAAAGCCATTACATCAGCATAAAGTAGTGCATCAGAAACCACTTGAAACAATGATAGACCCAGCAGTACTCCAAATATAAAAGCTGGCCCTTCTGGGGAAATGTAACCTGCTTCAGAATAACATAATAATCCTGCAAAGTCAGGCAAGGCATCCTCCAGCAATGTCTGGGATGAGCTGCAGACTCATTGCTGAACTGAAGCACTGAAAGATACAGTGGGAGAGAAGTAATTCAACCTTATATTGGGGTATCAGTTTGGCAGCCAAGCCAGATATTATGACTTTTGAAACTACCACAATTACACACATAACCAATTCAGTGATCTCTTGCTGCATCCCCACAACACTGTCACAGGTACTTCCCGCAAACTGGCTTTTATATGTGCTTCAATAAAAAAAGCAGCTTTCTCAGCCATAATGAAAGCAGCACAACTTTGTAAGAAGGGAGAAGCCAAGAGACATAAGACCTGTATGCACTATGGAGCAATGGAAGTTCATAACAGAGCCTTGCAAAAGTTACTTTTTTGGATTATGATTCCCAGAATTCCCAAACTACCATGCTAGTTAGGAGCTACAACCCAAAACAGTCACTTTTCCAAACTCTGCTTCCTAACACTAGTCTAGTAAATAAATGCAGCACTTCCCAGGAAAAGTCCTGAACTGGAGCCTCAGTTGAGTAAGCTTCTTTGAGCGCCACGATGTAACAATTCATTACAGTGACTGACCTTCTTTAATAAGCTAATGATATTCTTACCTGTAATGAGCAGTTGAGTTTGTGTGAGAGTTCTGCAAGCTTTGCTTCTGCCGTTCTGCAAATCATGCAACCATCACCCTCCAGAGCAACACTGTTCACCATAACAAAACTGAAACAGAAGAATTTAAACATTGACTGACTTAAGTCTTATTTATTTCAGTGTGTTTACTAATGACCAAATCTGGACACAATGATATTTCTGTAGTAAAGAAAGATGTGATGCTCTGTCAGAAAAGCCTCAGAAAAGTACAGTATTTTCTGAAATCAATAGCGTACATTCAGGCAATGTTCTACCTTATTTTTTTATGCTTGCATATAATTCTCCTTTCAATCTCATTGTTTGCAACTATGTGGTTTCAGTCCTATTTCTATGGCACACATCAGTTATAGGATACAAGATATGATGTATGTAAAATGAGAATTACTCCTTGTATGATGTATTCAGTATAGGAAAGAAAGGTGGCATGTCACATTCCTATTTCTTTTTAATACCATCTCTTAAGTTGGCACAGGGGCGAATAAATTGGATGAGTGACGGGGGACTTGTATGCCAGGCTTCACTTGTAGCATTACACTAGAACTAAATTGTTGTGCAAGCAGATGTGCTTTTTTAGAGGTTGCCTAACTGCAAACTGTAGTTGCAACCACCTCTTATACAAGTACAGGACAGCTTAGAAGTGGAGGGAGAGATACAAAAGCTATTCTAGTGGCACATCTGGACAGAAAAACCTGAAGGGGGGAGAGAAGAGTCAGCAGATAGGACCGAAAATGAACATGGCATTTCTGCCTCTGACTGTGGCCCAAGGGGAACAAACCCTTGTGAGTATGTGTTGCTTTTCTGCAATGACTTCTGAGTAAAATCTAGAGAACTATAAAAGCATACTTCCTAGGAAGTGAGAGATTAAAATAATGATCTCTTTGAGTACCTAGTTCTTCTCAGAAAGAACACAATTCTACTCTAAAGGAGCATTTAAAATGTAATTTTGAAAGCTTAAATATGTTTCTGTGCTTTCTTCTTGGCCATGCTTGGGTGCAGGTCTGAGCATATTTATTATTATTATTATTATTAACTTTTATTTATAAAGTGCTGTAAATTTACACAGCGCTGTACATACAATCTTTTAGTCAGACGGTTCCCTGCCCTCAGGCTTACAATCTATTTTTATCGCATTCTCTCTGCTTTATCACACTAGGGGGCAAGCAGGATTTAAACGAGTTAAACTAGAGAAAACCAGGGAATGCCATGTGATAAACATCAGTCATTTCCTGGTTTTCTCTAGTTTAACTCTCATTTAAATCCTGTTTGCTCCCTAGTGTGATAAAGCAGTCTATTTGACCCTATGGTTATTTTTTAAAACTCTGTTCGTTCATTCATTCATTCATTCACTCTGTGTGTGTGTGTGTGTGTGTGTGTGTGTGTGTGTGTGTAGATATAGATATATATTTAATATTGTCTTAAGACTACTTCAGTGTGTAGCACAACTAGCAGCTTGTAGCATTTGGAATTCTTTGGGAAAGTATCTATATTAATTACTTTTGAGAAATGGGAAGGTAGGGTTTTTTTAGCTGCAACACTAACAGAAACTAGATACTTTCTGAGGCTTGGAACTATATCTGTATCTAATTACCTTTAAAGTAACCTGTCAGACTCTAGTTTTACAGTCTTCCAAATGGCAGAAAATGATCCTTAGGTAAAGAAATCTATTCACAATTAATTATTTCAGTTAGAGCAGAATAGGCTACAATCACTGTGAAAATATACGTAAATGCTAAGACACATTTATAAATATTGTGAGGTGACAATAAGCAAAAGTTTACTTACTTTATCCCTTTTCGAGTTATCAGCTTTTCTGAAGTGAAGTTGAAAACTTTAGAAAAACGTTCCAGTTTGAATGCATTCATTCTGTGTGGAATAATTAAAAAAAGAGTACCAATAATAAAAAAGCCAGGAGGAGGAGCCTGCCTTGCATGAATGTACCACATCACCTGAACTGAGAACTATCATCTTGACAAAATGCAGGTTTGTGACTAACATCATCATATTCTTTTTCTCCTGCATGATTTGCCTGATGAAGAATCCAATGGAGCTTCAAAACCTTGCAACATGTATTTTGTGCCTTTAGATTAGCCCAATAAAAGTATCACTATTTTATGGATGTTAGAAATAAAAGAAAGGGTATTTTATTAATATAGCAGAGCATGTATGTATCTAATGCTTGTAACTGAATTATCAGCAAACCCTGGAGTGATCTGGTGATGATACAGTTACAACTTCCCTGCAACAGGGCAAAATGATAAATATTGACTTGCAAATACTATCCTGTAAAAGAGAGTGAAGCAAGGCGGAATGGCTCCAGTGTTGAACTAGAACTTGAGTGACCCAGGTTCAAACCCCTCTTAACCAAAAAGTTCACTGATTGCTTCTGGGCTAAGTAATATCACTTGAACTAATCAAAAGCTTGTTGTAAGGATACAAATTGAGAGGAAGACTATGGATGCCACCTTGGAACTCCTTATGAAAGGAAGGATGTAAAGGTAACAAACAACAACTTTTAAAGCATAGATGGATGGCATTCAGATAGCAGTAGGATGCAACTCCCAGTGCAAGGACTGATGCAGTCCACCAACATCAGGAGGGGCACACTTTGGCATGCTTTTTTTAAAAAGCTTCAGTAAATTCAACAGAACAAATCATTTTCATCAATCCTTTCCAGCATATTTCCCACTGGGACATTTATATATACAGTCCTGTTCTCATTTTTTATTATTATTAATGTGTCATACAAGACCAGGTTTTGCCAGTCTTCATTTTAGTCTTAAGTAAGAAGTGGTGAACACAACACCATTTGCTTATTGACATAGGGAAAACTCACTATAACATGAGCTGAACATTCCTAATCTTGCTACTTACTATACTCCAAATCTCAGAGGCATACGGTTAAATTGACCAGTAATCGTTTTTAATTTCCTTTCTCTATGCAGTCCAAATTTGTTTTTGCTAAATTATCCCTTGTCTGAAAGTGTATCTGCCTTGGCTCACATTTTTTGTCTGCTCTATGCAAACATATTGGGATTGATGTTTATTAGATACAAAAAACTGACTTGATACAGATGTGCTAGACTTGATGTCCTCTGCATTTCTTCCAGCTTTACAGTCAATCATACTATGAGCACAGATATTATTATTTTAAATCTACACATTTGAATTGCTCTCAAAAGAAAGTAGATGCAGACTCCAAAGTGTGAGAAGTTGTCTGGAAACATCAGTACCAACTTCATGCTCACCGTGCCACATTTTGGGGAAACTATTTCAGTATCAAGAGGCCACACTAAACATTTGAGGACATCTAGCAGTTTTTAGCCCTTAAGTAAGGCACAGCTGCTCTTTGAATGTACACCACACATAACAGAAGGCAACTTCTGACTCTGATGATAGAAGTCAACCAGATACACAAACCCAGATTCCAAAAGCTTTGTAGAAGCAGTGAAAGGAGAATACTGTTACCATGACGTACACAATTTAGCTGGAGGAAGCACTTGTGTTTTGCAAACATTTTCAGAGTCTTCAAAACGCTCCCACTCACCCCCCCCCCCCATCTGCCACTCATTTTAAAGCTATTTTCAGGATGTTTAAAAGAGGTGGAAGACAGACAAGCTGCAGTTTTGCAGCCAGAAGCATACAGTAGATGTCGCCCTCTGAGTGGAATCTTCTGTTCCACCAGTGTCATATTTTCTCCTGGATGCAGGATTGCAACCTAATAATACCTAATAATACCTTTGCTCTCCACCAGTCACTAAATGGCCATGGTGTGTTGTGGAAGGAAATACTGACTACTCAGATCCACAACATCCCACAAGTTACATATGTCACCAATAAGATTTCAGCCTATGTTTCTTCTAACTCAGCAACCAGACTGATGCTCTGCACTAGCAATAAAACTGCTGTACTTCAGCAAAAAAGGGAACATCTCTCTTGGTGTATTTCTGATGTGCCTGTAGGTCAGGACTTACTGGTGTAAGAATTTACTGAACACTATGTGGTCAGTCTGATGGTGGATGGCTCTCTGACATCATTACATAACTACATAACTAGGATTGTGTAACAAATGAGAGAGCAAAAGAGCAACTGAAGGGCAAGACTGCTTCTAAAACATGTGGAAGATATATCAGGAAACTGAAAAGACACAGATTTTCAAGGCATCCTTGCAAGCATTTTTGCTGCTAAAGCATTCAATGGTAAAATAATTTCATCACAGCAGTGGTCCATGCCAGCTACACACAATGGTTCACATCTAAGAACATGACAGTTAAGCACTAGGCCAGGGCAGAATGGTACAAAATAGACCAGTGATGGTGAACCTTTTAGAGGCCAAGTGCCCAAATTGCATCCCAAAACCCACTTATTTATTGCAAAGTGCTGTGTCCCTCTGGTTTTCCAGCAAACTCTGGCAAACTCTGTGCTGGGCATGCTGAGTGCCACCTCTGGCATGCGTGCCAGAGGTTCGCCATCAATGAAATAGACTGAAACACAGAACACAGAAGCTTAAAAAAGGTTCTTCAGACAAGGCTTACTCATGTCATTAAGAGGACAGAAAAGCAACAGAAGCAGACACAGTTAGCATGGTTCTGCATTAGTCAGAGCAATACCTTTGCCTTCCTCTTCAATACTGAAACAATTTTGCTATGAAATCAAAAGCACTCTTACTCTGACAATTCCCAGCTTCGCACTGAAACCTATCAGTAAATACTTACTCATAATGAAAGCCTATGTCATGATTGCCAACAATCACAATTAGCTCAGTTTGGGCTGGATGCCTAAACATTTTCTGAAAGCGTCTCACATCATCTGACCAGGCCTGCAGGAAAATGTATAAAGATTCTGAGATTGTATAACTCAATTTAAATTACTATTACATTTTTTCATTGACTGGGTATCTCTGCTTATTCCATTTTTCTAGTAGCTATCACAAGCAATAAAATGCCAATATTTGTTAGTATGACTTGGTTAAAAACTGATACTGCAGTAATCATCAGAAATTAATTGAAACTTGAGCCTAATGATATCTGGAGAGCACAGTATCTCAAACTATCTAATGCAGGGGACTGACGATTATTCTTTTCCCAGTGTACCAGGGACCAGAACCTTCTTTGTGCCCAGTGGCTACAACTGATTATTTTTACCCTCAAAACTCAGCAATAATGTGTGGACCACTGCTTTAGATAACAGAACAAAACCAGCCACAAAACATTTCAGCACTCATAACATAATGCAAACACCAAACTGTTTTCATAAATGTTCTTTGCAAAAACTGGTATCTCGGTAGCAGTGATAAAGTGTGGCATTAAGTGTATTTTTATCACAGATGTTTAGATTAATTTATTATGTGCTGTTTTAATCTTCTGACTAATTCAACACTAATATTGACAAAGGAATGATTCTTAAGAAACATAAATTTGTTTTCAATTATTTTGTTTGGCTATCTGAAGAACATGCTCAGTGGAAAGATGCCTACCACGTGGGTAGCCTAGTGCCAGTCAAGTAAACCTTTATTGATGTACATTTTTGCATTTAAAATTGTGCCCAAGAAACAAAGAACTATTTTTTAGTTTTTCTAAACAAAAACAAGCTACCATCATTGCAACAATTGCCCAGAAAATGTAAGTTTGGTGAACATGAATTTCAGCTTTGGCTCAATGACTTTAGAAATTGGCAAGTACTTTAGCTGCAGGAGTGGCAGAAGATCAGGATTTACTTTTATAACTCGGGATAGTTTGCATAGATAAGCAAGAATTTCTGATTTCTGTTTTGAGGTCCTTTTTTAAACATCAATACATTTCTACTTCAACTTAAAATATATCACTAAAATAAAGACAGGAATAATTAGGAATTATTTATGCAAAAAACTACACTCGTCCCTCCACATTCGCTGGGGTTAGGGGCACAGGACCCCCGTGAATGTGGGAAAAACTGCAAATAACAAAAATACTATGTTTCTACCTGAGAGGACACCTCTCTAGGAATCTTTAGGTCCTCCAGTGCAACTCTGTAATCAACTTCTGCCAGACATTGGCTATAGAATTGCGCTGCAGCCTAGAGAAGTGTTTTCTCTAGGAGTCTCTACATCCTTCAGTGCGATTTTTGGTTACAGCTGACCATAGAGTTACACTGGAGGACCTAAATATTCCTAGAGAGAAGATATTAATAAAATCTGTGAATAATCAAATCCTCAAAGTCAAAGCCACAAATGTGGAGGGACAAGTGTATAAGCTTCATTCAGTTATTATACCCATCATAAATCTGTGGGCTCAGAGTTCTTTAAAGTTAAATTATACATTTTATTCCTGTCTCTGGCTAATGAGGTATAAGTTTCCAGTACAAAACAAAACAGATTACACAACCTTTGAGTCCGTGCATCTCTGCTTTAGCTACAGATTAAGATGCTCTTAGTAAAGAAAGAGGGGGTCTATGAAGCCAAGCTTTAGAAGTTTATTTGCTCCCCCAGCTTTGTTCTTTTGTGCACATCTACAGCAATAAAAACCTGCATTGTTTCCAGAACAATTTATAGTGTTTCACTCCTTACTAACCTGGGAAGAGCTCCACTTTCCTTCATCAAAGACATCTCCAAGGATAAAAACTATTTCTGGCTGCAGAAGCCAGAGGGCAGTTTGGAAGGCTCTTTCCATTTGCCATTCTCTAAAAGATAAAATAACAATCCTTTACCCATAGCAGACGCCAGTATAAGACATGTAGCCAAAAAAAGAACCAAACAACCATTTGTGTTTGAAGAACTGTGACCAAAGATTATGAAGCCTTGAGAACCTAACAATTCAAGAGTTTAGCATTTTGATAGTGTTTATATACTGTCCTAAGTGCATATTATCAGGCTAGAGTAGTTGCACCATGGAAGGTATATCTGGAGATTGTTGAGGGTAAGCAGAACATGGCTACAATCTGAAGGTGAAAGAGTGGAAACCATTCCCACTCAGGAAGAGTAGGATAGCAATGTAATAATAGAATAAGCATAACCTAATGTGTCCACACTTCTCCTCCCATTACGATTAAGGAAACCAGCATAGCTTTCACTGTCATCAAAAGAAAAGCAGGCTCATTTCATGGCTCAAGGACTTAGCCCATCTCCAGCTGCTTCTCAGCCTCAGAGCAGCAACGCACTCAAGTTCCTTTCCATACCCTGACAATTCAAGGACTGGAAAGGAGACAGTAAATCTCTGTAATTCAAGGACATTAACACACTGCCTCTTCCCCTGTGAGGCCACCAACAGCTTTCATTCTGGCTTTCAGCAGTGATTTATTCTACTTTGCTGAAAATGAATTTACAACCAACAAAACTGGCCTGTATGTCTTAGGGTCACCATAAGTAAATAATGACTTGGAGACATGCCCCAAAAGCAGCAACAAGAAATGTATTTATACAGCATCTTTACACAAAAATCATTAAAATGAAATGCAGAAGTCTTCTCAGATATGCAATTATAATTGAAATGTTCATTTCCTATATTTCAAGTGAGCTCTCTCACCATATGGTTGAATCTTTATTTGAGCATAGTTTATTTTTAACCCTGTAGACAGAAATTGTCCATGTTTAGTTTGCATACCAAGGAAGATCTCCATCTTGCTCACCCGCTCTCTCTCTCTCTCTCTCGCTCTCTCTCTCTCACACACACACACACACACAATTTTTAAACAGTTTTTTTGCTGAACAATGGCCAAATTGCTTTCTGTGGGTTTTTCAGGCTATGTTCTGGAAGAGTTTATGCCTGTCATTTCGCCTGCATCTGCAGCTGGCATTTTTCAGAGGGCAGTGGCATGGAAGTATGTGGGGTATATATACTTGTGTGACCCTTGTTTGGCAGGAAACAATTTACATGTTAATCTGTATGTTGGTCTGTTTATGAATGGCAAGGCCTCAGGGTGGGAGCCATTGACCTTTAATTGCTAATTAAATAGACACACATATCCTCCCACATATCCTCCCAGCCTGAGGCCTTGCCATTCAAAAACAGACCAACACCAAAACCATGCCCTCTACTGCAATGTAGTCTACATGGGGTTGCCCTTGGAGATGACTGGGGTATTGCAACTAGTGCAAAATTCAGCTGCTAGACATGTGATTGAAACATTACTTATGTGAACCACATAAAAACTGTTTTAAAGGAATTGCACTGGCTGCCAATACACTTTTGGTCTGAATTCAAATTTCAGTATAATGACATTTAAAACCTTAAATGACCTCAATACTTCAAGGCGCACCTCTCTCTGTATGTGTATACTGTATGTATATGGCCACACAAGAACAGATCTATTGGAAGGGCCCTCCAGAGTGTCCCATTAGTCAGAGAAAGATGCCGTGAGAGGATGAAGGAGGGCCTCCTCTGCTGCAGCACTTCAGTTATAGAACAGCCTCCTCTTGAAGGCCAACTTGGTACCAACATTATTGTCATTTCCAAGTGAAAACAGAGGTTTTCACTAAAACCCTTGGAGCCTAATCGGTTTTACACAAACTTTCATATTCACATGGTTTTAAATTGTCTTAAACCATTTCAATCCATTTTATTCTGGCTTTTTTTTTAAACCTGTTGAATTGTTCAATGTGTTTTTAGCATTTAAAAATCTTTTGTTTCATGTTGCTTATATTGGGTGCATCCACATTGCAAAAATAATACAGTTTGACACCACTTTAACTGCCATGACTCAGTGCAAGGGAATGCTGGGATTTGTAGTTTTGTGAGATATTAAACCTTCTCTGTCAGAGCCCTCCGGTGCCACAACAAACTAGAAATCTCAGAATCTTACAGTAGTGAGCCATGGAAGTTGAAGTGGTATCAAACTGCATTATTTCTACAATGTGGCAGCAGCCAACGTTTAAAATTAGTCATGTTGAATTAATTGCATGTCACCCTGACATTGTTAGATAGAGAATGGGATTTTATTACAGTAAACAAATAAAATTTTCTGTTGTTTATTTTCAATTTTTATAATAAGTAAATATAAGTAGATAAAAAACTGCAACAATGAAAGTACTATTATGTTACAACACACTCACACACTATAATATCTATGTAATCATTTTCAGTCTTAAAATTTTAAACCATTTCAGAATATTTGGGCCTTTGAGGGTATTTCAGTTCCATTAAAAATATGTCATCAAAATGAAAATACTACAAATAATAAATTCCTTTAAAAATGAGTTATATCTTTTACTTATTAGGTTGTAACTTCCTTCACATTTCAAGACTGCACCTTTATTGATTCCTTAGCAATATTTAACAATTTAAAAAGTCCATATTCAATCAATTTATAGGATTTTAAATGATCCATAGTCTCAGTTTTCCAGGCTCAAAATAGATTAAGCATAGGTAAGTATCAATGAATTCCAGTATGTAACAGCATGTAACTGATATTTAGATCCTTACCTTCTTAGCTTGTCCAACCAGTGTCCATTGATTTCACCTAGCAGATGAGTATCTGCTAAAAACATAGCTTTCAGGACAAACTCTGAAGTCTGTTCACTAGCCCTTGGAGACTGACTTTTCAACTGTGGCCAATGACAATGAATTATGACTATGTAATAAATTAAAAATTCACAAAAGATGAACACAGAAAGTGTAAACCACAAAAGTTTCAGGGTAAAAATGCCTCTTTTCCTCTCAAAAAACCTGTTTGGGATGCTAAAACGCAGAAATGCCATCTCAGCTTACAGGCAGTCTTCTTCTCCCCATAGATGACGCCAATATCCACCTATTCAGGCTAGAAACATGCTTTTCAAATGTGCTTTTCAAACAGCTCTTCATGTCAATCAGGAGCCCTGCAGGAGGCACAGAAAATAGTATTTTATGTGCAAGTTCATACTGAATACAGAATTTTAAATGTACAGTCATGGCTTATTTATGCATCCCTATTCCATAACAAGAGTACTCAAGTGACACTACAGAAAAGTCACTGAACAAGAACAATGGTCAAAAATATGAAGTCAAAGGCTTTCACGGCCGGCATCCATAGTTTTTTGTGGGTTTTTCGGGCTATGTGGCCATATTCTAGAAGAGTTTCTTCCTGACGTTTCGCCAGCATCTGTGGCTGGCATCTTCAGAGAATGGTCAAAAATACATTATGCAAGCTTTTGATGCTTCACTGGCTTCTTCATCAGGCAAAGATGTTAAAAATCATACAGGAGTAAAATAGTGTCAGTGTCCGAGTCACAGGCTTAAATTCTGTCTGAAGCTTCAAAAGCTAGCATGATGTATTTTATGCTTTGGAGTTCGCCCCAAAAAGGTATTGCTGCTTGTGAGTTTTATTATATTTCGCTGTATGGCCAACAAGGCTATCCCTGAATATTTTTATCCAATCATCAGTCTCAAGCTACAGCAAATGCCTTGAAGCAATGCAACTTACCTTGTCAGGTTCCCACTGGTTTAATGGGTTTACTTTAGCTGTGACAGGTAACTGGATTTAGAACTATTTTAAGAGACAATTATGCATACACTTGCATTTAATGTACAAACACAAGAAACATAGGTTTGTGGTGCCTGTGACATTTCTAAATAAATAATACATTAAGTACTCTTTCCGTTATTAGCACACCAAGAAAAAAACTAGGGTGAACACTAGACTCTATCAAAATATTTAAGAAATATCAGGGTGGTCTGCTTTGGCTCCAGCCTTCCCATCCAAAAAAAACAATGAAATGCCTGATCCAGACCACTAGACAAATCACTAGAACAGAGCACTGGCAAACACAGTCATATATTAAGAAGTCTTCAGTTCAAAATATGACACTATTAAGAACATAGCCGTTCTCCGTGCCACATTTTTTGTAATTTGAAATTAAATATGAAAACAGTGGTGGAATTAGGGCAGTTCTTTGGGAAAGATGGTCCAAAACACACCCTGCAGTAATAATCCAGTTTGATACTGCTTTAACTGCCCTGGATAAATGCTAGGGAATCCTGGGAACTGTAGTTCTGCGAAACATTTAGCCTTTGCTGTCAGAGAGCTCTGGTGCCGCAATAAACTACAATTCCCAGGATTCCTTAGCATTGAGCCAGGGCAGTTAAAGCAGTCTCAAACTGGATTATTTCTGAAGTGTGTTTTGGACCTAGGTCTCCACTGATAAAAGATTGGCAAAGGGGCTCCTAAATACGGCAGGGCTGATTTATCGTATTTTGAAGTAAGCAATTTATGCTATTCTAAGATGAGCCCCCACAAACACCCTCAATAATATCGCCATGCCCTACAGAATGTGAATGGTGACCACTAAGCCACCATGGTATAGTGGTTTGAATGGACAACTAACTCTGGAGAACAGGATTCGATTCCCAGCTTGACCCTGGAAACCTGTTCTGTGACCCTTGGGCATGTCACACACTCTCAGCCTCCAAAAACCCAGTTACAGGGCTGCCTTAGGGTCGCCACAAGATGGAAATAACCTGAAGGCACACAACGTCGATTTACAAGATGGTTGTTAAGAATGAATGAGGTAACGTATCCAAAGTATGTATGCATTCAAAAAGCCTCCCTTCCGCTCACCACGTTTCTGATGTTGTTAATGACTAATCACTTCCAGCCACTCCTTTGTGAACAAGAATAAAATAAACTACAGTTCCCAGGATTCCCTAGCATTGAGCCAGGGCAGTTAAAGTGATCTCAAACTGGATTATTTCTGCAGTTCTTTGCCTACAAAGAGGCCTGTGCCCTCACTGGAATGGAGACATACTGGATTGCAAAAGAGAGGTCCATGTTGAGATGCAAATGGACTTTAAATTCCCTGGATTTTGAAAATCTCCCTATTGCTGCCTGGCCAAAATGTATTTATTGGGGATTTTAAACAAAGATCTTGATCACCTGTTTGGGATAATTCTTTTTTATTTAATCACAGCGGCAAAGGTGGCCTTTGCAAAAAGATGGAAAGAAGAAAAAAACTGAGATAACAGAGCAGTATTGGAAAGTGTTATAGTTATAGAAATGGATAAACTGGCTTATTTAATTAAAAATAAACCAACAGATAAATTTGAGAAAGAATGGTTAAAGATAACAGAAGAGATTCAGCTACTTTTGAACAACAAGAAATAAAAAGAACAGTCTAGATATCATCAATAACAAGAATAAATAAGAAAGAAAGAGGACTAAAAGATATAAAAGAAATTGAAAGAAAGACTAGGGGGAGCAATATAAATGAATGGTGTGTATAAATGGATGGTAAAACACAGCAGTAATGTGTAATAGCAGATAGATAAGAAGAGCATGAGAAAAAACTCTGGAGACCAGGGTTCGAATCCTGCCTCAGCCATGTAGCAATAGCAATAGCAAGTACATTTCTATACCGCTTATCAGTGCACTTAAGCACTCCCTAAGAGGTTTACAATGTGTGTAAGCCAACTGCCCCCCAACAAGCTGGGTACTCATTTAAGCAATCTATGGAAGGACGCAAGGAAGAGTGGACCCTGGAGCCCTGCCTGGGATCAAACTCACAACCTTGAGGCTGTGAATGGCTGTAGTACCAGCATTTAACCACTGTGCCACCAGGGCTCTTCTTGTCAACTCACTGGGGGACCTATTGGGCAAGTCACACTCTCTCAGCCTCAGAGGATGGCCACTATAAGTGGGTAAAGACTTGGAGGCACACAACAACACACAACAAAATTGCACCACAATTTTTCACTACAGACCTGAAAAGGCTGTCCTCACCACCAAGGAGGACCAAGCACCCACCCCAAAATGTAGGACATTCAAGGGGAAAATGTAGGACATGACAAAGTGAGAGCTGAAATCACTTGGGTCCAAAACACACTGCAGATATAATCCAGTTTGACACCGCTTCAACTGCCCTGGCTCAGTACTAGGGAATCTTGGGAATTGTACTTTGTTGTGGCACCAGAGCTATCTCTGACAGAGAAGGATAAATGTCTCACAAAACTAAATAATAAATAAATAAATCTTTTATTTATATCCCGCTCATCTACCATAAGGCAATCAGAGCTTCTTACAGTATAAAAACATCCGATACACAACACAATATAAAACTACAGCTCCCAGAATCCCTTAGCGTTGAGCCAGGGCAGTTAAAGCGCTTTCAACCTGGGATTGTTTTTTTGCAGTGTGTTTTGGACCTTGCCCTATAAACTCATGCTTCTTAGTCCTGCTCAGAATGGAGGACCTTTGTAGATTCTTCCTGGACAGAAGAAGGCTGAACTGCTGTGTCACTCACCCTAGTGGGAAGGGGAACCTCCGCCAAAACAAACAGCGCCAGGAAATGAGAAATGGAAGTCTTCTGTTTATGTTGCACGTTCTGGCTCTCTCTCCTGCACCTTGCCCTGAAGGAAGCTCACTTCCTCGCGTCGACGTTCCAAAGCAGACTGAACCCAGCCAGCGCTGAATGACCAGGAAATGCATCCACAATGGCTGGAACGCTCCGCTCTGGCAGCAGCTCTCCTCGTCTCTCATTGGCTGGCGTGTGAAGAGCGCCGCGATTTGATTGGCCAGGGAGAGTCCTCCCCCCTCCCCTCCGTTGCAGTGCATAGAATTCTCTGGGAAAGGGCTCTCTGCTCAGTCTGAGGGGAACACACTGCAGAAGCAATCCAACTTGTGATAGCTTTAATTGCCCTGGCTCAGTGCTAGGGAATCCTGGGAACTGTAGTTTATTGTGGCACTAGAGCTCTCTCGCTCTCTCAGAGGAGAGCTAAAAATGTCTCACAAAACTACAGCTCCTATTTATGATATTCTTATTTACATTAATTGTTTATGTTATGATAAGCTTAAATGTAAATACTGTAAAACATTATTTCTTTTTTAAAAAATAAAGTGTATGTATATACATATATATATATATATATATAGACACACATATACTTTATTTTCTTAAAAGGAAATCATGTTTTATAGTATTTACATTTAAGCTTATCATAACATAAACAATTAATGTAAATAAGAATGACATAAACAGGAGCTTGAATGTGAATACTGTAAAGCATGATTTATATATACTTTATTTTCTTAAAAAGAAATCATGTTTTACAGTATTTACATTTAAGCTTATCATAATATAAACATATATATATATATACACACACACACACACACACACACACAGTTCTCAGGATTCCCTAGCACTGAGCCAGGGCAGTTAAAACGGTCTCAAACTGGATTATTTCTGTGCAGTGTGTCTTGGACCAGAGAAGAGCTAAATGTCTCACAAAACTACAGTGCCCAGAATTCCCTGGCATTCATTCATTTTATCTCACAATTCTCCCAAGCTGGGACCCCCAAGGCGGCTCACAACATATATACTCTCTCTCTCTATGTTGTATCTTTTAAAACTTTACTTTTGTAATTGGATTATTTTAAAGTGTTGCTTTAATGCTTACTATGCCATTGCATTTTTGATTGCTATGTTCTGTCTAGGAATTGCTAGGTCCTCCGGCGCAACTCTTGCCAGACATTGATCACAGAATCCATGGTGGAGGACCTACCAATGCCTAGAGAAGTGTTTTCTCTTGGATGTTCTAGGTTCTCCGGCACAACTCTATGGTCAACGTCTGGCAAGAGTTGTGTTGGAGGACCTAGCAATTCCTAGACAAAACATAGTAATCAAAAATACAATGGCATAGTAAAATGGCATAATAATAATAATAATAATAATAATCAATCATCATCATCATCATCATCATCAAATCCGCAAACGTCAAAACCACAAATGTGGAGAGGCAACTGTATATGGACGGATTGTCTGTTATTGTATAGTGCCTGCTATATAGTCAGCCCTTGATATCCGCAGATTTTTTTATCCACAGATCCAAGCATCCACGGCTTGAATATATATATATATATATATATATATATATTCCAAAAGCAAACCTTGTTTTCTTGTTTTTGCCATTTTATACAAGGGACACCATTTTACTCTGCTATTGTATTTAATGGGACTTGAGGATCCATGGATTTTGGTATCCACGATAGGTCTTGGAACCAAACCCCAGCAGATACCAAGGGCCCACTGTAATACTTTTCCACTTAATAATCAAGATCCAAGGAGAAACTTAAGCACACTTAAGGGGATTCTATTCCCCGTCTCTATTTCTTAAGACTGAGGGTTCTTGACACTTGTCAGCTAATCTAGGTTCAGTCTACGGTTCTATTATCACCTTATGGCACCAATGGTGGTTAAACCAGACAGTCAGATTTAACATCAACACTTCACATAAGCATTCTTAAGTCTTGGGATGTCAGGATATTTACTCAAAAAATGAGCAGGCTACTTGGTACTCCTCTAGGCTACTTATTATAAGGATTCGTGGATATATAAAAATATACATCCCCCAGAGGGAAAAGCACAGACATGTCAATGCCTGGGTGCTGAGCATTATTGCATTACATTAACAGCCAGACAGAACTATTTGTGGTCTATGCAATCAAAGGCTTTGGTGTAGTGTATAAAGCACATGGTGATTTCTTTCTGGAATTCATTGGTGAGCTTCATTAGCCAACATATGTTTGCAATGTGATCCTTAGTGTCTCCTCTTTTCCAGAAACCAGGTTGCACTACTGGAATTTCTTGCTCCATATATGTCTGGCCCCAGTTCAAATCAAGAACAGCACACTTACATTTAAACCAGCAAATAATCTCCTAACCATATAGAGCAGAATAATTAAATTATACAAATTATGCAAAGGACTAAAATTTACTCCAAGTCACGATTTTATTGAAAAAAGCTTATTCAAATAAGCTAATTAATTTTATAGGTGTACACAATCTTGGTTGAATTCTTCATTTCTATAAACCCATACGGCGATTACCAGGTGTTGGAGTTGATGTAAGAGTGATTCCGTAGGTTTCGCTTACTTGTTTCAAACATTTCTCATATTGAGTATTCAGTTTTATGGCTTCTTGAAGAGCAAATTTTAAATCTTCTATTTCATCAAAAAAATCCTGAAAAGTAATTTCACACAGTTTTTTACTTAAATTGTACTTGCGAATTAGATATGACTTATCCAGGTTTGTCCTGTCTTTTGTTTCATGACTGAAGAATTTACACTAAACAAAAGCTTTTAAAAACTGCAAAAGAAAAACGTACTTTTGATGTAGGTCCAAAATTATTTGTCTTAACTGATAAGAGATCTAGGGTGTTCGTAGTTTGATCTCTGAAAGCTTTTGTCAGTTCCAGCACATATTTGTTTTGCTTTGTATTTTGTTTTTAATTTTGCAAAGAACAGAAAAATGTCTGCTGAATCTCCTGAAAAGACTCCTGTTTTGCCTAGATTTACAGTATAGCATTTTCCTTAATTGCAAAAAACTTTCTGCGGATAAACCAATTTACAGGAGAGAAAAAAACACAGGGCTATATGCTCACAACTAATCAGACTGTTCCCCTGCCAAAATAAAATGCAAATTTTAAATAAAGTTATCAAGCCCTCAACAAATACATCATAAATCCTAAACAGTTTGAGAAAATATTTTAATATATATTTGTGGAGTGTCCAAAACTACCAACCTACATTTTGGACTTCTAATAAGCCACAAACTGCATATTCTGCTAGTTTTAGCCTTCAGTATAAACTTACCGTAACTCAGGTTTGCAAATTTAAAACTATGAGTGCAACAGAAAGCTGTATTTCCACTGTTCAACATATAGACCGTTCTCCTGCTAAACCAATAGTATCCATTCTGAATCTGTTTTGAACGGGGAGTATAACTGAGCCCCTCCTTAGCCAGTGTCTTATATTTATTAAGGCAGCACAAATGCTATTCAAGGCCGTCAGTACTTAACCTAAGAATAGCATTTGTTTGTTTGTTTGTTTATGGTTTTTATACCTCGCCCTTCAGCCCTAATGGCTATCAGAGCGGCTTACAATTACTTACCTTGTCTAAAGCCGCAAGCTCATTTCTCAACATTCTCCTTTCTTCAGATATTGTGTCATTTTCCATCTTCAGACGCTGAATCTCAAAAAGCAATTGATCTAATAAAAAAATTATTATCTTTAAAATAGAGAGCACAATATATAACAAAACTTTACATAGGGTGCACCTACACTGTAGACATAATACAATTTGACACACTTTCAGTGCTGTAGCTCTATCCTATGGCATCCTGGGATTTGAAATTTTGTGAAGTACCAGCATTCTTTGGCAGGCAAAGCTAAAGACCGTGGACCTGTAAAAAGCCAAAGGAATGGCTCTTAGAGACAACTTGATGGCAAATAAAGGTTCCTGTTACATCTGAATAAAGGAAGCTGGTCTGTGGATACCACATGAAATCATCAAACCACAATACGATCCTATTTAAATACTCTAATTATGAAGCACCAATGGTGTTCATAAACCACAATTTCTCATATGTCAATAAAAAAATAAAACAATAGTTTGTCCCAAACCATATGGAAGCTTCCAATCTCTTCTTCTTGAGCACAGATGGAGGCATAATGAAAAAGGAACACATGAGCCCAAGGGCCAATGTGTAAAAGAGAGAGCACAAACATATTACCTAAATATTTGCAGGAGCAGCTCCCCTTCTTTTTGCACATGCATTTGTGAGGTGATATTTTTCTCTGCAGTGGAACAGTTTTCTCCTTTCGTGGCATCTTTTTATTTTCCAACACCTTTACTTTTTGATTTGCTAAATGAAGTTCTTGTTCCAGACCATTAATTTTTGCCTGTGATATAACAGTACAATAGTTTAAACAGTTTAATACCATCCCAAACACATTTGGAAGGACACTATGTGCACTAATCCAAGATTTCTGTTCTATATTTGTATCAGAATTTAGCAAAACTATGATAGAGAAAGCCAAGATGAAAGGGTGAAGCAGAAATGAGAAATGCTAGTCTAATTAGTCTTTAATTTGTCTTATATGACCTTACGCAAGTATAAATAAGGGCATCACTAAACCAAAGCTAAGTTCTTTGGGGAATAACATGACTGGAATCAGTTCCTGACCCACTGCAAAATACATGGTGAATGCTGCCAAGCTGATGGCAAAAAGAACAGCCTCTATACGAAGAGCATATGCAGCACACATCCAATAAGCATAATATGCATATGGATTCAGATCATACTTAAGAGCAGACCTGCTGAAAGCACAGGAGTTGAGTTAGTCATGGTGACAAGTTGCATTTATTCTAAATCTTGAACCAATCTAGTGGTTTTCATTCATACAGGACTTTAGATTTACATTTAAATTTAAAGGGGGGGGCTTCTCAGTGGCTGCTCCCAGGCAATGGAACACCCTCCTACAGGAAGTTAGGTTTAGCCTTTCTTTGCTATCTTTCTGCCAGCTTGCAAAGACCTTTTCAATCAAACAGGTTATACGGAATTACTTTTTAATGGCGGGGGGAGGATTGTTCTACTTCTAAGCGTTACCTTTCAATTTTTTAAAAACTATTTGAAATTATTGTTTTTAACAGGATAGCATATTTACATTTTTTTTAATACTATACTATAATGGTTTTTTAGCTGCAGCCTGTATTTTGTTTTATCGTACTCTATATAGTGAGCTGCCTTGTGTCCCTTGTTGGGTAAAGGAGGACATAAATTAAATAACAATATACATACACAAATAAATAATGTTATAGGATCAAAACATACACACAGTGTTGCAATAGTTTCATTTTCTCTTTGGTTTGTTTTGACTTCCTTATTGTACCTTTTCTTCAGATTATTATACAACTGGAGTACCCTGGAAAAGAAGATGTGCAATGATCAAAAAGAATAAGTTGTTATTGAAATACAAATAAAGCAAATGCTCATTAAAACACATGAATGGAAGGTATCTAGGAGCAGCTCTGCTGGATTCCAAACACTAAATGTAAAGGCTTTGGTTGTTTCTGTTTTTGAAAAAAAATAGTATAGTGTATGAGTGGAGATGCTTGTGAAGTTGGGGTAGTGAGGAAGACAAAAGATGACACTAATAAAACAGTAAAGAGATTCAAAGAGGCTTTAAGTAAGGGCCACAGCAAAACAAGAAAGCCTGGAAGATGTTTTCAGCATGCCAGCAATGCCCTTTTCCAGCTGGAACTAGGCTCAGGGACGGCAGCATGATACCATGGGTCAAGCCACTGGTATCCTACCCGTTTCTGACCCGGGTCACTCCCTGGGCCAAAGTAGCAACAGGCAGGTATTTACATGCTCGCCTACTGCTGCAATGTTGATCCGCAGCCACTGTGTGCCCCTTACATGCTGCCACTTTCACATCTGTCCCAAAGGCTCCTGCCATGACCTCTAAGGATGGAAATGGGGCATATGGCTACATCCACATGGCCAAGCACCCCCTTTCAACATCAGAGGCTGCAGCAAGGCCCTTCAAGAAAGACGTGACCATAGCGGCAAGTAAGGGATGCGCAGGGCCATCCACTCTGCCGGCTTTTTCCATGGAGTTTCCAGGAAACTCCACAGCAAAGAGCCAGGCTTTTTGGACTAGATTCAGGCTTCTTTGTGCTGGGATTAGTCCAGGACCACCAAATCAACATCAGGACCTGACGATCCTGGCTTGGGGCTAATAGCCTCCGTCATCTGGACAGGATGATGCCAGACCAGGGGGAAACGGGCCTTTTGGCCTGTGCATATAAGCTCACAGATATTTCTGGAAACCATGAAGCTCGTAGGGGGAAAACAACGGGACTGGGCAACTAGGGGAATAAAGAAATACAAATAGCAAAATTCCTGCCCATCCCTGTATACATGAGAACTAGGAATGGAATGACTTATGGAATTATTTTACTAACAAGGGCAAGTTTATTTACTAATGGTTCATTATAAGAAAATGTTGTAATCCTCAGAAGGAAATAAGATAAACCCTCTTCCCAAAATATTAATTACAACAAAAGCTAGATTTGCATTTCAGAAAATGAAAAGCAATTGCTTCTGATATCTTTAATCTGCACTCCTATGCACACTTATTTGGGAATACACCCCAATGAATGCAATTAGATTCTCTGAGGAAAGATGCAAAGATCAAGAACAATAGATACAGTATATTTTAAACTTTCAGTACAAAGCTTACCTAGTGTTTTCCTTCATCAGTTCCTGTTCCTTGTGGTGAATCCCATCACCTTTCGGGTATAAGCGATTTTCCGTTTGAACTGCCACACTAAATTAAACAAAGTCAATGACTTCAAAAGCTAAATCATGTGATCCATGTTTTGCTAATAGACAGGCAATCATTTCCAACACCCCAACAAAAGTTGGAAAGGAAACAGGTTAATTTCTTAATCATTCTCAAAGTCTATGGGGGGCGGGGAGGATAAATCCATCCATACCCAAATACATTTGTAAAGTTCACCACAGGAAAGTAACAAGGAAATTCATCGCATGATATCTTTCCCCCCCCCCCCCCACTGTAAATCACAGATGAAACTCTCCTTAAATTCTAATTTAAATGTATAGTTTAAGTCAATCACAATGTTTCGTGTAATTATTCAAACAGAATGCAAACTGCACCCTAACTTCAAATCTGGTGCACAAGGTACAGTATTAGAGCTTTACTATTTGAGGCTGCAGTCTGAAGCACATTTTCCTGAGAGTAAGCCCTATTTACCGTAATAAAATGTAGCTCACTTATGAATAAACATGCATAAGCATATCCAATATGTTAATTAGGGTGCTCATTACCCACTGCTTATGAGCATAACCCTGAACAGTAACAAGTAATCCAGGGTTGACCCCCATGGCAAGAGGCTGTGAGACTTGTAAGCCCAAAGATCTGGAGGGCTAAAATTTTCCCACCCTGAAATAACCACTAAGATCCCTTTACTCAGGATATTAAAATAATACATCCCAACTCACAGTTGATTACAGCATGGTAAATCATTCTTGCATATATTTAACTATATCCTGGTTACAATGCACATTATGTTTTTTTCTGTGTACACTTAAAATAAATTAAGACACTTGGGGCTGTAATCTGTGCAAGTGAGAAACATTCCCAAGACTGATTTGGTGTACCAAAAAATTACCAAGTCTTCAGACTCATGGCTAAAAAAAAAATCCTACCAGAAAACCAATATATAAGTATTGGCTTTGTCTTATGCTTTTTTTTTCTTAAATATTGTTTCTAATAACAAAATTAAAAAGTGTTGATTATCCATCACTTAAACTAACATACATTGGTTCATCAGTGGTTCTAAAGTACTTATTATTGTTATTATTATTATCATTTTATTTTATTTTATTTTTTATGTTTTTAATTGTACTGTTTTTAATGCTGTGAAGCCGCTCTGAGTCCCAGTCCTGGGAAAAGAGCAGGATACAAATCAATATAATAAATAAAATAAATAATAAAGTAGTTCAAACCTAGTACTGCTAAACTGGGTTACTAATGAGGCTGTAAAATAGTATACAGTTAAACACTATATAGAATGACAGATAGTTCTGTACACAAAGCAGCCTTCCAGCTTGAACTCTTAAAGATGCACTACTTACTTTCTCCGAGCAACACAGGCAGGCAGTACCTTCTTTTGCTCCTTAAGCTCTTCATGAACCTTTGCCACGTTAAACTCCAGCTCCTTGTTCTTTAAGCGAGCATGCCTCAGCTTTTTATGCAGCAGCTGATTTTCTTGATTGAGCTAGAAAGAAATATTAATTTTTCCTTCTAAGCATAGAAACAGATGCAGGTTACCAAGCACAATGACAAGAACATGATAAGCACTGTGCTGGACCAGACCAGACATGGGCACTGAAGGAGGGAAACCATACCTGTTGGCATGCAGCTGTTAAAGGAACACAAGGTTGCTACCAGTGGAGGAGGTGGGGGGCATAAAATATGCATTCAACCACCAATGGAAAATAGAGTATTCTAAATAAAAGAGGTTTAGGCCTAACATCATAAGAACTGCAAGGTAGCCTTTTTTTAGAGGAAGTGCCAAAGGTGCTATAGCCACCGAGGAGGGTCTGTCTCCAGCCACCGCCTGTCTGAGGAGTGCACTTGGAAGAAACCCTCTGTAGATGACTGACATGTACAGTCAGGTTGATGTGGGTTTTACATTGGCACCCTTACTGAGGCTCAGGGCTCTGTGATGGGGGAGAAGGTGAGGGCAGGGGGGCTTTCTGGGACTGCAGAATTGATGCAGTCTAACACTTTAACTGCCATGGATTAATGCAATGGGATCCTAACATCTGTGGTTTCTTATGGCACCAGACCTCTCTGACAGAACACTAAATATCTCACAAAATTTTCTCGTTGTTGTCTGCCTTCAAGTCGTTTCCAACATACGGCGACCCATATTCAACATCTTTATCAATAACTTGGAGGACAGAATTGAGGACATAGTTATCAAATTTGCAGATGACACCAAACTAGAGGGAGTAGCTAATACCCCAGAGAACAGGATCAAAATTCAAGATGACCTGAATAGACTAGAAAGCTGGGCCAAAGCTAACAAAATGAAATTCAACACAGAGAAATGTAAGGTACTGCACTTAAGCAGAAAAATGAAATGCACAGCTATAGGATGGGGGACACCTGGCTGAATGAAACTAAGTGTGAAAGGGATCTAGAAGTCCAAGTAGACCACAAGCTGAACATGAGTCAACAGTGCGATGCGGCAGCTAACAAGGCCAATGCGATTTTAGGCTGCATCAATAGAAGTATAGTGTCGAGATCAAGGGAAGTAATAGCGCCACTGTATTCTGCTCTGGTCAGGCCCCACCTGGAATATTGTGTCCAGTTCTGGGCACCACAATTTAAAAAGGACATTGAGAAACTGGAGCGTGTCCAAAGGAGGGCGACTAAAATGGTGAAAGGTCTGGAAACCTTGCCCTATGAGGAACAACTCAGGGAGCTGGGGATGTTTAGCCTGGAGAAGAGAAGGTTAAGAGGTGATATGATAGCCCTGTTTAAATATTTGAAGGGATGTCATATTGAGGAGGGAGCAAGCTTGTTTTCTGCAGCTCCAGAGAACAATGGATGCAAGCTACAGGAAAAGATATTCCAGCTCAACATTAGGAGGACCTTCCTGATAGTAAGGGCTGTTTGACAGTGGAACACACTCCTTCCTCGGAGTGGAGTCTTCCTTCTTCAAGGTCTTCAAACAGAGGCTGGATGGCCATCTGTCAGGATGCTTTGATTGAGATTTCCTGCATGGCAGAATGAGGTTGGACTGGATGGCCCTTGGGGTCTCTTCCAAACCTTTGGCACGTTACAGATGCGCCAAAGGGGCGTGCTAGGGTTAAGAAGGGGCGTCACTTCCTGACACCCCTCAACCCTAGTATGGACCGAGTCTGTACAAAATGGCGGCACCCGTCCACACGGGGGCTGCCATTTTGGCGTCGCAGACGCATAGCGCCCGGACATCACACAGCGGAAATGACGCCGCGAGTGCACGACTAGCGCCTCACGGCGCCACTTCCAGGACCCAGAAAGAAGTGCCATTTCGGTGCTTCTTTCTAGCTGCGCCCATGAACCGCATGGTTTGGCCGCTGCAGTTCCCAGACGCAGCAACTGGCGGTTTTCTTGGTAGGTTTCTTCACAGGGGGAAGTTGTCATGGCCATCCTCTGAGGCTGAGAGAGTGTGACTGCCCAAGGTCACCCACTGGGTTTCAGTGGCTGAGCTGGGA
Source organism: Sceloporus undulatus (assembly GCF_019175285.1). Lineage (NCBI taxonomy): Eukaryota > Metazoa > Chordata > Lepidosauria > Squamata > Phrynosomatidae > Sceloporus > Sceloporus undulatus. The sequence continues at coordinate 188,939,964 of NC_056525.1, read as the reverse complement.
ATTGACTATGAGAGCCATTGTCCGTTGCTCAAACCGCTACAGATCCCAAAATCCCATAGCACTGAGCCATGGCAGTTAAAGCGGTGTTGAAATGGATAAATTCTGTGGTGTGGATGCAGCCAGAAGGCTAAAAGGGGAAAGAGGTCAATTTCCTGGCAGCGCAGCCTTGAGGCGAGCCTGTTGTATCTCAGTGCACCGGCAGGGGTCGCAGTCAACCGGGCGCCTGCCACTCACTTGGAGGCACCGGTCAATAGCGGGAAGCGCCATCCGCGTCCCTACCAACGCCTCCCAAACCGAAGACCAAGCATCGAAGGTCAGAGGGTCAGAACTCTCAAACCACGCCCCCAAACAGCAGTACGTCCAATCACGTGAAGGGGGCGGGGTTTGCCAGGATCCTGGCTTGCCAGGCCGTCGACTTCAAAGTCTCAATGCGCAAGCTCCGTTTTTCCAAGAGGCGCGGAGGAAAAGCCCCCAAAGAGGGCTGCCCTGTGCATTGCCTGTTCCGTCTCGCTAGACATGGGAAATTTAAATTAAATTCTAGCACAGATTAAGCCTCCTCTCATGAGCTTCGGAAATATTTTCAAGCTCGGCCTCCCCACACGGAATTCCTTCATATAAAAAGAGAGAGAGAGAGAGAGAGAGAGAGAATAATACTGTGACGTCATCACCGAGCGCCCAGTAAACGCAGGCCCTCCATTCTCGGACTCTGGGTTGCCATGGAAACCAGATACAGGCTTGCCCACGATTGCTAGGCCCTCCTTTATGGCAGGGTGACGTAACAATGGCTGATGTGGGAGCTTTTGAGTTCAAAGGCTGCATCCACACTGGGGAAATAACCCGGTTTGGCACCGTTTTAACTTTTTAAAAGAAGTGACACAAGCACACACTTCAGTCAAAAAGACTGAGGTGCTTTGGACTGGGGTTGCCTAGGCAAGGTTTTCAGAAACGTTTATTAGTTTGGAAGAAAGCAGCCAGCTTAGCTGAAATTCTGCCATTTTGTTTGTAGTCCAATATCAGGTGCTATTTTTAACGTATAAAGTCCTGAAGACAATTGGAAGGTGGAAGGCAGGAGCCAATTTTCACCCACTTCGGTCACACCAACATGTCCAAGTGCCATAGAAGTGATTTCATTTCCAGACATTCAGGGGCTTCGGAGGGGTTGGGGAAGGAAACCACTGGCTTTGCATGTGGTTTCAGGCACTTTTGATTGGTTTTCAGGTTAAAAATTTCCTGAGAACCATGCCAATCTTTACCACAAACAAAATTGTCCAGTTGGGGGACTACTGGCAGCTTCCAAGATTGCATACAGTCTATAGGCTGTACTTTCATCACCCCAACCTAAAAGCATTTAGGACGGTGGATGTGAAGATGGTCTAACCTGCCCATGTATTGAGGTTGCCAGCTGAGGTCTATGCCCATGTTGCCCCTGTATCTGAATTCCAGTTGTTTGCTATCATGCATTGCAGATGTTTTGTCATGGAACACAGCAGGCCATGGAATAACCACCAGAAAATATACCCAGGTGCTCTCATTAGTATCTTGAGTGCTCCTCAGGCTGTCTGAAGTGTGGGACTGGCAATCCCCCCCTAGAGAATGGGCTAAATACCCTAAAAATACCAGATCCTGTCTGCTCTTGGAAGCTAAGCAGAGCCAAGCCTGGTCAGCACCTGGATGTGAAACCATTAATGAATACCAGGTGCTAAGAAAAAAGAACTGGCAAAACCACCTCTGAGCATTCCTTACCTAGGAAAACCCTGTGAAATCCATGAGGTCACATTAAGTTGACAGGTGACATGGAGGCAGACACATGCATATACAGTATACAGATGTGGGACTGGAATCATATTTGTGCCCATTGGCTACCATTGTATTTTCTCCTAAAAATTCTGACGGCTCATAGACTGGTAATAGTCCAGCATTTTAGAATAGTAATGCTTTAGGCAACAGGTTTTATTGTCCTGTGCTTTTGACAGGATATTATTAGGTTTTATTTGTCGGATTTACTACCAAAATATATTTATATGGTCATGTTTCTATTGTTTCTTCTACACTCTTTTATTTGTATTTTATCTTTGTATAATATTAATTTTGTGAGTAAACTGATTTGAAGAAAATTAACGGTCATTTCATTATTTTTAAAAAATGGAAAAAATATAATTGAAGGAAATGTGCAAATAAAGTATAAGTCCCATCACAACAAGGACCACTGTGGATAATAAAGTTTTGGCCTTATACTTATGAAAGAGGGAAGCAGAAAGAGAGGAAAACCACATACTAGATGGATGGGCTCTATAAGAGACTACAGGTATGAATTTACAGGACCCAAGTACTTGAGCGGATGAGGATAGGAATCTTGGAGATGTCTCATCCATAGAGTCGCCATGAGTTAGTGCCAAGTCAAAAGCAGTTAACAACAACTTATACTTACCGTATAATTTAAATAAAGGGCAGGTTTGGGGGCAAAATTATGGATTTTGATATGACCTGTGGATAAGCTGAAGGTAAAACTTAAGGGCATGTAACAGGGTCTGAAGGATGAAGCAAAGGAAAGCAATTCCAAAGGACTTGAAAAATTGCAGGATGCATAACTGTTTATGCTCACATGGAAGGCTGGATGGGGAGTTGGGAGGGGTCAGTGCTGCCAGGACATATTACACTCTTACCATTCACCAGGAATTGATCCCTTTTAAAATCAAAGTACAATACTTACACTGATAATCAACTCACAGTTTTTGGGTCAATCTTTTTACTAAAATTTCTAGATTTATACATGAGTATATACAGTATTCATTTGGCAGTAAAGTCTGTTGATCCCAATGGAACTTGAATGTTCTACCTCATAATGTTCTCAGTAACTGTTATTCTGATTGTAAGAAATTCTTACCTGGTTCAGGGATCTGCTTGCAATTATTTTTCCCCTGTTGGTTTACCTGTGGCTTTCCCTGTCCACCCTTGTACTTCAGCTCCCATGTGGTTTATTTAAAAAATTATGTTTTTATAGGCCAGTGTGGATCCATTCTTATTTCCAACAAATAAAACAATTAGATTCTCTTAAATGTATTGCTTATTACTATCCAGAATATCTTCAAAAACAGATAATCTGTAGTAAACCCATGTATTTATTATTTATAGATAAATCCTGGTGATCACTGTGTCTTATTTCCAGGTGAGTGTACATAGGACTGTGGCCTTTGCCACCACCATACACAATTACATATTGCTGAAAGCCTCTGCAGAAAATTTCTGGGCATGTTAACTCAGAAATCATTCTAACTTAATTTAATTAAACTTACTTCCAAGTCAGATGGCTTGAAGAGAGTCACAGACCTAGCCCTGTTTACAAGACTATATCTGTAGATATGAATGCATGCACTGGAAGGGAAACCAGGAACATGTCCTCTGGTCCTCACCCTCAATCTCTGTTGTCACTATACATGTTTTTTGGGGGAGCCTAGAGTCATATAAATGTGTGTGCACAAGTCTCTGTGTGATTAGAAAAGATACATATAATAATGATCTTTGTACATTAGAAAAGATGAATACCTATTAATTTTGCATTAATAGATATTGGTTTGAGCCATTCAGTTAATGTATGTAGGGCAGGCTGGCAGACACAACCCTACTCCACACATTCATATCCATGAATATGGTTATATGAACAGTGATTAATTAATCATAATTAATTTTAATATGACAAATCTAATTAGTAGTACACATGATAGCATCTTTGTAGGGTGAGTCAACTTGACTCAGCATTTTTACTCAAAATTCAGTCCCAGTTAATTAATTGAAACATTTTCCCAAGAAAGTGTGTAAGTTCAAAGTGGAATTGTCTGTTTTCCAAAACTATTAGCCATAAACAATAGCACATTTTGTATAGTGTACAGTTACTAAGAAAGATGACAATAGCATCTCTACGTTGATTTGAGTTTACAGATGGTTTACCTTTCTGTGACCCCAGGATTGAAAAAAAGGGCTCTCTGAGTTGGCTGTAATGTACTGCGGATGACACGGAAAGCCCTGTCGTTTATTTGTTCAGCACAGCAGCCTGGCGTAGCACAGGAAATTAGTGTGAACATCTTGTCAGTTAAAATAAGATGAACATCAGTTATGGTTTCAGTCATACGGAAGAAAAGACGCCCGGTCTTTTAAGGCATTTCTACCTAAAATATAAAACACAAAACGTTCATTCTTCAGAAAACAAAAGTGGCAAAAACTCTGATGAATTATAACTGAAGAGACTACTCAGCACTTACAAACCTAACACATCTGACGATTAAACATATTTCAGTAGAAAATCAAAGGGCATTGTGCAGCTTATTGTGTCTTCTCTTTCTTCCATCTATGTTCTGTGATAAGAAAAATGAAAGAGAAAATGTACGAAAAACAAACTAGGGAGTCTTCCAAACATATTCTGGAATATGTATAAATGAAAATAAAGATATCATCTGGAATCATCCTGAGAGGGCAAGTGATCAGGCAGGTACCTTACAATGCCACCCCTGACCTCTGGTTTTAATCTATGTCTAATAAAGCTGAGGTTGGTTTGGTTAGCAGTTTTAAAGAAGAAAGACATGTGCAGAACTGGGAAATCAAGTTATGAAATTCTAGTTATGAAAGCCTGACTTAGAGGTTATGAAAGGTAGATTAGGGCACAGCCCAACAACTGAGAAACACCTGTATTTCACACTGAGCTAAACTGACATGCAGGAAATGCTGAAATAAAATACCACCCTGATATGATGCTTCCTTTTTCAAAACTCTTTTGCAATTCTTAATTTCAACAAGACCTTCGGGAGGAAGATTGGCAGCTTCAGTATAACATTTAGGCCTCATCTGAGCAAAGTGTTAGAGAAGCCCTTTAAAATGTATTTTTCAAGGTATTTGAAAAATTGTTCTCATACTAAGGAGTTTATCACATGGGATGGATGGATCCCATGAAGAAACTGAATTTTAAATGGAAAAAATCTGCAAAACTGGGTAGTTAACCCAAACAGAAATGGACAAAACCCGAAAAATCAGATTGATTTTTACATGATGTAAGGGTTAATGAGCAATAACATGAGATTAACACAAACAGAAAGTGGACAAAACCGGTTCCTTTTTACTTTCGGAAAATCCAAAAGTAAAAAGGAGCACCTTTGTTTCCTTTACGTTTGGGTTACAGTACTAGTATTGGACTACAACTTGACCTGAGTTTGATTTTCCACTCTGCCATGAAACCCACTGGGTGACCTCGGGCAAGGCACACTCTCTCAGCCTCAGGTGAAGGCAATGGCAAACCCCCTCTGAACAAATTTTGCTCCGCCCAAAAACCCTATGATCACTAATCAGGGTTGCATTGTCAGAAATGGCACCCAACAGTGCAAAACACACAGCAGAAATAACCCAGATTGAGATTTAACTGCCCTGGCTCAGTGCTAGTGAATTCTTGGAACTGTAGTTTTGGGAGACATTTTAGCCTTCTCTGCCAGAGTTCTAGTGCAACAATAAACTACAATTCCCAGGATTCCCTAGCACTGAGCCAGGGCAGTTAAATCCTAATTTTCCCAGAGGAGACGTGTCCTAAATTTCAACCCTCTGTCCAGGAGGAATTCCAAACTGTCCTTCATTTGGAGCCTGACTAAAAACATGAATTGATATTTATATGAGTATTTTCCCCTTTGGACATCTCATCCATTTTGGCGGTTCCTTGTCTTCTTTTGCAATCGTGGGCCATCTATTTTCAGCCCTCTGTCCAGAAGGAGTTCCAAAATGGAGGACATTTTGGAATTTTGACTAAAAGCATGAATTTCTATGTATATGAGTGTGTGTTTTAAGCTTTTATATGTGGTCATGTCTTCCTTTTTTCTTCCCTTTCTGGAAAATCCTGCCATCGTGCCCTTTGGGGTTATGAGGACATGGCCGGTCACCCTGGGCCTCATCACAAAGGCCCACTTGAGCCACGCGAGGCCTAAGGCAGGGCCCAAGCGGCGGCCTAAATTGAGCAGGCCGCTCTGAGGCGCCGGGGCGGTATGGCAGGAAAGGCCGCGGCTTTTACGGGCGAGTAGGCCTCAGTGGGAGGTTTTTTTGAACGAGGAGGAGGAGGTCCGGGGAAGGGAAAGGCGTGTGTGTGTGTTGCTGTAACACAACTCCGCCTCCATGAAGGAGGAGGAGGAGGAGGAGAGAGAAAGTGGAAAGGAGGACGGCCCTTCTTCTTCTCCCTTGCCTTCGCCCAGCGGGAAGCCAAGGAGGCTGCCATGAAGCCTAGCCGGGAGCAAGAGACGGCGGCTGCTGCTGTTGCTATCTCCGGAGGAGGAGGAGGAGGAGGAGGCCGAGGAGAAGAAGACCCTTGGCGAGAATGTGTGGAAATGGCGGTGCAGCTGGCTCTCCAGGCGGGACAGGTGAGCCACCTTCTTCGCCAGGTGTGCGCCTCCTCCTCCTCCTCCATCACCAGGTGCCCTCCAAGGAGGACATGATAGAAAAGCTTTAGGAACATCACTCCTAGAGATAGAAACGCATGGCAGAAGGAGGTGGCAATGGAGGACGGCGTCCGGGAAAAGGAGGATAAGCCTGGTTCGCCTTGGGAGGGCAAAGCAGGGAGGTGGCTGCCCTTCCCTGCCTCTCCCTTCCTGACTTAATATCCCCAGGCTTGGACCTGCTCCAGTTTAAGAAAATGAGGTTTGAGTTCCCTCTGTGTACAGCTCCTGCTTTCTAAATTGTGTTGGGTGTCTGTTTTGTGTGTGTGTGTGTGTTTTAAAGTCTTGCCAATGCTACACACAGAATTGGCATCTGGTGGTGGCCAAGGGAGCAAACCGTCTCCTGCTGTGTGCACAGTTTTAGCATTAACCTGTTGTTGTTTTTAAATTCCTCTCAAGGTTTTGGGGATTGGTTTTTATAATGTGGGGGTTCCAGTTTGTCATTGCGGGTTTGAGGCTCCTTCTTCCCTTCAAAAGGGCTCTTTTTACTTTGGAGTAAAGTCATGTGGCAAGAAATGGAGGTAAATCCTGGAACAGGAGAAGAGAGGTTGCAACCACACTGGGGAAATAATCCAGTTTGGTACCACTTTAGGTGCCATGGCTCAAGGCAAGGAAATTCTGGGCATGGTCGTTTGTTGTGTAAACAACAATCTGTCCCAGGTTTGACCTCCCTTTCTTGCCACAGGACTTTACTCCAAAGTAAAAAGTGACCTTTTTGGAGTGAAGAAGGAGCCTCCAACCTGAAAACACATACTGGACCCCCCCCCCCAATTATAAAAACTAATCCCCAAAATCTGAGAGGATTTAAAAAACAACTCAGGTTAATGCTAAAACTGTCCACCTAACAGGAGAGTTTGCTCCCTTGGCCACCACCAGATGTCAATTGTGTGTGTAGCAGTGGCAAGACTTTAACACGCGCACACACAAAACACCAACACAAAACGACCATTCCCAGAATTCCCTTGCCTTGAGTCATGGCACTTAAAGTGGTCTGAAACCAGATTATTTCTGCAGTGTGGATGCAGCCAGAGAGAAAGAGAGCATATGGCCTAGGCAGGGCAAAAGGGCTTTTTAGACATGAACTGGGAAACAGGCAAGGTTTGGATTAAAAGAGCAAAAGGTGAAAGGATTGAACTCAGATCTGGTCAAATGAGATGACAAAGAAAAAGCGCCTTGCTTTTCTGGGCATCTGGTTAAAGGTAGTCCAACTGAAAATGTTTTTTAAAATTATAAAGGAAATATTCTGAGAAGGCTTAATGTTTACTTACTGAAATATCATTATTTAGTAAAAGTGTTCTTCAGTCTTTTTACTTATCAAAATGTAAACACACAAAAAATGTGTGGAGACATTCGGTCCAATGAAGTCAGAACTACAGAATGCAAATGTTTATATGCTTGCTTGCTTCCTTATCTATTTATTATTATTATTATTATTATTATTATATTTATTTATATCCCGCCCTTTCCCCAAACCTGGGACTCAGAGTGGCTTACAAGATTAAAAACAGTACAAGTAAAAACATAGAAAGGTGTCATGTTAAAACAGAATTAAATTATTACAATATTTAAACAGATTGCATATAAAATAGTTCAAAAAGGTAAAATTGTTTAAAATACATTTAAAAGAATACACCACCCATCTAATATTGTAACATATCGGGGGGGGGGGGGTTGACGTGTTGGCCATGTAGCAAAGTCCAATAACATGCAAAATCTACAGAACAATGATACCTTTATTGGATCAACCAAAATGCACAAAAGACAGGTTGCAAGGTTTTGAAGTTCCACTGGCTTCTTCATCAAGCAAAGATGTTTTAAAAATACAGGAGAATATAAAGTATGACAATGTCAGTCACAAGATTGCATTTGAAGATGTTTTGTCCATCTGCTAGATCCTACTAGAAGGTAGCTATCAGGAAGAGATTTACCAAATTTACCAAGTGTTAAGCAGATCTCAAGAGATCTGTCAGACCATACTGGAAGGAAGCAGACTCAAGTCTAGGAAAGCTCATGCTGCCAACTTCTTTCAGTTTGTCTCAAAAGTGCTGCACAATCCCTTTGCATACTGATTTTTCAGATGAACACAGCTATGGTTTTAAATGTTACCCAGATGCAAACATTTAGGTAGTGTTCTGTAGTTCTGACTTCACACATTTTTCTTTTGCCGGTAGCCTTAGAAATGAGAAATGACCTTTTTAGCTGTAGCAGTACCTAGGATGAAAGAGACTGACATGAACAGAAAATAGATTAATTTGTAATGAGTGGCATTAAGAAAAAATATTAATTAGCTTGTGTACGCTCACCTAACTGCATAAGTATAAGAACTAAACTAACCCAACCAGCAGAATTATACAACATCTATAAAGATACTGTCTGAAAATGTGAGAAGAGTGTGTGTTATCTTTCCTTTTTAAACTCAGATATGTCAGATACTCTTTACAGAATATACTGACTCTAGGATTTCTCCTTTTGGATTTAGCACTGCTGTTCAGAATGAATTGTGATTAAACTCCTTGCAATTCTGGGTTCACCAAGCGTGAAATGCACTGGGGTGATCTCAGGTTAGTCACACACTAACAACAACAACAGTATAAATATGCATGTTTATTTGGAGGCACTGTGTTCCACTCAGTTCACTTAAGCTGCATCTACACTGCAGAAATAATCCAATTGACACTGTTTCAACTGCCATGGCTCAATGCTATGGAACCTACAGTCTGTCTTTTAAAAATGTTTGTAAACTGCATCTCTGGATGCCTGTCTCCCCCTGAAGAAGTATCGTAGGCTGTTGTCCATGAAAGTTTATGCTGAAATACATTGGTTAGCCTTAAAGGGTTCCATGGCTTCTTTTTTGTGGCCCAAGACCATCTAAGAAAATGGGAAAATAAGAGTGGCCTCTGCTTAGATTGTTGAGTGGACTAGTTTGGGGGGAGAGTGCAGGCTTTGGAGGTTAAGTTGTGTCTTCTCTACTCCCACGCACCCAACCAGCTATTATTAGTGTGTGATTATCTTGAGGCTGAAAACTTCAGATAAGCCACTTCCTTAAGAAGCAGTAGCATGAAAATTAGTAGAGTGAGAAAAATAGGTTGGCATCGTGTGTTTTTCCTTTTAACTATAAAATAGGGAGAAATGGGTGGTTGGCTATGGTCAGGATCTAGTCTGTGGGCTTCTAGATTAAGCCCTAAAGTAATCTTAATGGTGTTTACTTGAAACTCCAAGTAAGTGAAATCCTGTGTTTGCTTGCTTCCTTATCCATATTTTTATTAATTTTATATCCTCTTTTTTCCAAAACTGGGACTCATGGCAACTCACAAAATAAGTAGCTACAGAAACAGGAACACAACTGAACTAAAAGGAATTTACTGTAAATGCTTGTTGGGGTTACATGGCAACACATCTTAAACTGCATGCACATGGTAGAAATAATCCAGTTTGAAACCACTTTAACTACCATAGCTCAGTGCAATAGAATTCTCTGAACTGTAGTTTTGTGAGACATTTAGCCTCCTCTGTCAGAGCACTTTGGTGTCCAACAAACTCCAATTCCCACAATTCCATAGCATTGAGCCATGGCAGTTAAAGCTGTGTCAGACTGGATTATTTCCACACTGCAGATGCAGCCTAAGTGAACTCAGTGTAATACAGTGCTTCCAAATAAACATGCATATTTATGCTGTTGTTGTTGTTGTTTACCAAAAGGATTAATACACATTTAAATTATAGAGTTTTGATACTGTGGACCAGGGTCCAAAGCACACTGCAGAAATAGTCCAGTTTAACTGCCCTGGCTCAGTGCTAGGGAATTCTGGGAATTGTAGTTTATTGTGGCACCAGAGCTCTGTGACAGAGAAGGCTAACTATCACATAAAACTACAATTCCCTGAATTCCCTAGCATTTAGCCAGGGTTTAAACTGGATTAACTACAAATTTAAACTGGATTATTTCTCAAGTGTGTTTTGGACCCAGGACTTTTATTCTTTGTGCTTCATAAAATCACATTGGCCAGAATTTTCTTAGGGACATACAAGTCTCTAATTGTCTCTTAGGAACAAAATGACATATGGATGTTCTTTTTCTGGCTCTGTCTAGGTTGATATTCCCGTCCTCTTTTGGCAGTGCTCAAATCTCTTCCCATCTTATTGAAAAGCCCCAAAGCCATCCTGAATGGACTCATAGCGAGACACACAATGAGATCAGCACTGAGATCTATGAGGGTCCTTCAATGCTCCTTTCCTAGAGCTTCTCTAATCATTGGCCATTTAGCTATGGGGAGATAGCCCAAACACCTCTCTGATCTTTCTTGCTTTTGCTGCAAACACTGGAATAGTCATGCAGTGGGGCTTCAGGAGCTTTTCAATAAGTCAGAGATAAGGGTATATGGCTCAGTGTAGTGCATGCAGATATTTATGTTATACTGAGAAGATATAGAATTGAAGCCATTATCTTTCCTCTGAGTTCACTTAGAAAAATATTTCTATGAACACGCATTTAGGAAAGACTTGAGTAGTATGGGGACATTTCTTGATAATACATATTGTCTTTTAAAAAAAGGTTGAAAGAGAACTGGAAAGATTAAAATGAAACTGTTTTAGCAATGGAAAGGGAGGAACAGATATCAAAGAAAGGGAAATTGTTTATTTTTGTTCCAATAATATCTTCCTTGGTCTCTGAATGACTGCTTGTCAGTTTTTTCTTATTTCCATTTAAAAAATGTCACACCCAGTTGCAATGGCAAGCCAGAGTGTATGTTCTAAATGTGTTAAATACTTTTAACTATTATTTCCACCATATATGCTACACAAAATTTTTAACATTGTACTGTTGATGATGATTATGTTGTTGTGTGCCTTCAAGTAGTTTCCAACTTCTGTGACCCTAAGGTGACCCTATCATGGGGTTTTCTTGGCAAGATTTGTTCAGAGGAGGTTTGCCATTGCCTTTGCCTGAGGCTGAGAGAATGTGACTTTCCCAGGGCCACCCAGTGGGTTTTCTTGGCCAAGCGAGGAATTGAACTCTGGTCTCCAGAGTCACAGTTCAATACTCAAACTACTACACCACACAAGCTTTCCTACATTTTATTATATACTGATTCATATTTGTTATATTCCTGAGGACCAGATTCTGAACTCTGTCAAATAAAAAGGACCTAATTTATAGGAAATCCCTTTGATTTCAATTGATATTACAGTATGTAAAACTGCTTGTCTCCTTCAACAGCAATGGGTGAAGTGCAGCCTAACAGGTTTCTTCACAGTGAGGCCCTTAACACACTTCCAAGGCCCATCCACCCAAGAAGAACTTTTCTGTTTTTTTGTGCAAATTTCCTTCCCTCTCCTGCTCAAGCTTGCGGTTTTAACCCCCACAAGCCCCTCACATACTGCAAAACCTTTTTTTAAAAAGACCAAAAAATTAAATTGGAAGTGTTGATTTAAGCTTCTGTGCACAGCAAGCCTGGAGAGTTAAAATGGTGCATGCGCGCCTGTGGGGTAACACAACCCATAGGAATAAACTAGACTTGAGGTCTTGCATTTTTTTTGCATCTAGAACGGATCCCCTGTGTATACAAAGGGCCATTTATTTCACCAGAGTAGTTGTATATATGTGCAATAGAGAACTAGTGTTCTTCTTTTATCTTTGTCATATATGTGACTGAGTTGAAAGTTCTGTGTGTATTTGGCTTTAAGGGATGTGGCAATAATCTAAAATGTAATATCTGGTATGCTCTTTCTAGATTATTAGGAAAGCACTCACTGAGGAAAAGCAGGTGTCTACCAAAACCTCTCCAGCAGATCTTGTGACAGAAACTGATCACCTTGTGGAAAATTTAATTGTTTCTGCTCTGAAAGAAAAGTTTCCCTCTCACAGGTATGTCTTCTTATAGAGTTATTGTAGCATGGTATGTTTTGCTTGGGATTGAAAACACAGTTCTGTGAATATGGGGATTCATATATTGTCAATAGTATCAAGCTTTCTTCATGCATTGTATCTATGAGTCAAACAGATGGTTGTCTCATAAGGGTACAATACCGAAATGGGTTTGGCTCCAATTGTACATTTTAGGGCAAGCCTGGGTATGATGTATTATGATATCCTCCATAGATGTAATGGAGAAGTCTCTAGTTTGTCATGCATACCTTTCAAAAGGAAAATCAGACTGCAGTACTAATTATGTTTATCTTGCCTCCCTCTCATGAATCAATTTTATCCTCATAACAATACTGTGAAGTAGATTAAACTAAGATGTAGTGGCTGACCCAGTTACCCTGTACATTTTGTGGCTGAGTGGCAACTTGAACCTGGGTCTTCCTCGTCTTAGTCTGGAACCCCCTGCACTATACTAGCACCATTTAAACTGGAATAGAGATGAAGTGTATGTGATTGGCTGACCATAATCATAATGGCAACATTTATAGTAAGCAATCACCATGCATAGAAGGAAAGCAGGCAGGACATCACAAAACTCAATCTGTGAATGGTAATATTGCTGTTTAGGGAAACAAAGCAGCCAAACTCTACAAGTGGGTAGGCAGGAGCATCATAATATTTGGTCCCATTTTGGAAACTCATGGGAAACAGTGACAACACTGACTCATTTTCCAAAGGGAATGAGAATAATAATCTTTGTAGTTTGGATACTGCATAAACTTGCAGATTTAGAAGCTTATATCTTCCTGCTTTTCTCTTTGCTCCCTCTCTTCCACTCCAAGAGAGAACATTGATTTTTAGTCTGTTGAAACAGCAGAGAAGCTTTTAGGCTGATACAGTATGGAGTGTGTTAACAACTATTGTTTTTAATACTCCTGCCTCTGTCTTTTGAAATCCAGATTAGATTTCCCTTATCAAATGAATATTATAGTTTCTGCCTGGTTTTAGCAGACATCTGTTCACATAATAGTAACTAAAACAGCCCCATAAAATGTGATGTGATGTGATTGGAATTCTAAGCTAAAATGTTTATAGACTGTTGTCATACAGGCAGTGTGTCAAGGTGGCAAAATAAATTGCCATTTATTGATCATCTTGCAGAGCTTAATGTCTGTCTTGTACAGGTGGAGCTGAAGGTTGTTTTAAAAAATAACACAAACCGTATTGTATTGCATTTCCCACATCGTTAATATCTGTGTTGGCTAAAAGGTATATTTAGTTTAGCAGAGGCTTTCTTCCACTTTCTGTCCCACATTAAAAGCATTCATGCAGAGGTACAATTAGTGCAAGAAAAATTCAAAAATGGTCTCCGTGTTCTGTGTAAAATATCTTCATTCTTGGAAATCTGTAGATGAGAGTGGCTGATAGTTCTCAAGCACTTGGATTAGAATAGTCCAGAGTGAAACATGTGAAAATGAGTATTGTGGCTTAGTTTCAATTTATGTGCTTCTGGTTGTCATTCAGAGGGGGGATTCTCTTGCGTGGTAAGAGGAACATGCTATTGCACCATAAAATGCACAGGCATCTTCCCATGTGTGAAATAATGTAGGTTTCCATTTATATAAGACCTTGAACTACCTGCCCCAAAGGGGTGGTCTGCAGCCATCACTTTACTGGCTGGATCAGGGCTGCAGCAACCTTATGCTGCAGTCCTGATCCTGCCTCCAGAGAGAACAAAAAGGATCTGCAAAAAGCGGCTCCTTTTTGTGCCCTCCATAGCCACGGTGGCGCAGCTTTATGGCGCCCCTTCAGTGCTGTATCATGTGGATGCAGCACCGGAGGGGTGTCATGATGGCATGCACCATGTGGACCAGCGCACACCAAAATCGTGCCCTAGGGGCAGGTTTAGGGCATCCAGCATGTGGATGCTGCACCCTAACTTCGCCCACAGGCCGGCACAAAGTGCCGGTCTGTATCAGGCCTTAGTCATCTAAACAGTATACAAAGCCTCCCAAAGATCCTTTTATAATGACTTTAAAAAAAGCACTTCATTTAACACCTATTTGAATTTAGATGTAGCAAGGAATAGCTAAATGTGCCAATGTCTAAACTGCCTTTTCTCCTAAGAGACAAAAATGTGTCTGCTTCCAATTAAATTCTAATTTTAATTTTCTCATTCATGGTGTCAATGTGCACTAATTAACAGGTTTATTGCAGAAGAAGCTACTGCTGCTGGTTCAAAATGCATCCTCAATGACAGTCCTACCTGGATCATTGATCCTGTTGATGGCACCTGCAATTTTGTTCATAGGTAAATACAGAGACAGTAAACATGGTTCTTTTTGTGTCTTCTCATACCCTGTGTTGTTCTTGTTCAAAGACATTTTTCTGTATCCAAACTCCCCAAATAATGCTTGCTTGTATATTAGCTGACTTTCTCACATCTGTCAAGGTCAGAAGTATTTTCCTTATTTAAATGTTCATATTTTACTGACTAAAACTTCTGGTCACTTATAATATGGGTCAGTTTTGGGATGTAGCGATCTCCTGTGGGTCCATAGGGGCAAGGTTTGGTCCCAGTCCAGCTGCAGTTACTCTAATGCAAAAGCTAGCATTCTTTAATTATAATTTTACTCAATTTGTTTAAGCTGTTTATTTTTCAAGCCACTTACTTTTAGTCTTAGTAACTTAAGCTGTTTTCTTAAAAATTACTTTTGACTGTTTACAGTGAGCACTAAGCTAGCATAAGCAAGTGAAAAATGATGTCGATGATCATTAATGCTATTGATAATGATTGGGTCATATTTTGCTTATTTTGGAGACAAAACATGCAACAACTTGCAGCTTTATTATAGTTCTTTATTATAGTTACTTTTCTGGCACAAAACGTAATTTGATTCACTTGTTAATAATAACAGATATATAACTCTTTTTGCTGTGCAAGTTCTGACATGACAATAATTTAGAAATACTGACTGCTAAAATACTGGGAGGGAAAGATTCTTGAGTGACATTTACATTTTTCATAGAAATAGTTCTCTCATAACACTGCCCCTTGAATTCTGGGACTTAGCTTGAGCTCCGACCTGCGTGCTAGAACAGCAGATACCACTTTCTCTTACCTCCTTCATAGCATAACTGTATTGCTCACAGGTTATGCCGTTAGTTCCAATCACTTGCATGCCATCCTAAAATTTAACAGAATGGAAAGGGGCTTTCTTAAGGTAGCATTCAGTATTTCTTTCATACTTTGGGTTTCAGTGGAAAAACACTGCTAAACTAGGCCATAGGATAGGATCAGTTTCTAAAAATTAGAAGTACTTTTTAAAAGTTTTTTAAAAAATATAAACATGCAAAAACATATAAAAATACGTAATATTTGCTGAGAACTAAACACTGTCATATTGCTGAAAGCTAAACATGCTGAAAGTGATTGTGTTGAAGGTATATTAAATAGATGCAACTGATTTTATTTACACAGGTTTCCAACTGTAGCTGTTAGTATTGGATTTGCTGTTAACCAAGAGGTAAAAGATAATGTTCTGTAAGTTGGTCTGTAAGACTTTAGCTGCAGATAACAAAATAAATGACCCATTGTGTAGTAATCTGATTGATAAAATCTAAACGCTGTCAGCAAAATTTATAGAAAATGCTTTAGAGATTTTGGCCTACAGTTAGGAAATCTAACTGATTTGCATGTAACACTTAAGCAAACTTACATATAGCACTCAAGCCAACTCTTCCATGAGTAGTTTTATTATATACCACCATAAATGAATGTATGCACTTACTGGGGACACCAAACAATAAAAGAGTGTGAACATTTTCTTTTTGTAAAAAATGCCTGTCTTGCAGGAAGTGAATAAAAGAGACTTGTTTTTATGAGTGAGAGCCAGCATGGTTTGAGCACTGGACTATGACTCTGGAGAGCAGGGTTTGAATCCTGGCTTGGCCATGGAAACTCACTAGGTGACCTTGAGCAAGTCACAAACTCTCAGGCTCAGAGGAAGGCAAAGGCAAAACCCCTCTGAACAAATCTTGCCAAGAAAACACAGTAAAAGTATTCCCAAGTAACTGCATTTAAGAATAGTATAACCTTCATTTAAAAGACATTTAGATCCAGCCATGTTGATTGCCAGTTCTCCTGAGTTGGCAACACAAGGCACATGCTAATCAGCCAAGTGGCAAACATATCATATATTCTCTCTATTGCTGTTTATTGCTCATGTGGCAGCAGAATTTTAGTTACCAATTTGAGCTCTTAGACCTCATTACCAGCCAACCTACTTTCTTAGTTGGCACTGTTTCCTTAAAGTAAATAGTTGTTGCTGTGTGCCTTCAAGTTGTTTCTGACATATGGCCACCCTAAAGTGGTGAACCTGTCATGGGGTTTTCTTGGCAAGTTTCTTCAGAGGAGGTTTGCCATTGCCCTCCCCTGAAGCTGAGAGACTGATTTTCCCAAGGTCACTCACTGGGTTTCCATGGCCCAAACTGAGATTCAGACCCTGGTCTTCAGAGTCCTAGTCCAGCGCTGAAACCACTACACCATGCTGGCTCTAAAATGTAAAGAGTACCTACCACTATGTTTCCATAGGATGGGGTGGGCAAACTGTGATCCTACAAGTATTGTTGGACTACAACTCCTAGCAGCCCTAAAATAGACAGTGGTGATAAACTTTGAGAGTTTTAATCTAACAGCCTCTGGAGGGTCACACTTTGCCCACCCCTGTCCTAGGAAAATATAATACAATATGCTTCTTCTCTATCCTGAAATCCCATGTGAAAACAAAAAAATAGTGTCCTGTGTAGAAAATTGCCAAAGGTTTGAATTGACTAAGATCTGTCCCTATTGCTGGATGATAGGTGGAAGCAGATATATACAGTTGCCTCTCTGTTTCATATCCGCACCCCTTGCTTACTTGTGAGGAGCAAACAGAGGGGATTAAAAATGGGGTGCGCACCTGGGGCGCATGCCTGCAGCTACTCACAGGCGCCCCTCCCATTCAAGCCTATGGGGCTTGAATATGTGCAAAATTGTGGGGTTTTTGGGGGGGGGTCCAGAACAGATCCCCCATAAAAATGGAGGGCTGACTGTATTTTCAAATCTAAGTGACTGCTAAACAACTGTAAAGCAGGAAGAGCTTGGAGGAGTTCCTTTTTGAACTACAGCACCTATTCCATGGGTAGTGGAAATGCTGGCTAGGGAAGTATGTTTGCTGTAGTCTGAAAAGCAATTTTTCTAACCTCTGAATGCTGGGGAGGTGATGTCAAGTGGTAAAGTAGAGTTGGATATCAAGCTGTTTCCCTGCTGCCTTTCCACCACAGCCCATTTAACCTGCTTATCATCATGTTTAGCCCTTCTCCTTTCTGGTTTTTAAATCTGGGTGAAAAGAAAGTAAGGGAGAGGCACATGGGGTAAGTGGCTGCATGGGTTCAGTAGTCTCCTCCTGCCTGACACATTTCCACTTGGTATTTGCCAGAGATTGGTTGGTGACTTTTGTCTGAAGACACTGGTGGATTGTTATCACTTTGTTGTGGCCCAACAGTGAGTTTGAAGAACAGGGCACAAGAAAGCAGCATGCACTTGAAGGAGAAAGTTGTTGTTTTAGGAGGTGGTTCTGTATTATTGTTGTTTATTGTTATTACAGCTGCAGGCTAATTATTGCATAATACCTGTAGCTATTAGACAGCCCATATAGTGGTTTGTATGTCTGGAGATGAGGGATCAAATTCCTGCTCAGCCATGAAAACACACTGGGTGACCTTGGGCAAGTCATACTCTCTCATTCTCAGAGAGTGACTAAGTCAAATTCCCCCAGAACAAATCTTGCCAAACCCCCCCTCCCTCAAATAGGCTTTCTTTAGGGTCACCATAAATAAGAAGTGACTTGAAGGCACACAACAACAAGCTGTTGTACAGAAGCTATTTAAACCCCTTCCATATGTAGGCAGCTCCAAATTACAGGTCTAATGGGCGAGACCTGCTCACATTTGAATTGCCAGTTCATGGGAAGTTTTTTTTTTCTCCCTACCAGTACTGTATGTTCTTGATAAGTGACTGATACTAGCTTGGAGAACCTAACCAGTGGTGTGGTACATTTGGCCAGTTTGCTCATTACAGTCAATACTATGCAGAAAACACTTCCAGTGTATTCCTCATAATTAATGTAATGTAAAAAGTAGCCAGGAAATGCAGTAACTCATTGCTTATTTATATGGAGCATATAAAGTAGAAAGTCTGAAGTAATCAAAACATTTATTATTATAAATAACAGTTTCAATTCTATACAGTTAAAATAATGCTAATTTGTTTATACTTATGCATAGTCTAAAAATTGCATTTATGTTACCTTTCTTTTCTTAAAACTCTAAAGCTTGAATTTGGTGTAATTTATCACTGCACTGAAGAACGGTTATACACTGGTAGAAGAGGTCAAGGGGCATATTGTAATGACAAAAGGCTACAAGTGTCAAAAGTAACAGGTTAGTTTAGATTTTGTTAGCACTCTAAATACTTTGTTATAATTGCAGAGAGTTGATATTGTTTCTCGTGTGTTTTCTCTGTTTCATTTACTCATTTTTACCCCATACTTTAAACTATTCAGCTTAAACTTAGTTTCAAAGAGACTTTCACAAGTTACTGTAAAGTTGGATCCAATAGAACTGATGCTTACTGCTTACACTTATGTTTGGGGCAGCTTTTTAGTACCAGTTGAGTGAAATATAATTGACTGTGGGTTCATTTAAGATGTTATGATTGACTCTGACCTGTTTTACTACACTTAGGCCAAATTACTTGAAAAGCTATTTTCAGATGTTAAACTTATTGTAAGGAAATCACTTTAAAATCCTCTACTGTATTCCACATTGGGGCATATATAAAGCAGCCCTGTTTTCAGAGTGGATAGGGCCTGACAGCCTGCAGAGTTGATGTCATGAGTTGAAGGCAGGGATGGGGAATATGTGGCCCTTCAGATATGGTTGAATAACAGTTCCTACTGTTCCTCACCATGTCCAATATCTGGCAGGCTTCACATTCACACAGCATAGCATGTGAAGGCTAGAAGATTCATTAACACCCAAATGAAAAGTATTAAATGCAAGCAGAAGAATCCTGGAAAGCTTCAATGCATAGTATTCCAGGATACTATGGCTTTATCCTAATGTTAGAATGCACAACAAGGGAATAGCTTGTTAAAACATTATATTGCCTCATGCTTCTTTCCAAAAGAATATATACAGGTTGAGTCTTTTTTTATCTGAAATGCTTGGGACCAGAAGTATTTTGGATTTTGGAATATGTGCATATACATAATGAGATTGTCTTGGAGATGGGACCCAAGTCGAAACATGAAATTCATTTATGTATTGTATACACCTTACACAGATAGCCTGAAGGTAATTTTATACATAATATTTTTAATAATTTTGTGCATGAAACAAAGTTTGGGTACACTGAGCAGTCAGAAAGAAAGCAAAGGTGTCACAATATCTCCACTAGCCACATGGACAATTTTGGATTTTGGAGTGTTTTGGATTTCAGAATTCCGGATAAGGGATACTCAACTTGTATTATTAATTTGCAGTTCAGTCTCAACATTGGATTTTTAAAATATACTGTAGCATTCTTACTGAAAGAACACCCTTAAAGTACTTAGAATGATCAAAGGATGTAGATAGGGAGACAACTGTTGCATATTTAATTGCAAGTATCCTAATTGGTAATAGTTGCTTAAACATATTTAGAAATGTGGTAAAAGTAATGTTAAGGATAATTTCAAGATACAGAATATTACTGATTTGGAACACAGAATTTACTAGGAGTAAGCATTAAATGATATATCTGTATGAAAACTGAGATGTACTGTAAAACACAAAAGATGATTTACCATAAACATTGGAAAAGGCCTGCTTTGAAATGCTGTTCTAATGATAAAGATCAACTGTTTATCTTGCAGATATCTCAAAGGCCTTGATTTTAACAGAGATTGGCTCAAAACGTGACCCTGACACTTTGAAAATATTTCTCAGTAACATGGAGCGATTGCTCAGGGCCCAAGCTCATGGGTAAGATTGTCTTATTACAAAATGAATATTTTAGCAGGGCATTTTTATTAACATTTCAGTTAAGAATTCATCCACTTAAACATGGGTCTTGTCTGTACTAGAGAAATAAAGTAGTTTGACACCACTTTAACTGCCATGGCTCAATGCTGTGCAATTCTGGGATTTGTGGGTTTTGTCAGATATGTATCTTTCTCTCTCAGAGAGCTCTGGTGCCATAACAAACTACAGACTGTATCACTGCTGCCTTTTTTGGGGAAGGTGATCGAGAGAGTGGTTGCCTTCCAGCTCCAGGCACTCTTGGATGAAATGGATTTTCTAGACCCATTTCAAACCGGCTTCCAGGTGGGCTATGGAGTTGAGACTGCCATGGTCGCCTTAGTCGATGATCTCCGTCTGGGCATGGACAGGGGAAGCGTGTCCCTGTTAGTGCTTTTGGACATCTCAGTGGCTTTTGATACCATTGACCATGGTATCCTTCTGGAACGCCTGAGGGAGTTGGGTATCGGGAGCACTGCGCTCCAGTGGCTCCGTTCCTACCTCTCGGCCAGATTCCAGATGGTGCAGCTGGGGGACGTTTGCTCCGATAAGAGGGCGCTTACATCTGGTGTCCCTCAAGGAGCTATTCTGTGCCCCATGCTATTCAACATTTACATGAAACCACTGGGAGAGATCATCCGGAGTCACGGGGCGTGGTGTTATCAGTACGCTGATGACACCCAAATATACTTCTCTGTGTCTCCGACTGATGCAGTGACTAGGGATGGCATCTCTCCTCTAAATGCCTGCTTGGAGTCGGTAATGGGCTGGATGAGGGAAAACAAACTCAGCCTGAATCCAGAGAAAACGGAAGTACTGGTGATAGGTCCATCGGGCCCGGGTAGTGGAATTTGTCCACCTGTCCTGAATGGGGTCATGCTTCCCCTGAAGGACTCAGTTCGCAGTCTGGGGGTGCTTCTGGACTCGTTGCTCCAATTGACATCTCAACTGGATGCGACGGTCAGAAGTGCTTGTTATCAGCTTCAGCGGATACGCCAGCTGCGACCCTACCTGGATCGAAGGGACCTTGAAACTGTAGTACACGCTCTGATAACCTCTCGATTGGATTTTTGTAATGTGCTCTACATGGGACAACCCTTATACCAAACCCGGAAGCTGCAGATAGTGCAAAATATGGCAGCAAGATTGGTCGCTGGTGGTTCCAGTTCAGACCATATAACACCTATTTTGAAAGATCTCCATTGGCTGTCTATTTGCTTCCGGGCACAATACAAGGTCTTGGTTATTACCTATAAAGCCCTAAATGGCTTGGGCCCTGGGTACTTGGAGGACCGCCTCTCCCCATATAATCTGCCCCGCACACTCAGGTCTGCAGGG
This sequence comes from Sceloporus undulatus, assembly GCF_019175285.1. Classification (NCBI taxonomy): domain Eukaryota; kingdom Metazoa; phylum Chordata; class Lepidosauria; order Squamata; family Phrynosomatidae; genus Sceloporus; species Sceloporus undulatus. The sequence continues at coordinate 188,918,199 of NC_056525.1, read as the reverse complement.
AAAAACTTGCTGGAGGTCCCAACTGCGCGTTATGTGAGGACCTCACAATGGGCCTTTTCAATCTCGGCCCCGAGAATATGGAATAATCTCCCTGATGAGCTCTGCTCCGCCACATCTTTGGACTTATTTACGAAGAATCTCAAGACCTTCTTCTTTTCCCAAGCTTTCCCCCCATGAGATGTGACTTTGGTTTTCCCCCTCTATGTGGTAACGACTCTGGCTATGTTTTTCTGGATTCCCCTACTCAGCTACTCGAGTATTAGTTTTATATGCTGTTTTATATCTTGTTTTATCTGTTTTATTGATTATTGTAATTTTACCTGGATTTGTATGCCGCTTTGATCTGAATTGGAAAAGCGGGATAGAAATAAACTTTTATTATATTATTATTATTATTATTACAAATCACAGAATTCCATAGTATTGATCCATGCAGTTATTTGTCATGATGTCAAATTGCATTATTTTTGCAGTGCAGATGCAGCCATAGTGAACACATTCAAAGGTTTTGAAGGAATGAAAGTGAGAATATGGAGCTTCTGCTGAACAAGACTACCCCATTGCCTGTACCATTAGAGGGACTTCTTGTGTACCAAAGGATATACTCCTGCCTTTAAGATGCCTCTAACATTTCTCTTAAGAGGGGAATCTGTTGTCTTGTTACATGGGATTCATGGTGGCAACCAAACATTATTTTGTAAAATGAACTACTGTATATATTCAACTATAAGCCAAGAAATATATGCCCCAAAATTGACCCTAAAATCCTGAGTCAACTAATACTGCTTAGAAAGGTCTTGAAACAAGCACCGCCTGATGCCCCACTCTTCATGCCTCAAATCAGGAGTGTGTGTGTGAAAGAGGTTCCCAATCCGATTTGAGAGCCTGTTCTTCCCATGAAAGAAACACCCCTTTTAGCTCCACGTCTTTCCCTTCCCAGTCTGATCTGAAAGCCTTCTCTTCCTGTCAGAGAAACACCTCTCTTAGCTTTTTTCCTAGTTTGATTTGAAAGCCTTCTCATCCCATCAAAGAAACACTCCCTTTAGGTCCATTTCTTTCCCTCCAGTCTCATTTAAGAGCCTTATCTTTCCATCAAAGAAACACCCCATTTAGCTTCTTTCCCTTCTCAGTCCAATTTGGAAGCCTTCTCTTTCCATCAAAGAAACATCCCTATCAGCTACATTTTTTCCCTTCCCAGTCTGATCTGAAAGCCTCTTCCCATCAAATCAACATCCTTTTTAGTTCCACTTCTATCCTTTCTCAGTCAGATTTAAAAGCCTTCTCTTCGTATCAAAGAAACATCCCATTTAGCTCCAATTCTTTCCCTCTCAGTCCAATTTGAAAGCCTTCTCGTCCCATCAAAGGAACACCCCTATTAGCTCCACTTCTTTCCCTTGCCAGTCCAATTTGACAGCCATCTCTTCCTATCAAAGAAATATACCATTTAGCTTCACTTCCTTTCCTCCTTAACCCGATGTTAAAAGCTCTCTTCCAGCACCTGAGACGTGATGTTAGGTGATCGGAAGAGGTCTAGAGAAGAAGGAGGGATGGAAGTGATGTTTTCCCTTTTCCCTCCTTTGTTATGGCCCCCTAGGTTTTACCCTCAACTTATCCACGCGTCATATCAAAATTCATGATTTGACCCTGAAACCTTCCCTCGATTTATACACGAGGCCAACTTATACACAAGTTATATGCTAGAAGACATAGACTGTACACACTGCCAGCTTGACATCTATTATAAGATTATAAAGAAGAAAATTATGTTGAGTCAAATATCTGGGAATGGGTAATTGTTTTCCAAGTTTCTATGCTAGTTTATAAGTATCTACCAACCTATATTGGTTGGAATTCTGATGGATAGTCTAAGTAGGAGTATACCCATAGGATTTAGGCTGCTGTTAGTTTCAGACCTTTGTACATGAGTCAACACTTGGTGGGGTCTGCCTTATCAGGAGTGTTGTTTTATGTGTTTTGTTTTTGTTTTGCCTATCTCACCCCCCCCCCTCAAATGCCTTGATTTATTATAGGGTACGTGTAATTGGAAGTGCGACCTTGGCACTCTGTCTTTTAGCATCCGGTGCTGCAGATGCATATTACCAGTTTGGCTTGCACTGCTGGGATTTGGCAGCAGCTACTGTGATTATCAGAGAGGCGGGTGGTGTTGTGATGGATACCTCAGGTGAGTAAATGCTGTTTTTGAGAGGGGGAACTATGGAATTTGTTTTTAAACATATGAGGTGGCTACTTTCAGGTTTTAAGCTTACAGAAGGGAATCTATGGTTGGTTCCTTCATTATAATGATCCTTCAGAGTTATCAGTTCATTTCATCAGGTCAGAATTATTTATCTTGTTTATTATTGAAGGAGGGCTGTTTCTGGAAGCTGCAGGTTCAAAAATGGGGAGGATGTACCCAGTGTTAGATAAGCTTGTGCAAACTGCCCCCACCCAGTTTTCCTAATAACTGTCCTTGCCTCACTCAGGCCTTTTCGAAATTTCCCAGCTTTCAGGAGAGGGGTTTCCAGGGTATGGTGGGATGTATATTTGAAGGAGTTGATCCAAAGACCCCTATTGTGCAAATGGGTTGCTTTTCATTACCACAGAGGGAAGATAGGTGTTCTGGTTAGTTTTGCTCCTTCACACATCCCAGTGAAAAACAGCAGCTGCCTCTAATGGGTTGTGCAAAAAGTTGCTTGATGACTTCAATACACAGAAGGGGAGAGTCTTGTATTACTTCTGAATCCAAGTTACAGGCAGTATTTATGATAAAACTAATCTCCTTTCATAGGTGGACCTCTAGACCTAATGTCATGCCGAGTCATTGCAGCAGGTACCCAGGAAATGGCTACATTTATAGCTCAGGAAATACAGACAATTCACTATAGAAGAGATGATGAGAACTGACAAGACTTGAATATTTCAATAATCAACAGAAAAACTTGCCATTTTGGAGCTATTTTCACTTTCTTCAGGATGGATTGCTTATAGGATAAATGGTTTAGTAATGTGTTTTCCCGTACAGTCTATATAGAAAATGTATTAGGAAAAGGTTTTACTTACATTATAGGAAGGTGAAGGGAAACGTTTAATTTTTGTAAGCTACTTGGGCCCCTTTTAATGAGAATTGATATCAACTATACTTTTTAAATGTTATAGGTATCCCAGATTGAATTTGTTGGTTGCCTCTTTGAGAATGAAACAGAGGGAGTATTTTTGTTACAAACTAGAAACAATCCTTTATTTTTGCAGAACTCAGGTAAACTAGTTTTTTGTTCCACAGCAAGGGACAATAGTTTTAAATTGTGTGCCTAAAATACCCTCATCTAACTGTACTTGAGAAAAAAATATTATTCTTTTTTAAAGTTAGAAGTACATTTATTGAACAGATCTTAGATATTTACATTTATTTATGTGTTACACACAACAGTAATAATGGTACATATCCTTGAATTGTGTATTATCCTGTGTAAATAATTATGTAAATACTTTTAGTGATAATCAGAAGTTTAAAAGGTGTTTGGCTTTTTCCAAGCATTCAGAATTCTTCAGCTTGATAAAGAACAGAGCAGAACAAAATCATCACAATTTTTTACAATATGATCTGAACGTTTCAAGAGGAAGAGAGGGACAGAATGTACATCAGGAAAGCCTTTTTCTGTAATCATAAACAAGTGAGGGAAAACACAAGTAGATGTGAAAGAATTTGCGTAGGCTGAGCATATTTTCAGTGGCACTTAGTTCTATAATTCTATCTGAGTCAGTGGCGCATTACAGAGCGCCGCCCAAGAAGGGCGCTCAGCCGCCAGCGCCGGTTGCTAGTCCGGGAACCGCAGCGGCCAAACCATGTGGTTCCTGGGCGCAACAAGAAGCGCCAAAATGGCGCTTCTTTCTGGGCCCTGGAAGTGGCGCCGCAAGGCGCTAGTCGTGCACTCGTGGCATCACTTCCGCCACGTGACTCCGGACGCTATGCGTCTGTGACGTCAAAATGGTGACCCCCGTGTGGACGGGCACCGCCATTTTGTACGGACTCGGTCCGTATTAGAGTTGAGGGGCATCCAGAAGGGACGCCCCTTCTCAACCCTAACACGCGCCTTCGGCGCATCTGTAACGCGCCAGTGTTTTGCACCCAGATCTCTTCAATCAGAAACAAAGTAGATCCAGCAAGCCTAAAGTCTGCCCATGTCTATATTAGAATGCCAAAATTCACAAATAACTATAAAGAAAAATGTCTTGCAGTTATATGAATATTGCTGTGTAGCTCACAATTGGAGATAAAGGACTGAAGGAAAACATCTAACAAAAGCTGTAAACTGAAAAGAGTGATAAAATGTTCTGCTTTGGGAGCACTTCATTGCTGTTAGAACCATGGGATCAGGCCCTTGGTTGGAAAAGGGTGATAATTTAGACTTTAGGTATGATCAGTAGAAATATCTTCCTGGGCTGTAGCAGGCAAGACTGCATATATTATATGACTAAATAGTCTTGTATTCTAAAAGATAGATATCCCTCAGTACAGAAACCTAGTATGTCAGAAAAAGGATTTTAACCTGGGCTTTTCCTCTGACACTCCTGTTTTCAATTTGCTATGTGGTGGTGCATGCAGTCAGCAAACCATCATCTACAGTTTGAACTAGCATAGACAGGGAAGCAATTACTATCTCATCTGCTGTTTGGGATTAGTACTTCTTAGAAATGATGTGAGATACTGTTCTTCACAATAACTATAGAGATGAAATAGATCTGCCCAGATATTAAGGCAGTAGGTCTGATAGGGGATGCAGTGGCTCAAATGGTTAAGGCGCTGATTCTGTTGATTGCAAGATCGGCAGGTTGGCAGTTTAAGGCTTGGGTGCCGCATGATGGCATGAGCTGCCATCACTAGTCCTAGCTTCTGCCAGCCTAGCAGTTCGAAAGCATGCAAAAGCAAGTAGATAAATAGGCACTACACCAGTGAGAAGGTAAACAGCATTCTTTGCAGTCATGCTGGCCACATGATCACATAGTCATTTCTGACAGAACTGGCTCTTCAGCTTAGTACGGAGGTGGCTGGACACGACTTGACAACCTGGTCAATGGGAATACCTTTACCTTTTTCTTTAGGTCTGATTTAGGGGCAAAATAGATCATTCCTTTGCACTGCTGTCCAGGCAGCTTCAGATCACAGTGTTTTGACGCTACATGCTTAGTAGCATGGGCCGGCTTTTGGGCATCTTGAGAGCATGGTGGCTACAAGCTGCAAGCCCCCAACACACCAGGAAGCCACCGCAGCCGAAAAAGGAGCAGTTGAAAACCACTCTTTAGTCAGCTGGTGACGCAATGGACTGAGGCCATGGCTTGTGGCTGCCACATCCCCAATCTGTCTTCGGGTGGGCCGGCTTCACACCACCCCATCTGGGCTTACTTACTATTTGAGCCCCAAGTCTCTGTTTATGTCCCTTTCTCTAAGATCCCCTAGTTCTAAATGTACTGGAGTTAAGTGTCACTAAAAAATGATACTATACATTCTGGTTAGCACTGGAAGGGGACTGTTCCAGTATGTAAACATGGGACTAGATGTTTCCAAAGAAATAATCTCATCCCTTTTAAGTAGGTAGAGGTACGTTTTCTGATGTGTTCTTTCTATTCTACTTGGCAAGACATGCACTCAGAGTGAAGAAAGATAAGGCTATTGAGCCAAATCATTTGGACAAGGTAATAATGTTCAGTGTTCCTTTGATCTCTCTAATGATCAAACTGAAAATACAAGGATCTGCAAAATAAAACGACATAGCTTCAGGAGGTTAGCAGAGCTTTGTAATTTTCAGTAATCTTTTAAAAGCATTTCTAGAGGAGTGGGGGTTGTTTTGGTTTCTTGTGTTTTTTGCTGCATCAATCTATGTTGAAGCTAAGTTTCCTTAGCTATAATTCTTTTATTTGATGTAAATGTTTCACCAAAATTCAGCCACATGACAGGGCACAGTCACTCCTTTCCAACAGCATTACAAAAATATCCAGGTGCCTATTAGTTTTGTTAGTCCTGTTCCATACAGTTATAAAGTGTGATGAATGTGTTATCATGTGAAATATCTGTTTTTCCCAAGTACAAAATGTTATGATTTGAGTGCTTGGAAAATGTGATATCTCTAAACAGAACTTTGAAGAAAGACACAAGGAATGTGCACATTAAGCCAGCAATGAAAAAAGGGCCTAAAAGTACATATATGCAAAAACCTGTAGTCAGTTTCATATGCTGATTACTTTGTTTTGTTTCAAAGTGACTTAAGCTTTTGGTTTCAGTGTAGTTATCTTTGTATTGGCAAGTGGGGTTAGGACAAACTCAAAACCTAATTGTGCCAATGCTGAAAGCCGATGACATACTTGAACACTGATCCTAGTAACTTACCTTCTAGCTTAGAGGAATGCCATCTCCTTGTTGATAGATGCTTCTGTTCCTTTACAAGCTAGAGAATAGTGGGCTTAAAAAAACAAAGACAGGTTCTTTCCTTTACCATCATTACAGCTGCTATGGAAAATATATGGCTGTTTAATTTCCCTGCTTTCTGCAGTTAGTAGGATATAGGCATCTAAGTTTAAAAAGCTAGCAGTGCTGGCAGCTAGAACTTTTGAAGTTTTTGAACAGATTCTGTGCCAATTATTATAAAAGATCATAAAATGTAATACACTGCTATTGCACAATTTTTTTAAAATGGAGATTTTGTGTATATTTAATTGATGCTAACTTAATAATATTTAGCATTTATATAGCACTTCAGAATGTTCACAGCCCTTCCTATATATCATCTGTAAATATTAGAAGTACTATCCAAAAGTCAGGATTATTGTTCTGTTGAAATTTGAAGTGAGGTGCTGGGGCTGTGAGACTATAACTTGACTAAGGGCCTGAACAGACAGGCCAAAATAAAGCAGCTTTATGTTGGCCTGTCTGTTCGGGCCCTAAGTTTAACAAATAAGCTGACAGCGGAGGCAAGATACAAACAAGGCTTCCCTGACTTGTAACTCAGCACCTTAAGATCAAACAACATGTTCCATTAGTGCTATATCCTATGTATATATTAGGGCTCAAAACAGATGCAGTAGACCTTCCACATTCACTGGGGTTAGAGGCACAGGACCTCTGTGAAAGTGGGGAAACTGCAATTTTTTCTACCTGCAAATACCTAGAGAAGTGTTTTCTGTAATAATCTCTAGATCTTCCAGCACAAGTCTATGGTCAGTTTCCAGCAGAATTTCTTTAGAAGACCTATAGAAAACATATTGATTGAATCCACAAATAAAACTGCAAAAGTCAAAGCCGCAAATGTGGAGGGCAGACTGTATTTTTAAAATAAGCAGGATGGTGCCAGTGGGAATTATTTTTCTCTATATTCTAATTGGGGTGGGGGAGACAAGACGTACACACCAGTGGCACTGGAAATTAAAGACACAATTCTGCTCACTTTCTGTGCACCTTTTAAAAAAGACTATCCCTCACTGCACATTCTAACACAAAATAAATTGTTTAAATATTTACAGAATATCTGTTTTGGCTGTAATTCCCACCAAATTCAGTAGGATTTACTTCTGACTGAACACACAAAGGATCAAGGTATATATGTATCACTTCCCCACCTTTTAAAAGAATCATTTCTCTTTTAAAAACAGTTGTGTGGGTGCCAATCAAGATTTGGACCCTGGTACTCATGGTCTTTCCACTGTGCCCCATAATCCCCAACAGAACCTGCAGCTGCTGCTTCCTCTACAACAGAAGCTGAGACTGGTTTCCACAGCAACAGGTGCATTTAATTTGAAGGGATCACGGCTCAAGGAGGAAAGTGATTAACCCATTCCTAGATTGAAACACCCCAGTACCAGTGTTATCTGTGTGACTGTGTTTTTTTATACTGAAAGTGACTGAAAACACCAAATAGTCAAAGAGTCCTCTAAGTGCATTGTCTGTTTTACATTTTCCTTGCCATTTGCAGCCAGTATGAAAGCTCAGTCCCTTAACAATATTACTTCTGATTTTTTTTAATATCCTGTACACCAGGAATATAAAAACTGTGTCTGTTCAGTCACACTACGGAATTATAATGCTATTATTCCACTTTAATTGCCATGGCTCTATCCTATGGAATCCTGGGCTTTGTAGTTTGGTGAGGCCCTAGAGCTCTCTGGTTGAGAATTCATTGTTGTTTTTATTGTTGTTTCTTACCCATCTTTCCCCATGAATCAAGGCAGGGAACAACAGCAATTAACAGACAAACAATATCAGTTAAAACAATCCACATTTAAAAGTCATTTAAAATTCACAATTTAAAAATCATCTGGATAAGCGTGGCAGAAGAGACTAGTCTTTGATCCAAAATACAGTGCCGAAATAATCCAGTTTGAGACTGCTTTATCTGCCCTGGCTTAGTGCTAGGGAAACCTGGGAATTGTAGTTTATTGTGGCACCAGAGCTCTCTGACAGAGAAGACTCAATACTGCACAATACTACAGTTCCCAGAGTTGCCTAGTATTGAGCCATGGCCGTTAAAGCGGTCTCAACCCAGATTATTTTTTGCAGTGTGTTTTGGACCTTTAATGCTCTTTTAAATTCAGATAGCTTGTTCAGCTGTTGAATCTCTTCCAGCAGGTCAGTGCTACTCCTTAAAACTATCAGTCCTAGTGTCACCCTTGCCTCCTTAAGGGTGCAGCCTCAAAAAGACTCACAAGCAATGATCACACACTTCTTGGTTCAAGATAACTTTATTTTAACAGAATTTAACCTAAGCGCTTAGGGGTACCGAAGCCGGGACACAGGTCCACAGCTTACACAGGCTTATATACAATCACATCTCCAGTCCAGTTCTTTCCCACCAATCAGTGCTTGCCAACACACTCCTAAAATGCCAACATTTTCTTTTCTTTTATAGTACAGTAACAGATTTCTTCTATGATAACAGATTCCTTACATGATAACAAATTCCTTATATGATCAGGGCCTAAAGGGGGTTCAGGACTCTCCATCCACAAGTACTCCCTGGATGGTTGCAGCCTAGCTCACTCACACTAGGATTCTAAAGGACAGAACTTATAGGACAGCAGTTAAAGTGGAATAATAGCCAGTACTATGGAACTGAAATCATGGAGGGTTTGTCTACAAAAGTGGGGAGGGGGAGTGATATTCCCCGCCACCAAATCTAGCCACTGGCACACAGTTACTTGCTCAGAAACAAGGTGCCCTTATCACGGCAGTGCAGAGAAGTTTTTAAAAAAAACTTTATGTAACTGTTCCAGGCTGGGAACTGGTCCAGACAATGAAGTAAATGGTGGCTCCTGCAAGGGAGCTGATGGAAAAAAGGTTGCGGCGGACCAAAGCAACATCTGGATTCAGGGGCACATGTAGACATCTATGTGATCTCCCTGCAAAGGTAGCAGGGTGACTCTGGGGCTGGACAGGTTGGGGAGTACATTCAGACTTTTGTCTCTAGTGTAGAGAAGCCTAGTGTCGGAGTCTGAACTTATTTTGTGTGGAGTCAGAGTCAGTAGAAAATGTACCTACTCCAGCTTCACAATAAGAATGTATATTATAACAATATATGATAAATCATTTTTATACTTACATTTTATGTTTTAAAAATTAAGTGCATAGTTTGGTACATATTTACGTTCACAGACATTTAGGAGTTTTCTTGTTCAGAAATGTTAATCAAATAAATTTATGTTCTAGCAATCTAGGTAGCCTGATGATTCACATGGTGGTGATTAAATGGCTGGTGCTACCCTTTCACTATAGTACTGTGGACTCTTGGTATCCACTGGAGTTTTGTTCCAGGGCCCTCTGTGAATAACAAAATCCATGGATGCTCAAGTCCCACTACTTTCAGTGATACAATAATAAAATGGTGTCACTTATATAACATGCCAAAATCAAGGTTTTGTCAAGCCATGGGTTGTTGAATCTCTGGATATAGAATCTGTGGATATGGAGGGATGACTGTAAATTTGTCATTACTAATTAATATACATTTGCCATTTAGGAAGGATTCAGGGGAATAGAAAAACATAGGAGTTGGAGTCAAAGGTTTAGCATACCAGCTCCACAGCCCCGATAATACAGTAGTGATATAATTGTGTAGTTTCAGTGAGCTCAAGATGATGTAGAACTAGAGTTCCCAGTAAATCTTATTATTAGGCATGCTGGCTAGATCTGATTGGGATTGGATTTAGACAACTTGTCAAAGATCTTTAGGGCCACACAATTCATACCACTGCTTTACAGGAAACCTTTCCCCTTGAAAACCATATAGCAGAAGGGACAATATAACTACGATGCCACACATAGAAACTTATTGTGCTGTTATGTAGCACTAAGTATTTTGTATGCATGAAATGCTGAGATGCATGCTTAAGAGTCTTTCTTTATGACAACATAAAGAACTCTGCAAATCTCAACTGTATGAATTTTCCTTTAATAACATCTCAGCTTACACTGTTTATACATAAAGTTTATGAACCTCCATTTCATGTAAACAAATTGTGCACCATTAGCTGTCTGTTGTTAAACCAATTCAGTTCTGTAAAATACTGCTGTGAAAACTCATGATCCAGACACTTCTTCCTCATACAGGCCTATGAGGAATAAGTAATGTGTTGTAGAATAATTCTGTAAATGCTATTTACTGTGGTTAAAGGAATGTACCCTATTGTTCAAATTTCTTAGAAACTAAATGAGTGTTAGAGTGTTTGCATTCTCCAAGGACACTGATTTGTGATAGGTTCTGGAAGTGCTGTCTACACATGATGCATAATTAAGTACTGTCGCTGCTATATGATACAATGATAATTGTCATTCCAGTGAAAAATCTGATAAATTAATAGAAGGGCTGACATATTGAAAGTTACTATCTGTAAAAATTGTCTTCAATTCAGGATCTTTTCTTTGGACCTTTGGCCACATCCTGCTTGGTTTCTACATATTCTTGCTTTCGAGTGTAGGGACAAGCAAGAATAGATCACTTTGCTAAATTTTGTCATATTAATTTTTCTAAAACTTTATAAAGGTTGTCTGGTCTGTCATTATTTGAGGAAGAGTGTTGGATTGACCTTTGGTTTGATCCAATGTGATATTCCTTCCAGCAGTTCAAACCATGCCTCTTATTTTGGTCATTGGCCATAAAAGAATACTACACCGATTGGCCAAATGATAGGCAAGTATATCTTGAAGATACAGAATAACAAATGTCATCAGGGGTGGGAGCAATCAGTTCCTAACAGCCACAGCAAAGTGTTCCTTGGTTTTTACAAAATGCGTGTACATCACATTTTTCATTAATGATAATCAGCACCTTTCATTAGGACTAATTTGTGACCTTTTTTCACAATTACATTATTACAATTCATTCAGGGGCCTTTCATGTACAGGGTTTTTTGTTTGTTTGCTTTTTGTAAAAGGAAATACACTATTCATATATGGGATCTCCCATACCAAATGTTTACTCCTGGAAAGAAAACTGGGAAGCCCTCCCACCATGTATTGACAGGCCTGGATCACAGCCATAGAATAGGTATAAATGTGGATCAGTTTGAGTAGTAAGACCACTGAAGTCTACTTGCTATGTTAGATGTATATAATCCTCTTCTGACTTGAACTCAGTAGGGAAAAACAGATTCTGCAAGTTTACAGCACTAGCCAGCTGAACAAAGTACATCTGAGCACACTCAAAGTATATTTTAAAACTGCTGTTTTAAGAAGAGGAAGAGAATCTGCTCGTGTAAATGAAGCATGACTTTCAGAAGTGGACAGCCTTACTGGAGGATGGAGTTCTTGGACTGGAGAGAAAGAGTGGAGTCAAGAAAACTATGGATTTTACATTCTATTTCTGGGCGATACCTTGCAAATGTGTTGTGAAGTTGGGGGCTGGTAGCTGGTCTTAAGCTGTAAAATAAAGTTGCCCTAAATCCAGATCTTGTATGTATATTTATTTTTACCTATGAGATCTTTAAAAGGGATGTCAGGATGGCTGTCACTGTTCAAGTGCCCAAGGCTGTGTCTGCACTACAACAGTAGGTAGACACCACTTTAACTGCAGTGCCTCAATGCTATGGAGTTCTGAGAACTGGACTTTTATGAGACATCTAGCCTTCTCTTCCAGAGAGCTTTGGGGCTACAACAAACTACAGTTTCAGAATTCCATAGCATTGAGCCATAGCAGTTAAAGTGGTGTCAAAGCCAGGGCTGAGGCCTGTTCATAGAGGAAGAAGTGCGTACAGAGACAGGGGTAAAGTGGTCAAGAGTCAAGGAAAGAGTGGAGTTAAATACAGTGGTACCCCGGGATACGAAAGCACCGCCTTACGAAATTTCCGGGTTACGAAAAAAATCAATAGGAAAAAACTGTTCCGGGTTACGAAGGTTATTTCGGGTTACGGAAAATTTTTTGGTGCTTTTCGGCGCTATTTCGCACGAAATCGCGGCTTTTCCCCATTAGCGCCTATGGCTTTTTCGGCTTACGAAGGATTTCGGGTTACGAACGCGGCGGCGGAACGAATTATTTTCGTAACCCGGGGTACCACTGTAATAAAGACATTGCTGAATCAGCAAAATCCCCAAGATTTAGGGAAGATAGAGATGAATCCAGGGTCTGACCAAGATAGAGTTAACAGATTGAAGATCATGAAAATAGCGTTGAAAAGTGACGAGGAGGTGGAGTATAAGTAAGAGCAACCTGGTTGTGTGTTTACAGTTGTGGTCGTTCTAGATTGGAAGGTGAACCTCTATCCTAGTCCAAAGTCCCTTGCAGAGAGAAACAGATAGAAAGTTTTTCAAGAATTGTCCTGTATTTGGTTCCATCCATCTTGCCTCTCAGTTCCTACCAAAGAAAAACATTCCCATAACATAAAGATGATATCCTCAAGGTAGTGAGCCTTTTCCCACATTTGCTGTGTCTCCCACATACCTTTTTGCAAACATTAAACTGGCCTTTATATAGGTTTGTTTTCAATGGCTTCATTCTTGCTAATCTTCCATTAAAGCTCTGGTTTCTGGAGCACTTGTATGATAATTCATATGTTACCTATCTTGGCTGCAAATCTTTCCAATTCCTCCAAAATCACCAAACTTAGTTGTTCTCTGACTAATGCCATCCTTATCTGGTCACTGAGAATTGGGAGATGGCCTTTTGTAAGCAAAAGCAGAATTGAGACATATTCTTTACATTTTATTTTAATGGTGCTCCAAGGTGTGTTCATAGTAGGATTTAAAAAAAATAGCCCAGGCTATTAATTGATTGTTCTGCACAACCTTTTCCCAAACTTGTTTGATACCCCCTTGGTCTTCATTATGCAGTTGAGATACACATTCCAGCAAACAGAGGCTCTCCAGAAATAAGTGTATTGACTCTGACCTTATCAGACATTGGAACTGAACACAGATGGACTCCATTCACATACTTTTGTAAATTCTGAAGGTAATGGGTTACACCAGAACCTATTTAGGTGTGTCACAGTGATGTAACCAACAAATGTCAGTCTGTTTAATTTAATACTATATTTAAAAAAAATACTTTGAACCTTCACAGTGTTAAAAATGTTGGGTAAGCAATTAACAAATCCATTTGCATCCATTCCAATTCCAGGTTGTAACAACAAAGTGTGGAAAAATCAAAGGAATGTGTGAATATTTGAACAAGGCACTATATAGGGATAGAAAAGGCAAATCATGGCACAAAAATGTCTAGCACCTTTAAACTAGGAATTCAACATGTATTTTTTTTAAAACAATCTTTTACCATGTAAAATAGCATACAAAGCTAGAACAGTAAAGAAGCCAAGACAAGATATGTAAGCTCTTCAGATTTAATGTATACATCTTACTTTTGGATCAGTTTTAAAAGTTATAACTTATTGCTGAAAAGAAGAGTAGAAATCAGTAGATAAGATCTCCACCAAACTACTAGTAAAATAATACAAAAATATACAAAAGCAAATTTCTGAGATTCTGTTCTAAATACCCTCTGTCCCAAATCTTAATGCGCTTAGAAGCTAAGTCACAAGCAGCATGAGTAGAACGAGTCTATTGCTAGGTCAGTGATGGCGAACCTCTTTAGGTCGCCGTGCCAAGGGTGGAGCTTCCTCCGGGGGCGGGGCCCATGCCAGGGGTGGGGCTTCCACCCTCCAGGGGCGGGGATTTCCCTCGCGCCCTTTCCCGGCCCCCAGCTGTCTCTGAGAGACAGCTGGAAGTCAGGGGAAATTGGGGGAGGGGTGACAGGCACACGCCTGCTCCTCCTGCCCTTCCCTTGGCCTCCAGCTGTCTCTCAGAGACAGCTAGGGACCAGTAAGGGCCCGTGGGGGGAAGGAGCAAAGGGTCCGCAGGCCCTGCTCCTGTTCGTGGGGCTTCGCCAGGCTGGAGGTGTCCTCCAAAGGATACCTCTGGTCTGGCGAAACCCGGCAGGGAGGAGGAGGAGGAAGCCGGCAGCCCCTGCTCTTGTCCTCGGGGCTTCGCCAGGTTGGAGGTGTCCTCCGAAGGACACCTCCGGCCTGGCGAAGCCCCGCGGGCAGGAGGAGGAGGCTGCCCGCCCTTTCTTCCTCGGCCCTTCGCTCCGCGCCTAAGGGCTCCATGGAGCCCTTTGGCGCAAAGCGAAGGGAGGCTGAGGGGAAGGAGGCTGGGCACATGTCCCAGCCCCCTTCCCTTCGGCCCTTCCCTTCGCACGAAAGGGCTCCATGGAGCCCTTTCACGCGGAGGGATGGGGGGAGGAGCCAGATGTGTGCGCCTGTCTCCTCCCAGGCGCCATTTTCTGGCTTCCCGCTGTCTGAGAGAGACAGCGTGCCCGTTCCGCCTTCTCCCTCACCCCGTGCCTGGCGAAATGGCGTCGTGTGGCACCCGTGGCACGCATGCCATAGGTTTGCCATCACGGTGCTAGGTTGTTGAAATAACCCATTTAAGGAGTGGTCAATCTTAATCCTATCCTTTTTGTGTCTCTTTTCAAACTGACACCTTTGTACATCACATAGCCTGAAACTTTCACCAATACTAGAACCCCTTACTTCCCTTGTAATTTGAACCAGTTGTAGTGCTACATAAAGGAGTGTCAGCAATTCACAAAAAGTCATTCATCTCAGTGTGTTGCTGTTCCAGACCTAATGGTACTTTGGGTCTAGCACTGAGTTGGAGACTCATCCTACCATTAGAGAGATGAAATATCCTCCTTGGTCAGACCACAGGACACCAGTGTCCACTACAGTTTATGGCTAATCGAGTCTTTGCATCTGTCTCTGACGGTTCAAGAGTGCTTCTCTTTACTTCCAAGACTCTCCAGGACTGTGTGTGGTCTGCAATGCAATCTTGTCTCCCTTTTGAATCCAAATGACAGTCTTGGCCCTGTTAGTGCATAGAACTCTGGAAGCACAAAGAAGCACTGGGAACTGTACTCCACTCCCCAACAACTCCAGACCTAAACAGGAGATTCAAATCAAGCTTGTATTCCATTTTGTATTGAGACAAGCAGTCCTCAGGCTTGAGTCATCAGACATAGGTAACCTGGCAATTGCATTTCTGTATGCCTGTATGTGTTGGCTAACAAACAACTCTTACAAAAGTCAACATACATTTCTAAACCATTGGTTTGCCATTCAAAGGGAAAGTGGGTTCCCTTGAACTTTCCACTGCTCAGGGAAGCAGAAGTGTGAAAGCAGCAGATTTATCCACTGGCTGCGTACATGTAATTCTTACATTAGTAACTAAAATCTTCTCCAACCTGGTGACCTTTGTGGATTATAATTAATTGATCAGTGGTGGAGGGTACAGATTTGAGAAGGGTGCTCCAGATAGGAGTGAACAACTTGTGGCCTTCAAAGGTTGTTGGGTTGTAACATCCACATCACTGGTTATGTTGACTGGGGCTAACAGAAACTGCAGTCTTAAAAACATGTGGATGGTCACAGGTTCCCATCTTGTGCTAAGGATTTCCACGGCTCCCTAAAAACCAAATACATGCCTGTTTTGTTTGTTCCTGCTTTTAAATCTCATTAATTAAAATAAGCCCGAAATAAAGCCCATTGGGGTGCTTGATTTACATATTTGAATTTAGTAGCTAGTACCTGAGAGCCAGTATGGTGTAGTAGTTTGAGTGCTGGACTCTAGAGAACAGAGTTCAAATCCCTGCTTGGGTATTGAAACCTACTGAGTGATCTTGGGCAAGTCACACTATCTCAGCCTCAGAGGGAGGCATGCACAAAAACTCCTCTGAACAAATCTTGGCAAGAAAACCCCTTGATAGAGTTGATTTTAAGGCACACAACAACAACCTAGTATCTACCCACTTATAGTGTAATGCTGTGTGGTGTCCTTCCTGTACAACACAGCCTGGAGCACAGCTATTTTGGGTTCTAAGAGCTGCAATATGAGCACTGACAAAATTGAAAAAGGGTTGTGAAGAAGAGTTGTTTGTGAAGCATATCAGAGAGGAAGAAGAGATTGCACAAAAAGTGAGTAAAATAGTCCAAGGCCTACCCCCACTTGCAGTTCATTGACAGGTCACTTTCTGGAATGGAGATGATCTGAGCAGCCAAAATAATCTTCCCCAAATGTTCTCTGCTCAGAAAAAAAACACAGCTTTTGGTATACTCTTGAGCTGAAGGCAGTGACAAGTCATGAAATGGCTCTAATAATAGTGGAGGGAGATTCTTGCCTAGTCTGACTAAAGGCAGAGTTGAACATGTTGGCAAGCTTATTCTGTGGTGGTGGCAGCATCAGCAAAAAAATAATTCAAAAAATTACTTCTTTTTCATTAACACTATATCTTCTTAGTGTTGTCCAGGGGGTTTCTCAGAGTGTTTCACAGCCTGCTGTGAACTGGGATTGTGAGGAAGATAAAGGGACCCTCACTATATTTTCTTTGCAAGACACTAAGAAGATTGGGTCTCCATAATTGCTACTGTCTACTTATAGATGCATGGGGAGCACCAGCTGGTCTAGTTTTACCAGATAACTTTCAGTTCCTAAAAGCCTAGGAAAATGATCAAGGTGTTTGTCCAAATCCAATTTGGCATGTATGTTCCTGACCTTTATCTTTCATGGCTTATTACATCTAGCAAAAGAGGATGGCCAGCCAAGAGGTTTTATTTTTGTCAACAAGAACAGGGAGGAACAAGCCTTTAAAAAAAAGAAAGAAAAGGAGGGGGGCAATAAAGTCACTCTTAAATGAAACTAGCCTGGACTCTGAAGATGTAAATAGTTATAGGCCATGTGAAACCATGGGGATAGCCCACCTGTGATATGTTCTCTTTTTTAAACTTTGGAATTAAGTTTATGAATTTCCTTCTTGTTATTGTTATTTAGTGTCACATTGGCTTCAGTTTACAACACCCTATGAATGGGAGTCCTCCAAGAGATCTTGTTATTCATGGCCCTGCCAAGGTCTTGCAACTCAGGGCTGTGGCTTCCTTGATTGAGTCTATCTATGTGGCCTTCCCCTCTTCCTACTCCTTTTGACTTTATCAAACATTGTCATCATTTCCAGTGAGTCATGTCTCCTCATGTCCAAAATATAGCAGCATCAATTTAGTAATGTTTGCTGCTTTTGGACATGTTGCCACTGTTTTCATTAATAAGGTTTTCAGTCCTCACAGAGGATCTGTCTCATCTCTGAAAGCTTTGATCGCTGCCAGTACATAACAACCACCCTTGTATACAAACTTGCTTCCTGTGTCATAGTCATAGAATCCTAGGCGCCTCTGAGCTAAGATAAGAGAAATCTGTGTAATTGGTTGAAAAGAAAAAGATATAAAGGGCATAGCAGAAACCTGATGGAGCAAAATCTCCAGTGGAACATGGTCACCTCTTAATACAAACTATAGAAGGATAAGCAAAGAAATGTATAAACTAGTCATACTTTTTCTACATTGGTTAGCAATAAATTCTACCCAAGGGCACGTGCTCTTAGCACATAAGATACATGCTTTTATTACATGAGGCTAGTAAAGTACAATTACAGTAGGAAAATAGCATCTTTGACAGGTACTTATCACACAATAGCACTTTACAGACCACCCAAAAAGGGTGGTCTGCCGGTGCCTTCATTTGCTGCACGGAGGAGCACCAGCAGCCAAAACGCGTGACTCCTCTGCACAACAAAAAGAAGCTGCAAAATGCAGCTTCTTCTTGCGGCGCCCTTATGACGCCACAAGGCACCATTGGTGCACTTGCGGCATCATAATGGCGCCAAGACGTGCGGACGCTAAGTGTCTGCTACATCGAAATGGTGGCACCCATGTAGAACTTTTAAGACTGCAGTTTCTGTTAGCCCCAGTCAACATAACCAGTGATGTGGATGTTACAGCCCCACAACCTTTGAAGGCCACAAGTTGTTCACTCCTATCTGGAGCACCCTTCTCAAATCTGTATCCTCCACCACTGATCAGACCTTACCTGGAATATTGTCCCCAGTTCTGGTCACCACCATTCAAAAAGGATGTTGACAAGCTGGAGTGTGTCCAGAGGAGGGCGACCAAAATGGTGAAAGGTCTGGAAACCATGTCCTATGTGGAGCCGCTTAGGGAGCTGGGTATGTTTATCTTGGAGAGAGAAAAGGTTGAAGGGTCACATGATAACCATATTTAAATATTTGAAAGGATATCATATCAAAGATGGAGAATGCTTCATTTCTACTTCTCCAGAGGCTAGGATGTGGAGCAATAGTTTTAACCTACTGGAAAAGAGATTCCACTCAGTATTAAGAACTTCCTGAGTCTAAGAGCTGTTGAACAGTGGAACATGCTACCTTAGAGAGTGATGAAGTCTCCTTCTTTGGAAGTGTTGAAGCAGAAGCTGAATGGCCATCTATCAGGAGTGCTTTGATCGTATATTCCTGCATGGCAGAGGATTGGACTGTTAGAATTGTTAGAATCAATTCTATGATTCTAACAGGACACCAAATTCATGTGATAAATACAGTACCTGCCAAAGACACTATTATCCTACTGTAATTGCACTTTACTAGCATGTGATAAACACCCTAATGCAAGCTGTCAGTGTCACTGAAACTACTGGAAAAGCAACCACAGTGGTGTTAAATGTAACTTTTATGTGAGTGGAAAACTACCAAGAAAACCAATAGAGTCATATTTTACTTCAAAGGGGCTGGTAAATAAGAGAAAAACTAAGGGCTTTTTCAGTGGTGACACCTCAGTTAGGAAATGCATTCTTCTGAGAAGCTCACCTGACTCATCTATTATAAACTTTTTAGTTCCTGTTGAAAACACTGATTTTCTTTTAAATTATGCTTCAGCATGTTTCAGATTTTGAAAGTAATTTTTCCTTTCCCTGGTCGAATTTAGTGGGTTTTTTATACTGATTTTTATACTGTTCTCTGTTGGTTTTATGCTGATTTCTTGTTAGTTTCAGATAGTATATGGACTGTTTTTATTTTATTAGCCAACTAAGTCAGTTAATTGAGTAGAAAAAATATAAATGTGTACATTGAGTTGTTCTTTACTTTCTTTCTGCCTTCTCTCTTTAATATCTGTTTTCCTCCCTCCAATAAATCCTAGTTGTTATTAAATTCTCTTTTAAGTTGTTCACTGTTTCGCCCTCATAATCTCATTTCAGGAAACATGACGGCCTGTGTCCCACTTATTATAAAAATTAATTGCTTCTTTTCTTACCATGTTACTACTCTTCTCACTGCGTGTATTTACCAAACGTCAAGTATGGATTACTGCCACTTCTTGTGATTATTATGATACAGTGATTGCAAAAAGAGAACAGAAAAGAATTATAGAATGGAAAAAATGGTAAAATGAATTCTCCTTCTGCACATACTGAAGAAATATGTGGTCTGGGGCATCCTGCCACACAGTTTCACACTTCGACTCCCAATTATTTTATCCAATTAGTTTACTCAGAACTCAGATAGAGCCTTTTGCTTTCAACCCACTAGCTTCATTGTTCTATACCAACAGTAAATGTTGGCTCCCAGATCAAGTGATCTGCTGTTATTCAATCAAGCACCATACAGAAAGCCAGCCACTGATGAATGCCAACTCAAGATGTTTCCAAGCTGACAGTCACTGAGTATTTTGGCACTGGTGAAGCCAAAACAAAAGTATTAGCTGAACTGGTTTCTGGATAAGAGGCAGAAGAAAAATCCACTCTGGGCTGTTTATAAAAGTTTTTCAGGTGTGTGGAGGGGGTAGGTTAAATTTGGGGTAATGTGAGCTGTCCCCATTAGGTTAAAAAACAACAACACTACTTCTCTGCAGTATTCAAGGCTATTTGCAAAGGAAAGGACCCAAATTAAGATTCATTTACTCCTCCTCCTTGGATTGGAGCTTGCTAAGGGCCCCCACACAGGCTGCTCTGGCTCTAGACCAGCCTCCCTCCCTAAAGACACAGAGTAAGAGTAACACTGCAGTTGGATGGAAGTCTCTAAATGTGTATTTCAGCCCAGGCACCAGCTGTGTCCCAGGACCAAAGGGAGAAAGGGGTGCTGGGGTGAAAAGTTGGGGAAAGCAGGAGAATGAACTCAGAGGAACTGACAGGCAAGGGATGAAGCAGGTGAGTAGGCATGTAATTATTATTTCTGTGGAACAAGCAGGACCTGTAATAAAGCATTGCAGTATAATGTGAAGTTGAAGGCAGCCAGTTTTTTGTGGGATTATCAGGCTACATGTCTGTGTCTTGGAAGATGGCAGCCACAGATGCTGGCAAAATGTCAGGTCAGGAATGAACTTTTCCAGAACAAAGCCACATAGCCCAAAAAATCCACAAAAAACTATGGATATCACACAGGGAATTGGGGGTTTAAACAGTGATTATCTCGTGAAAATTGCACAATCGCAATTAATATTTTCACACATCGCAATTAAAGTACCATTATCCTGGGAATAAACAGACAAACAGCAATAAATCATTCATGGGAAATCCCGTGACTTGGGTTTATCACACAAAGGAGATCGGCAGTTTATCCCTTTAATATCCCTGAAAAATAATGTAATTACATGATATGATTTCACACTGCATTGCACAAAACCCGCCATTAAAGTGGTCACAAAGAAGCATTCACACACATTTTATTTTTGGGATTTCGGCGACAATCCATTTCCAATATTACTTTATTTGCGCAATTGCATGTGTGATAACCGTGAAGTTGAAGGCTTTCATGGCCGGCATCCATAGTTTTTTGTGGGTTTTTTGGGCTATGTGGCCATGTTCTAGAAGAGTTTCTTCCTGACATTTCGCCAACATCTGTGGCTGGCATCTTCTCTTTTCGCACAATTACTCACTATTTTCGCTTTATTTGTGGAATACTTTAAATGCACTTTCATCTCTTTAATGCCGAAATTAGCCTCAGTGTTATAAACACCAATGATTTGTTGCGATTTATTGCCTGTTTATATGTGAAAATGTTAATTGCGATTGCGGGATTTTCATGGGACAACCGTTGTTTAAACCACTGATTTTCCCCATGTGATAAAGTCTTATGTTGCAGTATATTTTACTGGTGTGGTAATATTTGGTGTGGTTGATCACAGGGATGACATGGGCAGAGCATATTTTGAATTATACATTTGACAAAAGTACCCCATGATCAGAGGGGTACCTTTTTCAGCTACAAAACCCAGAATCCCTTAGGTTGGGAAATACTGAAAGTTATATTCCAAAAAGGGTTTCCCAGCTCTGCCAATGATACACATTTTAAAAAAAAGGAAAAAAAATGTTCTTTGGAAGACTCTTTTGTTAGATGGATCCCCGGCTGATTAAACAACCATATCCAACAATGGTTCAGCATCATTAATTGCTCTGGACCGACATGGAGGAGTCTTGAACAAATCCTTCAGTCCCTGGCCTTCAAGAAATGACTTGAAGATCGATCAACAAGTTGTGAAAACTAGTGAAAAGGAAATATTTGAGGAAAGGAAAATAAGATATGAATTTGATCTTTTCCATCTGCTTTTCCTCCTTTCTATTACTTTCTTTCCAGTTATTTTTTCTTTCTTTTTTATTCTTTACAATTTAGAGGGGGATAGGTTTTTATATAAATAAATACAAGGTTAAATAGAATGGGAAAATGGTCAAGGAGATAGTAGAAGAAACGGAAAGAGGAGAAGGGAAGAAGGGAAACAGATAATAAATTAAAAAAAAGAAAAATAGAGGGGAAGACGGACAAAGGGAGATAATGAAGAGGAAGAAGAGAGAAGAAAGGAGAAAAGAACAAAACTTTACTAGAAAACATTGTATACACAAGAAGAAACAGAATGAAGTCCATAGAGAAAATAAGAGACGAGTTAGGGTAACTTTATGTATGAGAAAGTGTGAGGACTGAAAATATAATGAATGAATGAATCTTTAAAATAAAGAAAAAATAATGGCAAAAAACCAATTAAACAAGAAATGACTTGAAGATAGGAATAGATTCCCCTCCAAAAAATCCAGTTTGAAAATGCAACAAAGCTAGAAAGGCAGCTAACACCACAGAAGACAGAATCAAGATTACAAATTAAGTGATCTTGAGATGCAGGGCTGAAGTCTATAAAGTACAATAACATCCAAAAGCCACAGAGTGATACCTTTATGGGGACCACCAAAATGCACAGAATACATGATGCAAGCTTCCCCAGCTCCACTGGCTTCTTCATCAGGGAAAGGTGTTAAGAAGTTATAGAGAGGAGGGAAATGTAAAATGATGATAATTAGTCATAGGTTTGTGTTTTCTCATTTTGTTGTTGTTGTTGTGTTGTTCTTTGGAGGGATACTTATGCAAGTGTGTTTCCTCTTCCTTCGGGCCATGGCACCCCAAAGTCCTGGAAATAAAATTTTGAATTTTATTAGCAATGCAAAAATAAATAAATTTAAAAATGGGGGCGGGGTGCTTCTGCCTGAGGGATGCAAGCAGGGTGAGCAGCCTTGGTCCTCCTTTTCCAGGACACGTCCTCCATGTCAACCTTCTGTCCAGGAGGAAATTTAAAAATGTCCTCCATTTTGAGCAGAGTAGTTTGAGTCTTGGATTATAACTCTGGGAACAGGGTTCAATTCCCAGCTCTGCCATGAAACCCACTGGATGACCTTGGGCAGCAAGTCACACTCTCTCAGCCTCAGGAGAAGGCCATGGCCAACCTCCTCTGAACAAATCTTGCCAAGAAAAATCTCATGATAGGTTCACCTTAGGGTCGCCATAAGTTGGAAAATACCTGAGGGCACACAACAACAACAACAACAATGGTGTAATGTTAAAATTTTGTGTGGAAATAATAAAGTATTTAACACACTTAGAACATACACTCCAACTTGCCACTGCAATGTGAAGTTACCCAAAACACTTGTCACTCAAATACATACATCAAAACATCAACATTATAAAATCATACTGAAATCACTAAAACTAAAATCACTAAATGATGGCCTTAGGCTCCCCTTGAAAAGACTTTAATGCACACAAGAATGGATTTCTATTTCTATGACTGCTTTGAGCTTTTATTTGGCCAAGTCCTGCATTTTTTCTTTCTTGAACGCCCTCCATTTGTCCTCCTCTGCGGTTATGAGGACGTCTGGTCACTCTGGGTGTGGGATTAGGGTCCTTCAGCCATCCTTCCTCCAGCAAGAAAACAAGCTCCGAGGTGGGCCCCAGAAGCCTCGGCCTCTCCCCGCCCCTCCTTCCGCGGAGGGTGGGAGGGCACCTGGGCGGGCTCTTCACGCGAGGGCGGTGCCGCGGGGCCTTCCCGGAGGATAAGAAGACGAGGGGAGGAGGCTATGAGTCGGTGGTCGGAGCAGCAACGGGAAGGAGACAGCCATGGAGGGAGCCCGGGAATACGCCCTGGTTTTGGTCAGGTGAGGCGCCTTCTGAAGGGGGGGAAACTGGGAGTTAATGGTCGCGTCCTCCTTTTCCCGGACGCGTCCTCCATGCTCGCCTTCTGCCCCGGAGGAATCCCAAAAACTTGTCTATTCTCAGCTTGACGGAGGAGCCATGGATTTATATTTATGGGTGTTTTCCAGCTTCTTATTTCGCAGCGTCCTACATTTTATTGGCATGTCCTCCATTTCTACCTTCTGCCCAGGAGGAATTCCAAAACATCCTCCATTCTCAGCTTCACTAAGGAGCCATGAATTTATATTTATGGGTGTTTTTAGCTTTTATCTTGAAACGCCCTACATTTTGTTGGTATGTCCTCCTCCATCTCTGCCTTCGGCCCGGGAGGTATTTCAAAACGTCCTCCATTCTGGGCGCGACTAAAGAACCATTAATTTATATTTATGGGTGTTTTAGCGTCTTATTTCGCGACTTATTGGCATGTCCTCTTTTTCAGGTTTCTGCCCAGGATGAATCCCAAAACCTCCATGCTGAACTTGACTAAGAAGCACGTGTTTACATTTTTTGTGAGTGTTTTGTTGAGCTTTTTAATTTGGTCCTGTCCTCCAGTTTCCTGGAGTGTCCTCTATTTTGCTGTGGCTTGTCCTCCGTTGTGGTTATGAGGACCTGTCTAGTTACCCTGTGGACTCCTGCCTCTTTCTTCACCACTTCTGGGGTCACAGGAAAATATAGGGGGGAAAGCTGGGAATGCTGTGATGCTAAGACATTTTGATATTCCTCCAGACAGGCTTCAGGTGTCAGTTTCATGCAGTGACAACACTAGCTGACCCTCTCAGGGTGACCAGATGTCCTCACCCCAAAGGAGGACAAGGCACCGCAAAATGGAGGACATTCAAGAACCCAGGGTGACCAAAGAAAAGCTCAAAACACACATATAGAAATGGAAATTCATGCTTCTTAGGCTGCCTCCACACTGCATAAGTAATCCGGTCCGACACCACTTTAACTGCCATGGCTCAGTGCTGTGGAATTCTGGGAAATTGTAGTTGGTTGTGGCACTAGAGCCTTGCTGTCCTCTCAGAGCAGGGTGGCCAGATGTCCTCCCTGCAAAGGAGGACAAGGCCCCCGCAAAAATGTAAACAATTCAAGAAAAGTGGAGGACATGACTAAATAAAAGCTAAAAACACTAATATAATTATCAATTCATGCTTCTTAGCCGTGTCCTCACCCCAAAGGAGGACACAGCACTTCAAAATGTGGGACCTGACTAAAGACGAAATGGAGGACCTGACCAACACTAATGCAAATTGATGCTTCTTAGTCATGGTCAGAATGGAGGACGTTTTGGAATTCCTCCTGGACTGAAGGTTGAAGTGGAGGATATATCCTGGGAAAGGAGGACGTCTGGTTTCCTCCTCTCAGAGCTTTACTGTGGTGCCACAACCAACTACAGTTCCCAGAATTCCATAGCATTGAGCCGTGGCAGTTAAAGTGATGTTAAAATGGATTATTTCTGAAGCATGGAGGCAGCCCTAGCCATGCTCCAAATGGAGGACATTTTGGAATTCCTCCTGGAAAAAAAGGCTGAAATGTGGGACCATATGGTAGTGGCTTCTTTTCAGTGGCATCACTAGGGTTGGCGTCATCCAGTGCAGGAACTCATGGTGCTATCACCCACATTCCTTACACAGAATCCTTAGTAATGTCTTTTATGTAGTACTAAGGTTACTCATCAGTTGTCATTCACATATATAGCCCTGAAAAACCAAGTAGCAAAATTAAAAACTATACCTTTAAATTAACAGTAGCATATGCACAGCCCAAATGTATTTTACATGTATGTTGTTCCAGGTGGATAAGTGAAAAATTGGGAAGATGTCAGGTTTTAAAAGAAAATTTAAAAAGTATAAGAATTAAAAAAAAAAATTTAAATAGAATTTTAAAATGTATTCTCTCCTTTCTCTCCCCACTGAGCCAAAGGGACACAGGTAAACATCCCAGCCCATTTCTGCCAAAGGGTAGATGTTTGGGGAGCAGTGATGTCACTCCTGCTTGGGGTGTCACCTGTTGTGGACTGCACCCTCCTAGTGACACCACTGCTCCCCAGACACCTACCTTTTGACAGAAATGCTCCCGTCCACAGTCTCCCTTTCTTGCTCTTTAGCCTGGCTCTGAAATAAGGTGGCAGCCTGGCTAGCACTTGTCTCTAAATCTGGGGCAGGGGACCTCCTTTGCCTTTGGCAGGTGTTCATTGCTAACACCTGGTGGCTCTTTGTCTTCCTCAAGGCAAGGCATCTTGCCTTGTCTTCCTGGAGGCATCGAATTCTTGCTCCTCTGTTGCACCTGGTAGCACTGTTTCCAAGATAATGCTCAGCTTTCAAATTAGCTAGCAACGACCTAATATCTGTGACTTTGTTAGCAATGACCTAATATCTGTTAGCAAGGTGGTATAGAGCCACGTATAAGATTGAGATCAGGATGGAGCAGAAAGAGGAGGATGTAAAGTTTGCTGCATGTACTCATTACTACATTACTCATTGCTTGGTAGAATTTAAAGCTATAGGCATGTTAGTCTGTAGAATCAGTATGTAGAGAGATCTTGTAGCACATTGCCATGAGGAAGAGAAAGAGCCACTGGGTGTTAGTAGATGCATCTGGGGAAGTAGGTTGAAGTCTACAAAAGCTCATGCTGCCAATTTCTTTCTTCCAGTTAGTCTCAAAGGTGCTACAAGAACTCTATGTATTCATTATTTGGTAGGTGAAGATAAACTGTTACTACTCAGGGAGAAAAGAGGGCTCTGTGTAGCACTAGTTTAATATTCTCTTGTCTCTCTTTCAGGTTCTCATAGCCATGCATTTTCCCTTAGAGTAGACCCACTAACACCAGTAAGGCAAAGCCGTTGTGCCATCTGAAATCCAATTAATTTAAGTGGGATTATTATAAACATGACTATAGATGCTTTTAAGCAATCAAAATATACTACTTCCATTCCTAACAGATTTTTTCCTCTGGTTAGTAGTAACAGTAGGCAAACATAGGAGGTTACAGATGGAAGACTGTAACACCTAGACCACTGTAAAATTCCATGAATAAGATCTAAAATTTCTAGGCTAGTCCTGTGTGAAAGCAACCCATAGCTTGTGTATGTCACAGGCTTCTTTGCCTTGAATTTTTTCTTGTTGTACTCAGTGGTGTGTAATAGCAATTGAAATTGAACTGGGTACCAGCTGCCCCTTGATAAAGCAATTCATTCCTTGAAATGGGTTTGGAAACTGTTTCGTATTCTGTGACACTAAAGGTACTTTCTGCCCTTGATAAATGTAGATCTAAAAGTCACTGTAGTTTATAGTCAGTGTATGGTTTTCTATTAGTATACCAGATATGGTCAAGAAAATGTTGAAAATACATAGATTGCGTAAACCTCAATTGCAGTAAATATACTATAACTTAATTTCTAAGCTAAATAAGTTTCATATTGGGGTCTTGGATTTTTCAGTAGAGCTGACCTGGGGGCTTATTCTGTTGCCAGCTGTGATTAGAGGCCATAAGGCTTCTAATCCGCATTCTTGACATCTGTCTAGCTTTACCCCACAGAGAGATCTTGCAACAGTTAATCTTCTCAAATTACTTTTTGCACAAGGCTGTGAACACTTCAGAGATGCAAAGCCTTTCTGGAGACAAATGTCACATGGCCTACATCCAAGGCAAACAGAATAGACACCCTTTAAAGACTGGATCATATTGATCTTTACACAGACCTATGTTCCATAAGCCCTGGATAAAGATGCAAGCTAGTGGACTTCTATTTTCATAAACTGTGGCCTGTTACAGACAGCCAAAATAAAGCTGCTTCGAGTCACAGTGGAGGTATGGTGTTTCAATGATGCATGCGTCCTAAGAGTCCAGAAGTCGCACCAAAGCCACACTCCTGTCCTTAGGGCTGGAGCGTGGCTTTGGTGCGACTTCTGGACTCTTAGGACGCATGCATCAATGAAACATCATATCTCCACTGTGACTCGAAGCAGCTTTATTTTGGCTGTCTGTAACAGGCCTGTGAAACCTTTCTGAACTGCACTGCAGAAATGTAAACACTAAAATGAAATTTTGAAGGAAAGTTACCAAGACTACAGATCCATGTACTTCTTACAGCAAAGCGTAACAAATTTTCTATTATCAAAGGAGTGTCATCTTAGGCACATGGAGTAGTTTGCTTCTTGGTAAATATGCATATCAGCAGTTAGTATAGCCAAGTCAGTGGTGTGGCCTGATGCTATGATATAAATGCAGACTTGAATCTACTGAAAAAGGCACTGTGCACCTAAGAAATAGGGGAGAAAGTAACATTTATGAGGAACTTTTAAACAAACGCTAGGAAGATGACTGAATCATGAGTAATTAACAGGAGATGGAGATGATGTTTTATTGCTAATTAGTGATTCATCAAGCTGCTGAAATACGTGCTAAAGAAAACTATGAAATTAATGGAGTTGCAATGAGTTTAAAGGCATCTTGAAAGTACATGCACACAATGAAATCTTGAACAAATTTCCACAGGCAGTTGAAATGACTAGCTAAGGTGTTAGAGAGCCAGTGTGGTGTAGTGCTGTGAGTGTTGGACTATGAATCTGGAGACCGGGGTTCAAATCCCTGCTTAGCCATGGAAACCCAGTGGGCAAGCTTCACTCTCTCAGCCTTCAGAAAACCCTATGATAAGTTTGCTTTAGGTTCCCTGTCAGAAACAACTTACAGGCACACAGTGGCAGTGGTTGGAAACTACTGGAAAACCTCCAGTATGCTCAGTCTTCTAGAGTTATAAAAACATGCTCCATTGCTGATAGAGCCCCCTATGTGTGCTAAATATGGTGTCCTGCAGAACAAACAATAAAAACCAACACAGAGGCGGTAGTGCTGGTCCATTATTCCAAAGAGAAAGTTCACAATAATTCCATTGGTCATTAAAAGACCAGTGTCCTACATAGGATGATAGTTAAATTTTTATTTTACATTAAAGCATATATAATGACTGTACTTGATAAAAGAAATGGCACCCTCTTGGTATTAAAAACTCTTTGCTAAGCAATTTACTAGGAGGGTCATGAAGTAGGTGAGTTTAGTTTATAAATTATAGACAAAAGCTATAAACTTTCCCAACAGCAAGGGCACCATTAAAAGATTTCTGTCCAGAGAAGAAAATCATTATGATAATAGTGATTCTTCATCTTAGGTCCCTAGGTGAGCAGTATCAATATACCCAGGGGTATATGGACTGCACTGAGTGACGCCTCAGAGAGGAGAGTTACCCCGTGTGCTGGTAAGAAGTGATGCTGAAGTTCCAGAGTTGGTAGCTTTGCTGAATGGGCAGGAAAGCAAGTCTCCCCAACAGCTCACCAGACCTGGAAAAAGCTATTGCAAAGAGGTATTAAAAATGATCCGCACTGGATGTCAAATATACTAGGTATGCCACTGTTGGACCTCAGCTCCCCAAAGTCCAACCCAACAAGGCAAATAGAAAGGTATTCTGGAAGTTGTCCAAAATCTGGAGAATCACAAGTTAAGAACTACTGCATGGTGTGCCTTTGATGACAACCGCATCCTCTTCAGATCCTCTGGCAGGTGAAGCATTGTTCAATTTAAGACTAAGTCTTAAGCATCAGGAATTCTTACTTGCTCCTGATGGGCCCTGTAATCTATGGTAGTAGCAGTTTGCCTAATAAAAATGCAGTACTAACCTAAAGGGACTGGATCCTCTGTGATTTTGGAAGCTAAGTAGAATCGGCTCTGGTTAGTACTTAATACCAGGTGCTATATCAGAGGAAGGAACTAGTAAAACCACCCCTGAGGTTTCCTTGCATAAGAAAACTTTGAGATTCATGGGGTCACGGTAGATCAACAGGCAATTTGAAGGCACGTACACACACTATATTAACTGACCCATTAACATATCTTTAGGAAGCTCAGCTGAGGAGTGTGCATCCTATCCTGATGTTTTAAACCCAGAAAGCCACAGAAGATCATCAATGCCAATTATGTTTTGTTCTGACAATGTTCTTGTTTTACTAAGTTTGTGGTCTTTCCACCCATTTTTGGTTGGCATTATCTCAAACTGCTGGTGTTCCTATTTCATACTGTAAAGAACAGGACTTTTTCAAGTAGAGGGAGCTGAAGAGTTACTTCATGTAATTTGGATCCTACTTTCCTACTGGCACAAGAGCTAAGGTGCCTTACAACCTAGGCTGAAAGAAATTACAGCTGAAAACCTACAGCTAAAAATATATTATTTTAAAATACATTTTTAATAAGTAGTTCTATTTAAAATTAATTTAAAATAGAAAACAGCATATTTAAAACATAATAAAATATAACAGGATAGTGCTAATAAAATAACCATATCTTAATATAGCTGTATTAAAATAACCTTTTGCCACAACCAGTTAGTAGACAAAGGCTTGTCTAAATCAAAAGGTATCTGCCTCATGGCAGAAAAAGAGCAAAGATGAAGCCAACTGAGCATTCTTTGGGCAAGAAGGCACTCTTCCATGTCCTCTCTATACATGCCTCTGTCAACAGAGATACACCCTGCCCTGAAGATCTTAAAACTTGTGCAGACTCATAAAAAGACATATTTCAAAATAGTTTGGACCCAAATTGCGTAGGTTTTAAAAAAGGATAACCAACACTTTAAATACTGCTCAGAAACAGGCCAGAGGCCAGTGAAGCTGTTGCAACAAGAGAGTTATGTGTTCCTTGGGGGAATGGTAAACCTCTTGCCAGACTTTCTAGTCTTGGCATTTGAGAAAGCATTGGATCCAAAGGGTAGAAGTACTGTAATACATGAAATCCTTACATCAAACTTTCCTTTCTAATCCAGAAAGCTAATATTGGCAGGAATCTGTTTGGTAGGAAATAACCTTTGGTACATATGTGGCTAGAAGTCAGAATAGTTGGTACAGTAGACAGACACTGACACTGGAGTGGGTTAAGATACCCTTGGGTAGAGCCAGTGTGGTGTAGTAGCTTGAGTGTTGTACTATGACTCTCGAGACCATGGTATGAATTCCTGTTCCGCCATGAAAACCCACTGGGTGAGCTTTGACAAGTCACACTCTCTCAGCCTCACAGGAAGGCAAAGGCAAACCACCTTTGAACAAATCTTGCCAAGAAAACCACATGATAGGGTCACCATGGCCTGTTACAGACTGCCAAAATAAAGCTGCTTCGGGTCTCTTTGAAGGTATGCTGTTTAAAGGATGCATGCATCCTAAGAATCTGGAAGCTGCACCAAAGCTGCACTCCAATGCTTAGGAATGGAGTGTGGCTTTGGCGTGACCTCCAGACTCTTAGGACCCATTCATCATTTAAATAGCATACCTCCAAAGAGACCTGAAGCAGCTTTATTTTGGCAGTCTGTAACAGGCCCATAAGTCAGAAACAACTTGAAAGGAAACAGAACCCATAGCAAAGTGTCCCATATCCTATTGTTTGCTGTCCCTCTGGGGGAAATGGTTAGCTGATTTAAGACTGCACATCAGCTAAGTACTTAATATGGCTTTGGCAAATTTTAAATTGTGTACACGCGAAGTACTGAATTGTTGTTAACTGCCTTTGACCATCCTATCAGCTATCTTCACTGTCCTCCTTTCACATCTGTACATCCATGATGGGGAATACAATGGCTTGGACAATCCTGATTTTAGTGCTCAGTTGTATATCTTTACTTCTTAGGATCTTTTCTAGTTCTTCCATAGCTGCCCTTCCCATTCCTAATCTTCTTCTGATTTCTTGACTGCAACTTCCATTCTGAACAATTTTTGATCCAAGGTACAGGGACTCTTTATTATGATTCCTCGTTGTCTAGATTGAATTTATATAGATCCACCATGGTCATTATTTTTGTTTTCTTTATGTTCAGTATTAAACCTGCCTTTGCACTTCATTGTTTGGCCTTTCTTATTTTTCCAAGTCTATGATACACTAAATACAGCTTTTTAAAATTTTAAACTATTACTGTAACCTAGGTGCATTGTACTAAATAACTGTTTCTGTTCTAGATCACTAGTGTCTGCAGGAACATCTGTGGGATCAGCCACAAGACAGGCCCTATTTGCTCCCCTTCCTGCTGCTACTCGGCCCTTCCGTGTTTGTAACTGTGAGAGAAACAATCGGAGAGGAGTAGTAGCAAGCAGCCTACAAGAACTTATTAGCAAGGTATGTATCTGTTGGTGACAGGAAAGCCAATTACCAGTGCAGTGTGGGGACAAGTCTACCCAAATGCAGCCACAACAATATCATAGCAGAACTGAAAAACAAAAACACCCAGCTATTGATATTGGCAATGCACTGACCACTTTTCACACTCAAAAGAAACACTCACAGACATAGTTGATTCATCCAAAGTTCTGGAGGCTTTTTCTTTAGTTGCAATGTGTACAATCGAATACTATACACACACACACACACATATGCTACTCTCCATCAACTTCCAAACAACTGCTCCAAACAATTCTCTACCCAACTAACCTACATGTGATAAGTCTCTCAGTCCACTTATATAGGAGGTTGGCTTTGAGTCATTATTCAGTGCCAGAGCATGATGCAACCTCGCTGTAACTTTTGCCTCTTGCCATGTGTGCCTGACTCAGCAGTCTGTGGTTGTTCCATGGAATATATGTCACCTGTCAATCAAAAATATTTTTCTATTGTTGAAGTCACAATTTTTACAACAATATAGCTCTCCAAAAATGATGCTCATGCACAGACCTTGTTGTCTCAGTCCTGTATAGAGAAATTTCTGATTCCAGAGAAGTGGCTGGAAAGTTGAATTCTTGTTGAGAGATTGATAGCTGAAAGTTTACAAAAACTCTTGCTATCAGCTTCTTTCTTTCGGGTAGTCTCAAAGATGTTACAAGAATCCCTTGGACACTGATGTTCCATACTAACACAGCTAAGTGTTCGACATTTATGCACATATGAAGTCTATTGCTTTAAGTATGGGGGGAAATAAGGTGGGGCTGATGTCATAACAGGACATTTTTAACAAGATTTCCCTGTCTCCCTTTTAGACGTTGGATGCCTTAATGATTACTGCTGGACTGATAACACTGGTCTTGGAAGAAGATGGCACAGTCGTGGATACAGAAGACTTCTTCCAATCCCTGCCAGACAATACATATTTCATGGTATTAGAGAAGGGGCAGAAATGGAAGCCAGTAAGTGTTGTTCTCTGAAGTGGAATATTACAGGTGCCTTGGAATATTACAGGTGCCTAATCTAGAATATCTGTCTGTTTTTGAGATGAGGTGTGTGGAACCTTCATCCCTCCATATGTTTTGAAGTCCAGCTCATGCTGGCTGGGACTGCTGAGTCTGTAGTGTCAAAAATATATGGAGGATTAAAGCTTCCTTACCCCTGCTTTAGGTCTTGCTGGAATGTAAAAGCTAGCATTGCAGGTCGTGTCTCAACAGAAAGAAGACTTAGGGTTAGTTGAACACTAATCAAGTCCTGTTCTTGCTTGTTATCTAGTATGGCAGTTTTACCCCTCAGAAGGCTGGACTGCTACTTCATTGTAGAGAGTGAATGAGAAGAAACATTTTTGTTAATGCATCTGCATAGTTTCCATTGCTGTAATCCACCCGGATTGGGCGGGCTATAAATAAATCATTACTGTTATTATTATTTCCACAGTAGTGCACACAAAGCAATATGCCACAAGTCTTACCTTGCATTCTTTTTTAATTATGGCTTGTTCAAATTATGCCAGAATGTAGAAGGAATCATACAATTGTCATAATGGCA
Organism: Sceloporus undulatus; assembly: GCF_019175285.1. Classification (NCBI taxonomy): domain Eukaryota; kingdom Metazoa; phylum Chordata; class Lepidosauria; order Squamata; family Phrynosomatidae; genus Sceloporus; species Sceloporus undulatus. The sequence goes on along the minus strand of NC_056525.1, from coordinate 188,884,644 downwards.
CTCTAGCCCTTTGTTCACTGCCCCACACACCTTCTCTTTCCAGACTCAAGCTGTCCATTCTTTTGACATCTTCTCTTAAATCTTTTGTGAGTTTCTGTTTCCTCCTTTCTTCTCCCTCACAGCACCATCTCCTACTGCATTTTAGCTGTGAAGATCTAGCTCCATTTCGATGTAAAAACATTAGTTTCCATTATTATTATTAAGCTTTATTTATATAGCGCTGTAAATTTACACAGCACTGTATATACAAACTTTTTAATAAAACAGTTCCCTGCCCTCAGGCTTACAATCTAAAAAGACACAACACAAAAGGAGAAGGGAATGGTGGTGGGGAAGGAGATCAGGTCCAGCAGTTCTTCTCTTCCTCTGAGTCCTGTACCAAGGGAGATGGACTGGAGGGAGGGCTCTGCTTCTTAGTCCAGGCCAGGCCTGATGGAGCTGGGCCTGCATCTCTCCCTCCATGGCCAGATGGCACCAGATGGATTGGAGGGAGAACTTGTCTTTTTAGTCCAGGCCAGGCCTGATGGAGCTGGGCCTGTTTCTCTCCCTCCATGACCTGATGGCACCAGATGGACTTGAGGGAGGGCTCTTCTTCGTAGCCCAGGCAAGGCCCAATGAAACTGGGCCTGCATCTCTCTTTCCATGGCTGGATGGCACCAGATGGACTGGAGGGAGGGCTCTTCATTGTAGCCCAGGTCCATATGGTTATTCTGGCTTTCTGAAAATGGCTGGCTATCCTTATACATCCTTGGAAATGACAGGAATCTTGCTGCTTATTCTCTTCCATAAACTGAGAAGAAAATGGCATTTGCAAAATATTCAAGTGTGTTTCCTAATTATCCAGAGATTGCAACTTTTGAGCTGCAGCTCTCAGATTCTCCTGGGCAGCCTACCTACTGAGAATCTGACAGTAGTAGTCTGAAAAATAATATTTCTGAGTTCTGAATTATCTCCATTTAGCATTCTCATATGTTCCTGTAACCAGTCTTAACTGTTTAACTAGTCTTAACATTTGCCAAGGATAATCAAGTACCCTTGCTTGCAGGCCAAGTCTGCAAGTGTACACATAGGTATTTGGGAGCAAGTCCAGCTCAGCAAAATTGAACTTGCTACGTAATCCTGTGCATGTTTACTTGAAAAAAAGTGTCAGAAGTTTCCAGAAGCAGGAATAGTACTTACAATGTAGCCTTGGTATCTGCTCATGTTTGGTTCTAGAACCCCTTGTGAATATAAAAATGCATTGATGCTCAGGTCCCAATATATACAATGGCATAGTAAAATGATATCCCTTATAAAAATGGCAAAATCAAGATTTACTTTTTGAATTAAAAAAAATATTTTCAAGCCTGGATGACTGAATCTGTGGATGCAGAATCCATGGATACAGAAGGCTAACTGTACTAGATAAAATAGTGCTTCTTCATGCTATTTAGCTGGTAAATTTAGCTATTTAGCTGACACTTTGTATCTGCTGGGACCTCCATAGATACCAAAATTTGTGGATGTGCAACCCCCACTATATACAGTGGCCTGGTAAAATGATGTTCTTTGTATAAAATGGCAAAATCCAGATTTGCTTTTTGAAATATATATGTAGTTATTATTTAATATTATTGTTGTTGTTTGGTTGCCATTGTTATTTAATAATATATATTATATATATGAATGAATGAAATATTTTCAAGCCATGGATGGTTGAATTTGTGGATATGTAGGGTCAACTGTAGAACATAAAATTTGAGAATTTATAGCAATGCTTGTGTAGTTGGAGGTCATAGAATATGAGTACACATATTCATGGGCTTTGTGGGTGGTCATAGTAAGAGACAGGATGACATCTTCTGGATTCTGTAGTGTTTGACTTGCTGATGCTTTAGTCTAATAGAAGCCTACAATAATAAACAATATAAACCATTATCAGTTACGTTAAATTGGCTTCTGAGATTATCTTTTCATTGTGATTTGTTTTGCAATACAGCATTTCATACAGTGCTTGGTGAAAACAAGCAGTTTCCAGAGAAAAGCAATTTGTACCAGTTCCACTAAACATGAAATTTGCAAAGAGCTCAAAGCTTAATTAGAAATTTATTCTGATTAGTTAGTTGTGGTTAAAACCTTATTTGCTCCTCTCATTTATGAACTATGGATTTGGTTTTTAATAAAATTATTGTGTTTTGGCCACTTAATAATAACATACCATTTCATAACTTTTAGGACACTATCTGTATATCAAATTCCACACCAATTGAAGTGAATTAGTAAAATTCGGGGCTGTTCTACATAGGAAACAAATTTAATGTTCATGCACATTTCTCCCTTTTCTTCTGATCTAGGGGCCAAACTTTCATATTGCGACAGTACAGCAACCAAAGAAAATGGGGGTTGCAAATATTACCTTAGACTTGTACAAACTGAATCCAAAGGACTTCATTGGATGTCTAAATATCAGAGCTACTTTCTATGAAATCTACTCTGTGTCCTATGATATCAAATGTATGGGAGCAAAGACTGTACTAAGGTGAGTATACATCTTTAGTTACAATATGTTCCTCAAGCAAAATAAGCTAAGATGCAGTAATAGAAAGCATTGTTAATACACCTTGACTTACATAGCCTGAAGTCTAGCAAATATGAAACACAGTTGGAACAAATAATAATAGTGATGATGATGATGATGATGATGATGATGATGATGATAATAATAATAATAATAATAATAATAATAATAAAATATTTATTTATATCCCGCCTCTTCCGATTGAGGATCGAGGCGGGTAACAACAAAGAAAATACAATATACAACAATAAAAATAACAAGCCCCACAAAACCCCGACCCAACCCTTCCTCCCAACTATGAAATTAAACAGTAAAAAAAATGTTTAAAAAGTACATAACAATACATCAAAGTTAAAAACAAATCACAAATAATAAAAATAATAAAAGGGGGATTCAATTGGTTCTGGGCATTATCAATTGGGGAAGGCCTGCCGGAAGAGAAAGGTTTTTGTCGCCTTTTTAAAAGCCTCGAGTGAGGATAATTGGTGAATCTCTTCCGGCAGGTCATTCCAAGTTTTTGGAGCGGTGACAGAGAAGAACCTCCGAGAGGTCACCACCAGTCTCGTCTTTCTACATTGTAAGAGGTTTTTCCCGGAGGATTGGAGTGTACAGGAAAGATTATATGGGAGGAGGCGTTCCTTCAAGTAGACTGGACCCAGGCCATGTAGGGCTTTATAGGTGATAACCAACACCTTGTACTGTGCCCAGAAGCTAATAGACAGCCAATGTAGTGATTTTAAAATAGGTGTAATATGGTCGAACTTGGATTTTCCGGCGACCAGTCTGGCTGCCATATTTTGTATCAGTTGGAGCTTCCGGACGTGGCATAAAGGTTGCCCCATGTAGAGCGCATTGCAGAAATCAAGATGAGAGGTTACTAGAGCATGTACAACCGTTTCTAGGTCCCACTGCTCCAGGTAGGGGCGCAACTGACGTATCAGCCGAAGGTGATAACAGGCACTCCTGGCTGTCGCATCAATCTAAGAAGACAGTTGAAGCGACTTATGGAAGGCAGTAGGTACCTAGGCCTACACTCAGGACTTTGAAAAAGTACTTTTCTGAACTACAATTTCCAGACCACCATCACCCCTACTGGCATGGCTCCTGCTGTGTTAGTTAGTTGATTATAGGAGTTGTAGTTATTTTTCCAAGCCTTGATTATGTTGTACTGTAAACTGTGATCTAAAACATTCTGCCTGCACTGATACAACTAACATTAATAAGAACCCTGCTGGATCAGATCAAAAGATTTCTCTATAGATAACCTAAGTGAAGCTTTCAAACAAAACATGAGCTTTGTTTTGGTCTTCCTTCTGGTATCCAGAAGTATGCTGAATTCTGTAGTTTTCGGGTGGGAATCATGTAGCCCTTCAGACTTTATTAGGCTGCAACTCCCATCAATGGTAGCCAATATAGTCAATGATAAAGAATGCTAGGAAATGTTCTCCAAGAACATCTGGAGGGCAACAGATACCCACCCTTCTGTAGATCATGCATAGCCGTGATGACAAGCACCCAGTTAGTATCTTTGTCTTCTAAAGCTACCTAAGGCGCGGTACAGAGAGCCAAAAAGAGGCTCCAGGGAGGCGCCTTTCCTTGCTCCGCAGCAGCGCAGCAGCAACCAAATTGTGTGGCACTGCTGCGATGACATGCCAGCAGTGCAGCCCTATTTGGACGCTGCGCTGCTGGCACGTCATCGCTGTGCACACCATCTGGATGGTGCCGCACAGCTGCAGTGTGTCCGTGACATGCTAGGGTTGTGGAGCATGTGCACGCCCCACCCCCAAGCAACCCTAGCACATCATGGACGCGCCGCAAAGGGCCCATCTGTACCGGGCCATTGATAGGTAGCTTATGCTGCCTATGGTGGAAGTTCCATAGTTTTAAGTATGTGTCAAGTAAAGAAGTACTTTTTTCATTCCTCAATCTTTCCCTGTTTTATTTTGTTGCAGGGCCGTAAATCTTAGTATAATGAGAGAGGAAGGAACATCTCTCTCTGTACCATGCAGAATTCTGCAAACCCCTCGCATATCTCTATTATTAAAAAACACCAGCAGCAAAAAAAAACCTCAAACATATCACCTCTCATCACAGGGGAAAGGTGCCTCCCACTGACCATTTTCATCACCCCTTTCTGCACCATATCTAACTATATATACAGTTGGCCCTCCTTATCCATGGATTTTTATCCACAGATTCAAGCATCCACAGATTGAAAATATTCAAAACAAATTATGAATTCCTAATACCAAAGTGTGATTTTCCATTTTATAAAAGGTACACCATTTTGCTATGCCATTATATTTAATGGGATTTGATCATCCACGGATTTTGTTATCCATGGGAGGTCCTGGAACTAAACCCCAGTGCATAACAAGGACCTACTGTATTATCTTTGTGAAATGTGGTGGGCAGTAATGTGATTGCACCATAAATTTGGACATTGAGCTCAAACATTTTGCCATTCCAATACTTAAAAGCCTTATATTTAATCCTTTAACATGGAATCTGCCTGTTTTGGAATGGGTACACAGTAGGGTATAAATTATTTTATTAATGGTTATACAGTACAGAAGAGCATTTACCATTTTACTATTCATTCACCCAATTTGGTGAGATACTTCCGAAGCTGAAAATGTTTTCAAATTTACCATCTAAATCAGGGGTGGGCAAAATTCAGTCTGTGAGGCTCCCCAGAAAACTTCAGAGACCCTAGATCCTCCAACAATTTTTTTTTAATTTTGAGGGGCCAGTGTTACTGCCCATAAATCTCACCCACATCTTCCAAAACCACCTAAAAAGGCTACAGTTTGCTCCCTTAACTCCCTGGAGCCTCCCCCAAGTCACCCCAAAATAGGGGGAAAAGGGAAAAAAAATCTTCCGAAATGGTGACCAGAAGTAAGGAAAATGACAACTATCCTGTTTGCAGTTTACCACCCCGTCTAAACAATCTGGTGTTGATTGGCAACCTGGCCACTTGACTTCTCGCCTCTAACACAAGGTTACTTTTGAACAAATATAAAAGCTGGTCCAGATCTTTCAAGGGCCCCCATACCAGATAAGGAGGACCATGGTATAAATTCTCCTTAAATGTTGGATTTTCAAGGAGTTAAAAGTAAATGAAATACTAAAGCCATTACTACTTGCAAACAGAAAGTAAAGTAATTAAGCCTCTTAAAAACATTTCTCAATCTAAGAAAATACAAGTAAACAGACTATCTGATGTAATTTATGTGGAGGATGGGACATAGGTATTTGTTGTTCTAGTAAACAGAAGCCTTGAGATGAACATTAAAAAACTGGCAAGCTTCACTCTAATGAGACCTATAGGCATTTGAAATCTCAATCTCTTTCAAACAGTAGGTGGTGGTATTGCCCAGTCTCACAAATGAGAGCTGACATAAGGGGTGGTGGGTGTGTGCGTGCATGTTATGTATGTGTATGAACAGACACAAAGACACATAAGCATTATGTATGTAAACTGTTGCTGAGGTGTAGCAGCAAGAAGTTATTCACGACCACAAGGTTGCAAGTTCAAGACCAGCAAAAGGGCCCAAGCTCGACTCAGGCTTGCATCCTTCCAAGGTCGCTAAAATGAGTACCCAGACTGTTGGGGGCAAATTAGCTTACTTGCTAATTAGCTTACTTGCTGTTCACCGCTGTGATCCTTGGAATAGCGGTATATAAATAAAACAAATTATTTGAATAGTGTGAGAATTACAAAAATATTAATATTGTTTTTAAAGTATCTTTTGACAGCTACCTTCAGTCCAATTTAGGAAGAAAGTGGCATATAAAATAAATAAGTAAAGCCAAATCATATGTTTACATGCATACATATGGATGTTTTGTGCAAGTTACTTTAATTTTTTTACTCAGTTAAATGTTTTTCTCTTTGTAGGAGGATGCTTCGATTTTTATCACATGTTGCACAAATAACAGGACAACTGCTTCTCTACACGGGAACATACATACTACGAGCAATGGGTGACTGTGATGATGGTCTGCTTACAAAAGCAAAGCACTAATGAGAACAAGTATAAGAGCCTTTTAATATTGGTTCTGCAACTGATACTTTAAGTGTTTTTTGTGGAGAGGGAGGAATTGTAGCTTAATGTGTTAAATGTTTTGAATTTAACTTAGCACTCAAGGGATCAGAGCATAACTAAACTATCCTTTCTCTCTAGTGGTCAGGGTTTTTTTTTTTAATAGAGATAATGATGTCATAACAGTAAATATGATCGGAGTCTTCTTTTTTTAATGCAGCAAAAGGAATTATATTTAAGGAGAGGGATTTTTGTGCCATAACATTTCAAAGCGAAGTCACGCCCATGGCAAGGAGGGTGCTTAATAAGTTGTGTCAACTGAGATGTCTCTTTGTTGATAGCCATGTAGTGTATTTGTATTTGGGTGTGTGACTTCTCAACACTAAACTTTGGCTACCACTTAAAACTGTCTCACTTTTGCTAGCTTGCAAATAAATATCAGTATTCAGTTCCAGTATTAAAAGCTGTAGTGTTAATGCCTTATTTTTGAGAACTTGCCACTAGGTAAGCCATTTAACTCACCTTAAGAGTTCAACCACTCATGTAGGTAGAGTTCTTGGCAAATCTAAAGGTCAACCTGATTTCAATAGGGAAAGCATTGTCTAGCTTGGTTTTGGTTTAATGACTAAGCACAAGTTGTTGTGTCTTGACATGTCCTAAGATTACATAAGAAGGTTCCTTTCTCTCACCTTGCTTTCTCCTAAACTACTTTGCCAATATAAACACAGGAGGCAAAGAACAGGGGGACGGGAAAATACAGTGTGCTGGGGAACTTGCAACTTTTCATGTGGAAGAAGACAAAAAATGTTCTCTTTTCTTTTGCACACCTTAATTATTTAGAGAAAGAGTGGGAAAGAAGTGGTCATCCAGAAGTTGTTGGATTTGAAATTCCAGCAGGCCCAGCATGGACATGGCTAAGAATCATAGTTCAACTACAGCTTCCCACTCTGGTGCAGGGGAACATCATGAGAAAGTGTTTGAGAGTGAGTTTACTCCAGTTCACAGTATCTTTGATTGAATGTGCCTTGCATTAAGACAAAAGTAGGCAACTGCCTGGACTTAAGGGGGCACGCTTGACCTCCACAATACCTTGGAGAGCTCAGGTCCCTGATTTTTCTCTAAATAGTCTGAGGAGGACATGTGGGCTGAACTCTTTGCATTAAGAAAAAAATACAATGACAACTATGTTTAGCAGGCTGGAAATAAAGGATCTAGAGTGACTTCATGCCAGCACATATGAACAGATGTCTGAAAGTAAATTGATTGAATGTACAATATCTAGAATTGTTTTTGAATGGATCATAGGTGGAGTCTTAAAAAGGGGAAAGAAGGTGAGCAAGGGAAACTGAGGCTAGGACCTACCACAAACTATGTGTATAGCTATCTGTCTGTATTTCACAACTTGATGAGCATCTTTGCAGAGATGCTCAAATGGGATTCTTTTGTGGAAGTCTTGGATAAGAAGAAATAGTGTCAGTAAGCTACCTGGTGTTGGTATTGATTCTCTCTTCTGTACTATATATTTAAAAAAAAAAAACCTTTCAAATCAGGACTACAAATCTTTCAAGAAAAAGTATCATGGTAAAAGGAAAGAGCATTGACTGAAGGAAGCAGTGGGTGGTTGTTATCATCTGACCATATAACCCATGGAAATTGGCCTGTTATTTAGGTGCGGAATGCAAAAGCCTTAGAACTGTTGTAATAGAAAATGTTCTAAATGCTGAAATTTAAGACCTAAACTATCACAGTGTGCAATGTCTTGGTTGTCTTAATGTTACCCCTTTCCAAAGAGCTAAAGGTGGTATGCATATGTGTTCCAGACAACTTTCCATCATGCATCTGTCCAGTTGCAGGCCTGTTTTCACTTCAAGAATGCTTGTGTGCTATACATTTGGAACCTATGAAAGATGAATTTCCAGAGATATCTTGTAGTCCTAGTGTAAGCATTTATGCCTAATGAAAGCTAAACCCCCTGAGAAATAATGTCTGTCTATTCCACTTCAGTTTTTTGCTGTAAGAAATGTTTCTACAGAAAGAAGGGTGGATACATAAATAACACACCAGAAGTCCACTCTGAGTGGGGGGTGCGCTTGATTCTCTATTATTGTCTTTGTAAATTCTATTCATATCATGAAGCAACACATGACATTAACCTTCCTAATTAAATGCGTATTAAACCTATTTGGCAGCTAAACACAGAGTCTCAGAAGTTCTTGTCTAAAATGGTGCTATTATCAGATAATTGTTTGTTTCAGTATAAAAATGCCTTTGTGCTACCTTAAAGACCAACTTTTTCAGTGTAAGATTTTGCACACAACAACCTACATCTTCAAATGCATGGAGCATGTGTCTGTCATTGTCTGAAGACTTACATCAGTAAAAAGTAAAAAGTACTTGTTCCTGAAGTACGTACTTTTATTTCCTTTGGTAACTATGCTGTCTCAATTCGCTAAGCAAAAAAACAAATGTATAGTGAGTGATTTAATGAAAAATATATGACAAAGTTTAAAGCAGAAAGCTATGTGGTTTTCACTTTTAAGTATAGGCCTTTA